>NC_058134.1:200625326-200666962 GCF_016433145.1 Gracilinanus agilis | reverse complement strand
GAGGAGAGAGAGAGAGAGAGAGAGAGAGAGAGAGAGAGAGAGAGAGAGAGAGAGAGAGAGAGAGAGAGAGAGAGAGAGAGAGAGAAGCCTCCGTACAGGGAACTCAAATTGAGCTGTCTTGAAAGAAGATAGGGAATCTACTAGGTGGAGGGAAGAAAAAAATACACCCCAGGCATGGGGAATAAGCCTGTGCAAAGGCACGAAGGTTGGAGATCTGGAATGTAGCATGCACTAAGGGAAGCAGTATGAAATGAATCCAGAAAGGGAGAATCAGATTGTGGATGGCTTTAAGTGACAGATATAGGAATTTCTGTCTTATCTTGGAGATTGAAGTTATAGAATCTTCTTTTGCACAGGAATGACATGGTCAGACGTGTCTTAGAAATATTAATTTGGCAATTGTGTGGATAGTAGATTATAAAGGGGAAAAACTAGAAGTAGGGAGACCAGTGAAGAAACTATGGCAGTAGCCTGTGTTAGAAGGGGCCTTGAGTAGTGGTCTTCAAGGGAATAGATGTAAGAGATGTGATACCAACAGAGTTAAAAAGACTTGGCAACTTATTAGATGTAGAGAGTTAAGGAGGAAGAGTCAAAGAAGATTCAAAGGTTGTGAACTTGTGTAACTGGAAGGTGGTAGTATCCTCTAAAGACATAGGGAAGTTTGGAGGGATGGCAGAATAAGGGGGAAAGACGGTGAGTTCTGTTTTGGGCATTCTGTCGTCATGATGCTGATGGAACTTCCAAGGGGGAGATGCCTAACAGTCAATTGGCAATTCAGGTGAAAAATTAGGGCTGGAAATATACATGTTAGTCCTCTGCATGCAGGAACTAATGAAAACCATGTTTGCTCAGGAGAGCTCCAGGAGCTTATTGTCAGCAGTGGAATTTTAAAAGGATAAACTGAGGCAACTCTCCCAGAGAGATAACCTTTATCAACAGGACTATTAATAAAAGGGTCTTCTCATCTGTCTCTATTTGTGCCAAAAGACCCTGAATGTTGACAGTGTCTTTTAAACTTAGGTGTATCTTCCATCTGATTGACCTGATTTTTAATTCATTATTTGGATCTCCCCTGGCAAACATAAGGCGATCCCGATTGGTATCATTTTAATGAGGTGGGCAATTATTTCTCAGCTCCTCCCTATTACTTCATAGTTGTTGGGGCAGGGCTCATTGTGCAGCTAGGGAAAGTGGGCAGGCTTTCAGATAGATGTTCCTGATCACACCTCTCTTGAACACTAAAGGAATGCCAGCTGCCCCAGGAGACCCAGCAGTCTGGGTCAGAAGACCAAGCCATTTCCATCAGGATTTTACTGGCGCAGTCCTCCTTTTCTTAGACCAGGTCACTCCAAATTTTGACAGGGAGAGGAAAGGACACAAGAGTCATCCCTGGAGGAGGGGAGCCTCCTCAAGCTGGCTTCTGTTTATAGAGTAAACAAATGCAAGGGTCTATGCCCAGGGAGGTGTCTTGGGGGCTTACTCAGTTATACCCTACAGAAACTGCCTGACCTTCAGAAATGGGGTCTGAGTAAATGGATGGATTTGCAGAGAAATACTGGTTATGAAATTACACAATCCAGTATTAATTTAACTCATTCTGTAGGGAGAGAATTAGACAGAGTGGGAAAGGAATGATCCTTTAGGATCATAGCCTGAGGAATGGTCTCACTGGTAGGAGGAAAACCAAGAGAAGGCTTCCAAAGGGAGAGAGGAATATCTCGGAAGAGTGGGGAGGGAGTGTCTCCACAGCTCACCAGGCTAAAGCTGCTGAGGTCAAATTAAAGGATGCCTGGGAGGGGACCATTTGAGTTAGCAGTCGAGACCAGATTGCAAGGGCCTGGGATGTGAGTAGGTGGGGAAATGGAAGCAATGAATACGGGTAACTCCTTCCAGGAGTCTAAGCATGAAATGGAGAAGAAACACAGGATGCTGGCTTGCATGGCTGGCTAGGTCAAGTGTATGTGAGATCTTGGGGAGAAGGACACAGTTTTCTTAGCTATCCAATGAAGATGAATAAAAAACACCCACCTCCCAGCTGCTCATGTTTTTAACTCCTGGCTGTTGCTAGGCAAAGAGGAGATTGAATGTTGTTCTTTGAAGTTTTGGGAATTTGTCCAGATTTTCATCCAAATGTGCACCACAGCCCGCTCCATTCAGCTTTAGGACTGAGAAAGGCAATAGTCTGAGAAGAGTCTGAAATACCAGATCACAGAAACTCAGAAGGGTTCTGGGGGGAGCAAAAGAGTGAATGGGCACAGAGAGTATCTTTGTCAGCTTTGGGACTTGTTCACGGAGGCGAGTCATTGAACTTAGAAGGTCATTTTTGCTGGTTGGCTCAGGAACCTGTGACTTGCAAAAAGTGCCAGCAAAAATGTTAACCCTGCCAAGCCTTGATCCCTCTTCCCATGTTCTACCTTATCTCTAAGGGGAGAGAACGTTAGGGATACAGAGCAGCAAGCTTCTAGGGCTGAGAATGAGAAGCGTTCCCTCGCCAACCCAGGTGTCTACTACTAGGCAATAAGAAAAAGACAAAGCTTACTATGTTTATGTTTTCTTTAGAAAGGTATGCGTGCATGCATGTGTGTGTGTGTGTGTGTGTGCGCGCGCGCACGCGCGCGTGTGTGTGTGTGAAGACAAAGTGGAATCATCTTTCCACTATAAATTCTAGAGGTGAATGGAGGGTTTGGTTTGCTGAGAGCCTGTGGGGTCTTCCTACCAGCTAGGACCACATCCACTGGACACTTACAACTGAAGTGAAGGAAAAAGGAGTAAACCATGGCCACAGTTTAAAGGTGGGGGATCTTGGAGAAGTGTTCAAGAATTGACTACGAGCCCTTTATTTTTAACTGAAAGCAAAGTGATGGGGTAGGGAGAGAACAGAGATAGATAACTGGAGAGAGTGGTTCAAGACTCCAGTTCTACAACAGTCACAGGATAGCTATGTCTGAAGTATGTAGAGGAACAACGTGATCGAAGAATGTTGAGATGGAAATGGGTTTGACTGGGAAGATGCTTTCTGTTCTGGGGCCTTGGGGCATGGGAAGAAAGGTGGCTTCTTTAGTCTCATGTCATTGTTGGGATGGTGAGGACTGATGGAGATGAGGGAAGTACATAAGTCTTTTTATGAACTACCAAATAAGGGGGAAAGTCATTTGCTGCTCCTACCCTTGGCATTTTCTGGGCATGGCATATGCACCCACTAATTTGCATCAATAATGTTTAGATTAAAGAAAGGAAATAAACATTATAAATATAACCCATATTTCGAGACAAATGGGAAAAAAGGAAAAAGAAAAAAGAAAAAAAAAGAAACAAAGGGGAAGAAATTATTAAGTTGACTGCTGAAGCTGTCAGGGCTTTATCAATCACTTATAGATAGGAAATAATTAGAGAGAAAGTAAGAAGGAGATCAAGAACCTAGAGGCAAAACTGATCACTGACTTGAGGGCACATGCTGTTTTCCAAAATCATCTATGATTCCATGGAGGAATATTAGTTTTATAAGGCAAGTAAACAACATTAACCTGGGGTTATTTCATAGGTTTGAAAACAAAACCAAGTGATGGAAGCCCCAGAGTAGCAAAACACTTTTATAGACAAAAAAAGTAGCACTTATAAAAAGGATCTTTGTGTGTCCTCTATGGCCTTGGCTAGGTTTATAGGTTTTTGTTTTTAAACCATTAATGGACTATTTCCAATACAATCTACTTCATAGCCACAAAATATGGTCAACATAAATTCTAAGGTAAATGAAAACTAGGAAATAACTAAAATTATTAAAAAATGCTATATTACAATGAAATCAATGCATCTTAACAAAATAAAACATTTCCCCCTAAAAGTTATATGCAAAAAAAGTAAATATCCACCTATTCCTGAAGTTTTAAAGCTTTTTAGTCTATTTGGTGCATAATAGTTATCAAAAGAATGGCGAGAAATTAAACAAAAGTATTTGGCGGATTGGAATGAATGGGCCAAGCAAGTTTTTTCCCTTTAGCTTCCCTGTCAAATGAGTCATATATTGAGTCTTTGGCTACAGTTTTGGCTGTGACAGGTATATCTGAAATGCCAACGTAATTTTTTTTGGCCACCCTTGAACTGGTCGTGATAGTATAGGCATTGCTTCGGTAGCATTTCATTGAGGACATACAAAAAGTTTCCTTCATCCCTCTCCTGAAGTTGGCATTATAAATGGAATATAAAGTAGGCTTAGAGGCTGAAGAGCTGAATGATATCCAAGTGATCACTGTGAAAACCAAAGAACTTTTCCTATAGTCTCTTTCATGTGGGTGCCAGAGCTGGACCACATGAAAAGGAAGCCAGGAGAGCAAAAATATTAGATTTAACATCAGGAACATTTTGATGGTCTTCACTTTTGTCCTTGGAACAATGTTCATTGTCCTCTTCACCGTTCGACTATCAATGCCGATCCTCCAAATATATTTGATGACCTTCTGGTAGAATATGATAATGAAAAAGGATGGAATCACAAAACCTATCAGAAAGTGAATAATACCATACGTAGTCCCATCCCAAGAATAAGGGAGGAAAAAATTACAATGCTGATCCCAGCTGGAACCGTAGAAAAAGAATACAGGCGACACGAAGGCTGCATCAAAGATCCAAGATGCCACAATCATTTTCTTGGCTTTTTCTCTGGACACCTTGAAGCTCAGAGGGTAAACTATTGTATAGAACCTGTCTATACAGATGGAAAGTAGCACATAGATCTGTACCCCTGGGGTGAGGTGCTGACAGTATCTTACCAGCTTACACATGACATTACCCAGGGTCCATCTACCAGATGTGAACTGGAGCAAGACAAAAGGAGCGCTGGCCACGCTGACCAGGAGGTCAGCACACGCTAAGGAAACCACAAAGTAGTTGGTGGTGGACTGAGTCCTCCTGCTCCTGTGGATGACCAAGCAAACCAGGACATTTCCAAAGACCGAAAACAGCCACAGAATCCCAAAAACCACGCTGGCTGTGGCAATTTCTCCTGGCGTTGGTTCGTATGCCAAGTTGCTGTGGTTTCTTTCCAGTTGGTATTCCTTGTATAATCCTGTCATATCACGACCTATCCGAGGCATCGATGTCTTAAGGTGGCTGTTGTTCTGAAATGGCACCAGGACTGTTGGGATGACCAGAAGAGGTTTGTTGTCATCTGTTGTATGGCCAAAACCCATGTCCATCCTTTCTCCTTCAACTCTGAATAAAGAATAAAAAGAAAAAAGAAAAAGAAAAGAAAAAAGAATAAGAGAAAAGAAAAGAAGAAAGAAGCTTGTTGTTAAAATAGAAACAACTACTGATAGCAATCTACAGTAATAAAATAGCTTGGTTGGCTGTCCTCAGGGTGTGCGTGGCAATACTTTATGTTGTTTGGTTGCTAATCTAACTCTAAGCTGAAGATGAGAAATATACAGGTGAAAATTCTTCTAATTGATTACCATCATTAAGAATCTACTCTGGTTTCCAGTTCTCAAAAGAGTCAAAACCTTTCTTAGTTGTCCCCAACACATGTTTTCTCACATGTGGTCCTCAGGTCCCATTTTCCTTTCCTTTCCATTCCTTCCAAGAATGGCCTTATTCTTTCCAATTTCATCCTCTTTCCTTTACTTTGGGATTTTGGGGTCACGGAGAGCCAAAAGCCCCCCAACAAAAACTGCCTATATAGTGATGGTATTTTTATTCTGAATAAGTACTGTAACATTCTTGATTTGGTAAAAGAGAAAACCTGAACAGATAGAATTATGTAATTGGAGCTTTGGAAAAATACAGAAGCAATCAGAACATCTGGCAACCAAAATGCATGATATCCTTAATTGTTGAGATATCCTAGAAATGAGAAGCTCATAGTCTGGCTAGTATATTGTGTATGTGAAAGAGAATAATATGAGATAAAGTTGGAAAGTTAGAATGTCAGTAAAATGTAAGCTGCTTAAGAAAAAGACTAATGTGTTGGTCTTTGTTTCTCCAGCACCTACCAGTGCCTCGCATCTCGTAGCCACTTGATAAATGTTTCTCAAATTGAATTGGAGGGGTTTTTTAATATAATATATTTATATATTTAATTATAATATATTATATTATATTTATTGTAATATATGTCATCATATACTAATAATATATAATATTATTTATGTTATAATATAAATTATAAAGGTCTTCAATGTCAAGATTGGGTCTTGATACATTTTTTAGTGGACCCAAAAGTTCACTAAAGTCCATGGACAAATATAGAGTAATACAATGCTTACTGACAAATGGTATTATTTTGAAGAAAAAAATATCATAATGCCTAAAATATAAAATCCAGAATGTTTTTTGGTTTTATTTCTCACAGAGAAATAATGACTAGATTATTTATAAAACTGTAGAATCCAGGAAGTAAAAGGGACTGAAGAAATCATCTAATCCAGTGGTTCCCAAACTTTTTTGGCCTACCACCCCCTTTCCAGAAAAAATATTACTTAGCCCCCTGGAAATTAAATTTTTTAAAATTTTAATAGCAATTAATAAGAAAGATAAATGCACCTGTGGCCATCACCGCCTCCCTGGATGGGAGGTACCAGGGGGCGGTAGTGCCCACTTTAGGAATCACTGATCTAATCCAATGAATAACTGAACAAATTAACTCCTGATAGTATCCTGGCAAATGATCATTTATCCTCTGCTTGAAGACTTCCAGCAATGATGAAACTACCAAGGTGCTCTCTTCCACTTCTTAACAACCTTATTCAGAAGATTTTCATCAAGACAAAATCTCTCTTCTTCAGTCAATTCCTGCTAGCCTGATTTTGCTGGGTTCAAGAAAAGCCATTGTGATCCCTAATCCAAATGACAGCCCTTTGGATATTTGAAGAATTGTTATACTATCATCTCTCTAAATATTTTCTTCTCTAGGTTAAACATCCTTTAATCATGGATCAAAATTTCTGTAACATCCTGAGAGGCAGCCTGGAAGATGGATAGAGTTGAACCTGAATTAAATCATGCACCTACTGTTCCTTAGTTGTATGATCATGGGCAAATCATTTAACGGCTCTGAGCCATGGTTTCTTTATCTATAAAATGGGGATAATAAGGGGCTTCCTGCCAAGATGGCTGCCTGAATAGAGGCAGACCACAGGGTTCCCATATAACTACACTAGCAAAAACCTGACATCCACACTTAACTAAATAATGATCAAGAAATCCAATGAGTAACTACAGCAACTAATTTCTTCTACCCTTGGGCAACACAAAAACTCAGCCAGAAGCTTAGGAAAGGTGGTCATCAGTAAAGCCAGTACTCAAACAGGCAAGGAAGTATGTAGCTTCTCAAAGTGACTAGAAAGGGCCAAAATCACATGTAACTTGCAGGGCTCGAGGCCTGGAGGCAGCAATATAAGGAAGCTTCCCTACAAAGTTCCATGATTACTGTAAACCCGACCCAGTTGGAATTCTTAGAATTTCTGTTAGTAGCATGAACTTAGATATATTGATATGAAAAAAAGAGTATTTATTTGTATGAACAGCTGAAGGGGGCTTACATTAGTAAGACTAAAAAGAGAAAATTAACAAGGGTCCCTTCCAAAGTTATTAAGGGAATCAAATAGGAAAAACAGATATCCAAGAGATGGATTGGTTCTGTTCTGAGTTTTAAGAGAGGAGGGAAATAGGAGATTAAAAGGCATCTACATTCTATAATTGATAAATGGTTGAGGAGTATAAATAACCAATTTACAGAGGAAGAAATCCAAGCTATCAACAGCCATATGCAAAAATACCCCCAAAATACATGGAAAGACCTGCATTAAATTATGATGAGTAAAAAGAGCAGAACCAAGAGAATATTATATACAGCAACAGAAATACTGTTTGAAGAATGACATATATGACCACCAGAGGTAGATTAACAGAAATAAGTAAGACATAGTTTTACATATATGTATCTTTTTGTCAAATGATGCCTTTTCTAAAAGGGAAGGGGAGGATGGAGGGAATTAGATGGATCTTTTAATGTAACAACAAAAAAAGAAATTCAAATTACAAGAACTCTGAGATTATCATTTCATATCCATCAGATTGGATAAAACTGGCAAAGAAAAAAAAAGGAAAATGACAAATGCTAAAGGGGATGTAGGAAAATAGGTGCATTAAATGCACTTTTGATAGAACTGTAAACTGGTCCAGCCATTCCAGAAAGCAATTTGGAACTATGTCACCAAACCTATTAATTATGTATACCCTTTGACCCTGTATGTCACTACTAGGTTTATACTCCAAAGTGATCAAAGAAAGAGAAAAGGAACCCGAATGTAAAACAAAAAATATGACAGTTTTTTTTTGTAGTGGCAAAGAATTAGAAAATGAAGGAGTGCCTTAGAAAATAGGGTCTGACTGAACAAGTAGTTATGATATATGAAGGTGGCAGAATATTATTGAGTCATAAGAAATGATGAAGAAGATAGGAAGACTTGTATGAACTGATGCAAAGTGAAATGAGCAGAACCAGGAGAACAACTTAAATGATAGTAATAATGTTAAAGACTTAGGAATTTTGATCAACACAATGACCAATCACAATTGCAGAGGACTCAAGTTGAAATATGCTACCTACCTCCAGAGAAAGGTGATAGAATGTAGATTTTAGCTTGTTTTTCATTTTTTAATATGGCACACGCAAGAATTTGTTTTGCTTAACTATACGTATTTATAATTGGTTTTGTTTTTCTTGTTTTCTCAGTGGGGAAGGGGTAGAGGGAGGAAGAAGAGAGAGAATTAGAACTTGAATATAAAATAAAATTGAATTTGCTAGTGTAGAAGGGAAGGAGTTGGAACTTGCTCTTTCTCATAATTGCTCATGAGGAGAAGAGTATAAATATAAAGGAGTGGAGTGGGAAAGAGGCCATCTGATGAACCTTACTTCTGTCTGAAATGGAGAAAGAAAGGTTGAACAAACACACACAAATAATTTAGTGTAGAAATACAACAAACTCAATGGGGAAACAAACCAGGATAGAAGTGGCATTGGCCAAGAGAGGGGACAATACAGAGTAAGGAAGGGTCACAAGCAAACATACTTCTTGCTCTTAAAGGGGGATTAAGAAGGAAAAAGAAAGGATACACAATTTTAGGAGGTGCCCATCAATTGGGGAGTAGCTGAACAAATAGTGGCATGAGAATGCAAATGAATATTATTGCATCATAAATAATGCTGAAAGAGATGATTTCAGAACCAGGAAAACTTTATATAAGAACAATAATGCTGAATTTTAAAAATCACTCAATCTTTTTTTTTAACCCTTCACTTTCCATCTTGGAATCAAAACCGTATATTGGCTCTAAGGTAGAAGAGTGGTACAGGTTAGGCAATGGGAGTTAAAGAGATTTGAACCCAAGTCCTCCCAACTCCAGGACTGGCACTAGATCCACTGTGAAATCTAGCTGCCTCTCAATGTTCTTTCTTGAATGTAAGATCCAGAGCAGAACACATGACTCCAGTTATATTGTAGGAGAATAGATTTAGAGTGAAAAGTGACTTTAGAGGTCATCTCATCCAACTCTCTCATTTTACCGAGTCTCAGAGAGTTAAATGGTAAGCAAAATGCCACCTAGCCAGTAAGAGACAAAGAGTCGGATTTTAATTCTAAGTCCTCTGACTCCAAACCCAGTGTCATTTCAATGGCATTTTTGTTGTGCCTAGTATCTTACTTGGGCCCTATGACAGAACTGTAATCTTCATTTGGCATATTATGCTTCTAATAGTAAAGATTCATTTCATATTAGCTTTTTTTGGCCATCATATCACCCAATTGGCTCATATTTGACCTTTCAGTTTCCTGAAAATTCCAGATTTTTCACCCTACACCAATTATTGTCTCGACATGCCTCCCCAAATGTGAACTTGTACAATTGGTTTTTTTAAATCCAGGTTTGAGATTTTATATATATTTATATATATAATATATATTCAATTTTACTTTTTTTAGATTTTACCCATCACCAAGAGATTTTGGATGCTGATTATGTCATTTACCATGCTAGCTAGCTTCCCTTCCCCATTCAGTTTCAGTTAACCAGAAATTTCATCAATATGCCTAATATCCATGCCATTCGATGAAATTATCCAGCATGGAAAAGAAAAAGGCCAATAACATGGTTCTGTGGAATTCCACTAGAGTCCTTTAAAGAGGTTGAATGAATCCATTAATTACCATTCTTTGAGTCCAGTCACTGAACCAATTCCAAATCCACCAGACTATACTCTCATTTAGCCTACTCGTCGTCATCTTGTCCTCAAAGATATCATGAGAAGCTTCATCAAATGCCATGCTGACATCCAGGTATACTATATCTATGGAATTTTCTTGATCTTCCCATCTACTAATCCTGTTTAAAAAGAAAGAAAAAAGGTTAGTCTAGTATGACTTACTGACTTTTTAACACTACCTTTTTTATATGTTTGCAACCTGTCCATATAAAAATAGATATCAGAGGGGGTGGCGTGGTGGTTCAGTAGATAGAGACAGGCTTAAAGAAGGGAGGTCCTGGGTTCAAATCTGGCCTCAGACACTTCCTAGCTGTGTGACCCTGGGCAAATCAATTAACCCCCACTTCTTAGCTCTTACCATTTTTCTGCCTTAGAACTAATACATAGTATTGATTTTAAGATGGAAGGTAAGGTTTTAAAATATTTTATTAATAATATACCCTTGTGGCTAAAGTTCCCATAAACAGGAGAGAGTCTATAAGCAGAGTTTTATAATATAAATATAAATTGATCCTGATACCTATAAAAGATAAACCCTTGATGCAAGGAAAAGGTTGTTGTTGTTTTTTTTTTTTATCTGTCATCAGACCAGTGAGCATCTTCCCCTAAAATCTGCCATTAGGGAATCGATTTCCTCGATAAAATGCTACGTGAAGGGAAATCTACCTCTCTACCCTTTGTATTCTTCTTTACAATATGACATCATTCCTGCAGGATGTTCGTTACTATTCTTATTTTGGGTTTCTGGTTTTGTCCATAAATTGCAGCCTGCTAATCTCTACCATAGATTATTTATTGTCCCAGGAGTGATATTAATTTTTAGACCTTAGGAGATAGTGTTATTTCATGTTTTACTGACAATGTAGCAACACCTGGGTTCAGCATATTGTTCATTTATAGTATTTGTCCCAGAAATATTACTGTTGGATAAGCAATACATGATTTCTATCCATCTCAAAACTGAGATGGATAGAAATCATAGAAAAAATTTCTATGATAGAAAAAAAATAGACATTTTTCATCCACTTGGTCATTGTTAGGTGGATGGATGGGTCTAATTCCATTGAGTAATGATGGATATCTTTCAGGAGGCTCTGCAATGTTCTGAGGTTTGATGTAAAACATTTCTGATAATTCTGAGATGATATTATTCACTCATTTTGGGTTAAAGTATAAAGTTACATATATATATATATATATCAGTTCTTGCTTGAAGAGAAAGCATATTAAGTTCTTATTATTCTATCAGATGAGATAACTGGCTCATCCTAAGTAGGGAAATAGAACCTTTAATGGGCACCACTTTGATGGAAGGTATGGGACTATAATCAAGGAGGATTTTTGTGACATACAATGGAGGTTGGGGAGAGGAAGTATCTAGACAGTCGAGGTCTGCATGAAAAATCTGGGAAGAAGGGAAATGGGGATGGGGAGAAGAAAGGACATTCTGCAGAAGCAAAGAAAAGGAGCCCTGCAGAATTGGAAATTTTGTCAAAAACAATCTCTGATTCAACCTTATCTATCTCTGCTGTTCTCATTTTTAACCTCTGTCTGCCTCAGTTTCTATAGCTGCAAAATGGGACTAATAAAAGTACCTTCTTCCCAGGGTTGTAGTGAGGATCAAATGAGACTGTGTTTGTAAAGCATTTTGCAACCCTTAAAGTGATATATCAAAACTAGCTGTTATTATTCATGATTTAATTTTTAAAACATGATTAGTCACAGTGTTGATTTTCAAATGGATCAAGTGAGCAGTAGCGATAGGGTTTTCTTCAGAATGGAAAACATACTCGATATTGTGCTCATTTTAAATAGTACCTTTTTAAAGTCCACTTGTGAATAATGAACAGAACAATGGGCACATGTTCATCATTTTACAGTTCATACAAGGTCACTAAGAACTAGGTTTGTATTCAGAGGAGAGGAAAAGAAGAGTTAGGTTTTCACTGACTCTTCAATTGAGGAATCTTAGGGACATATGTTATTCCACCCTAACCTTCTTTGTAATGATCATTTATCTCTCACTCACCCACAGATAATCTGTTTTGGCATGCTAGCAGAGGTATACGTGACATATTGAAGGTCTGAAAAAAACATGATTACACCCACCCACCATGTACCACCACGTACCTTCATATGTTGATTTAGAGATGCCATATTGGCATAAAGAATTAAGGCTGACTGGGGCTTCTAGGTAGAAAGCAAGGTATAATTGAATGATTTACTGCCTCTGGAATCAGAGAACTGGCACTCAAATCCTGCTTTTGATGCCTCCTTCTTTTATCATCTCTTTGGAGCTGACCTTTCTCATCTCTAAAATGAGGGGGTAGAACTAGCTGGTCTCTGAGGTCCACCTATAAAACTATGATCCTAGAAGAGGTAGCTTTTAGCCTTTAAACCCAAAGGGAAGGATTCTACAATTTGAATTTTAGGGAAGAATTCATTAAAAGAATCATATAAAATAGGAAAATTCCAAATTATGATTTTAAAATTGGATTAAAGATGTGCAGCATATTGCAGTGGAATGAGCATTAGTTAGAGAAGTTGAGTTTGAACCCTAGCCTAATTAATTTTTTGGCTTAAAAAAATATATGTATATATAAAGTACATTCAACATACATGGTTAATGCCCCCCAAAACTGTTCTGCTTGACTCTTTCCCTCTAAACCTCCTTCTGTTCACTTATCAACATTTTAAAATGTTTCATTGATGCTTTCTTCTTCCTCCCTTCTTCCCTCTTTACCTCCCTTTTTCTTCCCTTTCCTCCCTTCTTCCTTCACTCCCTCCCTCCTTCTTTCCTTTCCTTTTTTTTGTATATTTGCCTTTGCTATATTTGAAGTAATTATTGCTTTGTAAAAACTACTCTGACTGTTAGTGTTTAAATGGAACCGGGGGTGCAGAGGAACCTTACAAATGGGGGTGGGACACTATGACACTTTGAGGGAGGGGCTAGAGCCAACGGCAGCAAGACTAGTCATTCCCAAACCCCAGTGAGAGCACTGAAGAACTCACTTATCTGGACTTTAGATAGTAGGAGCCAGTAGTCACTGATATATATAAACCATGGGGATAAAACCCAATTATCTACTTAATGCATGCTATGTGTTCATCACTATGCTAAGCACCATGAAAGACTCAAGGATGTAGGACTTGATTTTTGTCAACAGGGAGTTTAAATCTAGTTAGGGAGATAAGATCATCACAAAGCATAATACAAGACAATATAGGGTAAGAATGCTAAATTGTGTGTTATAGGGGTATAGATACATTTCTTATGTGGCAGATTCAATAGTTTTGTCTTTATTTGCTACAATACTTTACAGATTATCAGTGGCTGTCCGCAGATCCTAGTCAAAACCTTCGATTCTCGCATTTTTAGTTTTATTCTCTTGAGGGTCTTGCTTTACTCTTCCATGCCTTCTAAAGCTTGTAGTTTTACACAGGAGTGGGAGAGTATGGAGTGATGGAAGGACTTTGGGAAAGTTACTTAAGAGGAAAGAGAATAAACGTGGGAAACTGAGATGTGAGAACAGTAGACAATAACAGGCAAATGTAAAAATATCCCAACTTTTTTCTAGTTCCTATATTCATTTCCTTTCCAAAGCCAAGAACTTCCTTTATTTCAGAGTTGTTATATTTGGTACAAGGCATCACTCTTTCTTTCTTTCTTTCTTTCTTTCTTTCTTTCTTTCTTCCTTCCTTCCTTCCTTTCTTTCTCTCCATTCCCCAATCAAGGATACTCCCCATTTTCCAAATTTTTGCCACCACAAAGAGTGTGGCTATAAATATTTTTGTAGTGGTATTGCATTTTTTAAAGCATTTTGGCCATAATTCCAAATTGCTTTCCAGAATGGCTGGATCAACTCACAACTCAACCAACATTGCCTTAGTTTCCCAATTTTATCACATCCCCTCCAACATTTATTATTTTCCTTTACTGTCATATTGGCTAATCTGTTAGGTGTGAGGTGGTACCTTAGAGTTGTTTTGATTTGCATTTCTCTAATCAGGAGGATTTGAGACCACTTTTTCATGTGCTGATTTCTTCATCTGAAAATTGCCTATTCATGTCCCCTGACCATCTGTCAATTGGAGAATGGTGGGATTTCTTGTACATTTGACTTAGTTGATGCTTGGGACTTTTAAAATAAATTAAGATACTGTTTCCTAGGATGTGTAGCATAGTCACTAGAAAACATATTAACAGAGATTCATGTATTTAATAGATTTATCCCCACATTGTCATTCCAATTAAATGAAACAACAAAGAGAATATATTTTGTCGGAAGATAGAGAAGGAAGAAGTTGTACCTATGTTTGCCTAAGACTGAATGAACTCAGTTGTGGCTCAGTTCTAAGAATTTATTATATTATCATTATCATCAACATCATTACCATCATCAACAATACCCGTAGTAGGAGTAGTAATCTAATAATTCATATTTTTATAGCACTTGACAAAGTGCTTTCCTCATAACAACCCTGTGAGGTAGGTTGTACAGATGTGGTTTCCCCATTTTCTAGATAAGGAAACATTCAGAGTTTAAGTAATTCGCTCATTGTCACATAGTTAGTGAAGGTTAGTCAGGATTTAAACCTGCATCTTCTGACTCAAAATTCAATGTTTTTTCCATTATGCCACACTGGAATAGGATCCTCAAAAGAAGAATAGAGGTTTGAAGACAAAGTCTCTTTTAAAAAATAATTTGCCTCAGGTCTGCCCTACTGCTTTCTATAAACATACACTGGTTTTGCCAACATGTAATTAATTTTCCTTTCCAAAAGATGGACGGAGGAGGCAGAAAGCCAAACTCTATAGTTACATACCTATTAAACTTACTTCCACACACCCCAGAGAACTGAAATACCTATTATGTCTCACTTATTGACTACATGATCCCATTGAATTTTCTAACCCTCCATTCTTGCTTGTAGTTGTTCAGTCGTGTCAGACTCTTCATGACCCCATGACAGGTTTTCTTGGCAAAAAATACTGGAGTGGTTTACCGTTTTCTTCCCCAGTTTATTTTACAGATGAGGAACCAAGGCAGCCAAGGATAAATGATTTGCCCAGGGTCATCCAGTTAAGTGTCTGAGGCCAGATTTGAATGCATGGATGATAAAACTTCCTGGTTCCAAGCCATAGCCACCCAGCTGCCCTCCATTCTTGGTTTGATCATTTCTAAATGGAATTAGAATGATAATAATTAGACATTTAGAATGATCAAGATTACTGGAAGTAAGGAAGAGGAATCATTCCAGTGCACAGATTTCATGGAGTTCTTTGAAAAGAAGATGGATGGTATTTGGCAAGTATTATATTTACTGTTTGTTGTTCACAAGCACTTATTTTCTTGTTCCACATGACAAGTGTGTCAGCAAGCTTCAACAAATTGACAAAATACGATCCCTATAAACAGCCCACTAGATTTTCCATAAACTCCTAGCTAGATGTAACAGGTTTCAATTTCCTTCTCTCTCTCTCTCTCTCTCTCTCTCTCTCTCTCTCTCTCTCTCTAAGTTCCCTTTTGATGCCATCCGAAGAGTCTGAGCATGAAGTCATGAGGACCTTCATCAGGGTGGTAGCAATGTCTGTGGAGAGGAGGGGGGTTATGTGAGCTATATTATGAAGGTAAAACTATGAATAAAGGATGAATGTGAATTTGCATCAAATATGCATCTATTTTGCATGGATACATCATGTATCCTATGGGCTGGCTGGGTAAAAATATCAAGGCACTCTGATGGAAAGCCAGGAAGCTGAATGGGCAAGGTGAGCCAAACTACCACCAGCAAGTCTAATCATACTACCTTGCTGACTAGGCAGCAAGCAGGCATTATATACACAAGGCTTCCCCCCCACCCCTCCAATGGCATCTTGATTCACAACCTAAAACACTTGTGACTGCGTTGTAGCTTCTTCCAACCTAGTTCAGGTGAGGTAAAGGGAGCAAAGGAGTTGTTCATTGCTCTTTCTGTCTTCCATCAATCTCTCTCCTAAGTTTGTCCCAGAGTCCTCAATCAATGAAAGGTAACGAACTCACCTTTGTGAGCTGAATGCTCTTCCTGAGAACAGCACATTGAATTCTGTCTCACTTGGGGAGGTGAAGAGATTTTAATTCAGTTTTGGATATGTTGATATTGGACATCCGGTTCAAGATGACCAATCAGTACTTGGAGATGTGAGTTTGGAGGTTAAGAAAGATTTTCCAAGCAAAATGCTATTATTGCTAGCCACCCTTAAGCTTAACATTTCTTAATTTTTCTTTTTACCTTTTTTGCTTATACATTAAAATAGTATCAAGTATACTATTCTATGAATATATTAAGAATGGCAATACTTTTGTTGCTGGAAGGAACTAGGGCAAAGGGCACTAGCCCTTTTTGGTATTCTCTTTCTAGCTCAGTTCGTGGTGCCCAAGAGACATCAAGGGGAGTTAAGAAGTGTCTCTTCATCTCATGTCATTAACAGTTTTGAGCTCCTACAGCTAGCTCACTTGCCATTTTGCTAATTGGAACCCTTGAGAATGATTTGGGAAGTCTATAAGTGTAACAAAATAAAAAGAATTTCCTGACAATACAATGATAAAAAAAATTTATTTGAAGTAAGCAAAACCAAATGGTAATAGCAAGACAGAGATGTAATATATTGAATTATAGAACTGGAGCTAAAAGGGGCCTAAGATTTCTCTTAGTCTAACCCACTCATTTTATAGATGGGGAAGCCTAAAAAGGATAAGTGATTCACCTAATAGCACAAAGATAGCAGATGGTAGAACCAGGATTTAAAGATGGATTAACTGAAAATCCAGAGATAATCCACTGCATTAAATTAATTTGGAATAGCAACTAGATAGCATAGTGGTTAGAGGCCTGGACTTGGAGTCAGGAACACCTGAGTTTAAATCTGATACCAGCTATATCACCCTCTCCAGGATACTTAACCTTTTAGTCTCAGTTTCCTCCCTTAAAAATGGGGGCTAAAAATAGCACCTACCTTCTAGGTTAGGATCAAATGTGAGGAACAAATGAGATAATATATGTAAAGCTTTTTACAAAACTATGTAAATACTAGCTATTAATAGTAGTAGTGGTAGTAGTAGTAGTAGCAGCAGCAGCAATTAGGAAGAAGGAATGGGAAGTTCAAAAGACAAGGTTTTCCTAAAGACTTTTGTAGGAACAGAGATGGGTATAGTTGACTCGTGTCTGAAAATCAAGAGATAAATACTTTGAAGCTATGGGGATTTTCAGAATTGCCACAGCTCAAGCAAAGAAGCTGTTATCATAGTTGAAGACCAGCTGATGGTAGCAGTGAGCAGTTCAGGTGACCTGCCCAGTAGAGAATAATGTTTTGAGCCTTTGTTCACCAGAGAACACTCAGCAGAGACCCATAGCACAGAGCAGGATGATGATATTACTAAGAGATACTTTCCCTTTTAGACATTTATAGGTTTCTTTGGAACCATCTACATCTATTCCTAGACACTCTCATTTGGCATATTCAGAAGATGACTAGGATGTCCAGGCTATTAAGTCCCTGCAAAGGTTCTATGGTTTGTAAGCCCTAGTTTAAATGTATAGTCCTGCCCTCCTCCCTCCCCCTTAAAATATAGAAGAGACTAGTGTGACAAGGTTCCTGCATCTAAATTCAGCAGAGATAGTTGGGGGTTTGTCAAGTTTGGATTTGTAGAATTTTTGTGGTAGCGTTGGGGGAAATTGAGATGGACCCATGAAGAAGTATAGACTGCCAGAGGATTCATTTCCTGGGCAAAAGAGCTTTCCAGGTTCAAAGAGTCTAATTGACCAAGAGTAAAAATAGTTTTAGCCTGAAGAGAAGTAGAAGAGAAAAGATAACAGCAACCACTAGAGGACAGCACCAGTCAGAAATAGCTTATCACTTGAGGGATACTTGCCTTGAGGTACCTTATTCCCTTTATCTTTTAGGGATAAGTGGTTCCTCCAGGCTTGAGGTCCTTGTGACCCTGTTTTGCCTGATCCCATTTCTCTTCTGCCCATTTATTTAGGTACAGCTACTGCCGCAAAACTATCACGTTAGAGGTTTGGCCATTTTCACAAAGACTGGTAGAGAGATTGGGGCAAGGTTGGGGAAAGACCCGAATTCACATGAGCAGTTTTCAAATAAAAAACTATTGTCAAATTTAAAAAGAAGAAAAGAAAAGAAATAGAGAGGAGTATTTCTCTGTGCTTTCTCCTCATATTGTTCAGTCCATTAGGTTTATCGTAGATCTAGCCAAAATTTCAGAGTATAAAATGTATTTTTTTGCTTCCCCTCATCCCATACTTCTCTCCTTTAAGATTCCTTCTTCTTCTTGTCAACTACTGCTATAATGTTTCAGGTTCTCAAGATAGCATTTCACCCAGGCTTGTTCCTCCCAGGAAGAACACGTTTCAGTCCTTTCTCAATGTCCTTCCTCTAACCAAAATTTCACTCTTCTGTTCCCCATTTTCTTAGAGTTGCTGCTTTTTAGACTGATTAATTTGATAAAGCAATCTGTGTTTAAGAACGAATTCGTGTGGGGCAGCTAAGTGGTTCAGTAGACTGAGGGCCAGGCACAGAGATAAGAGATCCTGTGGTCAAATCTGGCCTCAGACACATCCTAGCTGTGTGACCTGGGGCAAGTCACTTAACTCCTCTTGCCTAGCCCTCATCGTTCTTCTGCCTTGGAACCAATACACAGTATTGATTCTAAGATGGAAGGTCAAGGTTTAAAAAAAAATGAATGAGTGATAATGTGTTTAAAACTTATACTTCTTTATATAACAGGAACCTTCTGGAGAGACCACCCTAATTCAGTGATGGGCAAAGTATGGCCCGAGGGCCAGATGCAGCCCCCTGCATATATCACTTTATAAACTTAATTATCTTCTTTTATCCTTACAACAAAATGTCATATATCTATTTTTACAGATGAGGAAACTGACTTTCTGGGGCCACCCAGTTAGTACGTGTTTGAGAACACACTTGAACTCAAGTCTTCCAGACTCTACACACTACACCACCTATGAGCCCCAAAGTTTAGACAATGCTCCTGGATATGCCCTATTGACACCTGGAAATTGTCCTGGCGACTCTGCAAATATTGTATATCAGATATTATTGAACCCTGTTATTAAAAATGGATCATATTTTTATAGAATGCTTTTCAGCTTAGAAAGCAAACCTTTCTCAAAACAACCTGTGTGAAATAGTAAAAAATGCAATAATAGTAAAATATAGTAAATAGTGAAAAAAATAGTAAGAAATCCTCTGACTGTTGAGGAAACTGAAGCTAAAGTGAGTGATTTACCCACATTTACAAGGCTAACAAACAGCAGATGTGGGGCTGGAATCCTAAGCCAGGTCTTCTGGCTTGAAGCTAGCACTCTTTCCATTAAACCAATTGCCCCAGTTGATGTTCAGTTTGTTCAATCCATTTGTATGCCCTATTAAAGCCCCTGAAACAAAACAATTTATACACTAAGATCTTGATTAGGGTAGCTTAGTGGTGCAGTGGATAGAGTGCCAGGAAAGTCAGGAAGACACCTTCCTAAGTTCAAAATCTGGCCTTAGATATTTACTAGCTGTGTGACTCTGGATAAGTCACTTAATCCTGTTTGCCTCAGTTTCCTCATCTGTAAAATGAACTCGAAAAGGAAATGGCAAACTACTCCAGTATCTCTGCCAAGAAAACTCTAAATGAGATCACAGAGTATCAGACATGACTGAAATAACTGAGTAACAACAAAAGATCTTGTTTGTAAGTAAAGTAGCCTAGTAGGTGGATCTTAATTGTCTCTCCTAATACCAATATTTTAAAAGGGTGTTTGTTGGGCTATACTTTACCATCTATTGTTCAAACAATTATCTGGGACAAGATGGATGCCACTTGGAATGACAAGACCAGCAGTTGAGAACCTTGGAATGTCCCCAGGTGCCATGAGCCAAGGGCAAAAAGCAGCTGGCCCCAGCCCTATAAATACCCTCAAGTGACAAGACAAGCCGGCTCCGATTGGAGCAGGGACTTGGGAAGGTGAAGGGTAGGCCTGAAACCTGTAACCTGTTATCTTACTGAGAGAGCTAGAGAGCTATCACCATCCTTGTTAACAGACCTGAGAGTTTACTGATATCATCAATCAAGATCATCAAATAGTCTTCCCTAATTTCTGGCTTGGCTGTGGCCAAGTCAGGTCAGAGTTAGTGAGAGGGTAAAGAACCTCCAGTTCCTACTGAACCTAGCAATCTCCAGACCTTGATCTTTAGCCTAGTAAATTAGCAATAGGGTTCTTAAATCCTCAATCCATTCCCTTATTTCCTAACCCCATTAATAGAGTTAAATACAGTGTTTATCATCAAGTACCTTTTCTGAGTGGTGATTATACCAAAGCCCTTGGGAAGGGGAGATCAATACGAAGTCAGATTATACAGTTATCCAATAGCTAATCAATTGTCCTTACCAACAAATATTCCAACCTCAGGTTGGGACCTAGCGAGGTTAACCATCTACACAACCTCTCAGGGGTTCCCTGCCTGGGAAAACTATTAGAAGGGGATAACTGACAAGCTCATCCAACCAAGTTTGTCAGGGAGGAGAGGCATAGATTACATCAGTGATTCCCAAACTTTTTTGGCCTACCGCCCCCTTCCAGAAAAAAATATTACTTAGCACCCCCTGTCACTATCACCGCCCCCTTACAGTTATTCATCGCCCCCAAATGCACCTGTGGCCATCACCGCCCTCCATCGCTGCAGCACCCACTAGGGGGTGGTGGCACCCACTTTGGGAATCACTGGATTACATCAACAACTGCATAGAGGCTTGTGAGAGGAGAGTGTGCTTCCTCCCTCATCAACTACAACCAACTTAGGCCTGGGCACACAATTCTTCCTCCATCTATACTATCATTTCTCTAATATCCTCATATACCAATATAACACTATTCAATTTTAGCACAGGGGCAATTACTATTCCTACTTACTCAGAAATAAAATAATTGCAGCTTGAATTTATATGGTATTTAATATTAATAAACTAGGGCTCAGGGTGGTGATGTGGTTAGAGTTAGAATATGAACTCAGACCCCCTGACTCATCAAACTAGAAAAGAAGGATCTGGGTAACAGAATCATAAAATTTGGTTGAGAAGTTGTGGAGATAGTTTGTCTTGGCACATCATGTATTGAAGACATTGCTGTTAGACTTGGTCAGGTAGCCTCCATGGTACAGTCAGGTTCTGGTCTGACTTGTTTTTATTTAATAGATATGACCCTAAAGAAGTCATCACTATCCTGGGACACCCTGGAATTGTCATAAGGGGTTTCCCAAAAAGGCCATCAAATGGATTCAGCAATTAAAAAAGACAATAAAAAAGTAAAACTTTTTTGTTTTACTTTTTTAGTTGTCTTTTTTTATTGCTGAATCCATTTGAGGGTGAATTAGGTGATGGCCATGGGGATGGGGAGATGTTATTGGCATCTAGATGAAATATGAGGCATGTTGCTTTCTGTGAACTACTTGCCCATTTGTCAAAAATGCGAGAAAAAATACACTGGCTCTGATCATGTATACCTTTTGCTCTTTCCAGAAAGTAGTTCCTTACTGGACAAGAAAACTGCCACCACAAAGTGGTCACTGATGAAACTGAGGAAACTAACACTAAGACTTTAATCATATAAAAACTATAGTTGCATTGCCAGATACCCCAAACTCCAAGGACACTCCTGGCATCCTTGGAATTGGCCCAGGAGCTCAAAGTTGAGATTTCTATAGGACTGGGATGAACACTACAATTCCTAAGACTAAGTGAATTTTGAATATCTGAAGATTCCCTCAGGAAGACTGTCACTGCTTCTTTTGGAAATGCTTTGTGGATCTGGAGCTGGTTGTGGCAAGATAAGGTCTGCCTTGGACAGCAGCAGTCTTTCCTAGGCTATCTGTCCTTTATCATGACTCCAAATACCTGCTGCGATATTGGGATAGGTTTTGTTCACATATGAGAAATCATTTCTTCTGGTCAGCCCTAGCCACTGAGCCTCACCATCTTCTTTCTGTGCCAGCACAGACATTCTTCCCCTGCCCTCCATTCTCCTTTGCACCCCTTGTTCTATGATAGTGCTCAAATGGATACTACCATTGTAGTAAAGGGAAGGGAATATGTATTTATATAGCACTCACCGTGTGCCAGCCAGGCCCTGTGCAAGGCTCTTTTTATAAATATTATCCCCAGTGCTTCTAGAAAAGATACATCATTCAATCTGCCCTGTGACTCCACTCATAATCCAAGTGGTTTCACCCTTCCTTACCTACAGTTCTCCTATATGTGTTGCCTTCTTCTGTTAGAGAGCAAGATTTTAAAGGGCAGCTAGCACTCAGCCCAGTGCTTTGCATGTAGTAAGTGCTTTTTCATTCATTCGTATGAAGCAGATTCTAATTCTATATGAGGAAAAGTTAGAAATGGACTTTGGCCAGCTTTGTGAGCTCCCCATCATTTGAGGCATTCCAGAAAAGGCTAATTATGATGTTGGGGAGATATTGTATAAGTGCTTCACGTATGAGAGAGGAGGTTGAAATGGTGGCTTCTTCCAGATGCCCTCCAACTCTGAGACTCAATGATTCTAAAATCTCTTTTATTTATCTAACCCAAAGATAAATGGGAATTAAAAAAAAAAGGTGTGAGCCTCCAAATGTCACATGGTCTTTTATCCTATGGACATTGAACCCATGTTTTTTTTTCTTGTATTTTTTCTTTCATCAGACTTTTATTGAACATCTCTTGTGTTCAAGGAGTGAGTTGTAGTAGAAGCTACACATGACCTTGTGGGCAGATATTATGGGTGTATATACTTAATTCAGTTTAATTGAGTTTTCCTCCAGATGTATTTTTCTTTCTAAAAACGAAATCCTTACTTTCTTTCCTAGTAACAATGCTAAGACAGAATGGCAAGGGCTAGGCAAATGGGGTTAAGTGACTTGTCCAAGGTCATATAGCTAGGAAATGTCTGAGACCAAATTAGAATTTAGATCCTCTATACTCCAGGCCTGGATTTCTCTCCACGGAGTCACCTTGCTGTTCCGGTATGATCTTAATTTACAGTCAATACTCATTTATTCAACAAAGATTTACCATCCTTACTCCACTACCCCCTTACCAACCCACCCAGACTGTATACAAAGCACGGGGCTGGTACTCATGGTTTATTTTCACGTTGGATTTTGTAACTTTTACTTTGTTGATATTGCCTTCCAAATACTCTTCAAGCTCTTCCTAGAGCTAGATCTCAACCTATTTAGTAGAAACAGCAGATTTGCCAGCTCTGGCCTTGCTCAAAAAATATTTATGGACTGTTTAATACTTTAATCAATGACTTGGATCTAGGCATAGAAAGCATGCTTATCAAATCTGCAGAGATTTGGCAGGGAGAGTTAATACATTAAGAGTAAAGATCCAAAAAAGACAGGCTTGAATACTGGGCCTAATGTAATATGAATTTAAAAGGGGTACAGAAAAAGCCTTACATTTAGAAGAGAAAAGTCAGCTTCACAAATATAAGAAGTAGGTATGGTATGGTCAAACATTTGAAAAAAACATTTCCATGGAAAAAGATATGGGGGTTATGATGTATAGAGCAATTCATGCATGTCTTTTATCCCATAGAATGTAAGTTCCTTGAGGGCAGGGCCTTGTTTCCCCTTTTTCTTTATTAAACAGCTTTTTATTAGCAGTATAAGCATTGTAAGTAGTTAGCTTGCTAACTACCAGACTGAGTGATTGAATAGTAAACTGAAAACTCAATTTGAATTTATATCGTGATAAGGCAGTCAAAAATCTGAATGCAATTTTGGACTTCATTAAGAGGAAGAGCTTAGAGGAAGTAGGAGATAATAGTCCTGCTATACTCTGCCATGGTCATAGAATCTTAGATTTAGAGTTACTCTAAAGGGGATTCATTTTCAGGTTTGGATCAGACCAGGTAGCCATTGATGTCCCTTACAACTCTGAAATCCTCTGATTAGTTGATGAGCTTTTAGAGGAAAGTATGAGACAAACATTTGAGAGACACACTAGAGAAAGATATTCATCTGGGGCAGCAGGGCAGTCCTTGAGCAAAATAATAAACTAGGCAAATTTGGTTTTCACTGTCCCAAGTGTCCACATTCTATGTATTTTTAAAATCCTTCAGAGAGGCCACTTATTCTCATATTCAGGTCCTCAAATCTCCTTATTCTGTCCCCTTTACACCCAAGAAAACCTTTTGTCAAGTACTTCATTTATACCAGTGATTCCCAAAATGAGTGCTACCGCCCCCTGGTGGGTGCTGCAGTGATCCAGAGGAATGGTGATGGCCACAGTTACATTTATCTTTCCTATTAATTGCTACTAAAATTTAAAAAAAATCAATTTCCAGGGGGTTAAGTAATATTTTTTCTGGAAAGGGAGAGGTAGGCCAAAAAAAGTTTGGGAACCACTGATTTATATAAAGGATAAAACTTTGAAGGATTTGCAGCTCTCTAGGACTACCTGGATGCTCTTGGGCAAGTTGATGAACTTTCCTAGGTCCTAGTTTCCTTGTTCATTGAGAAGGGGCCAGATTGATGGCATCAGAGGCTTCTTTCTGTTCTAAACCTATGATATTATTCATCTTTAAGCCCAGAGAATGACGCTCTAGTGATGAATTAGTGAGTAGAGGAGGAGAATTTGTTTGGGTCTATGGTGGAGGAGGACGGTGAGGCTTTACAGAAGAGATTCATAATTTAGGATACATGAATATATGTATTTAACCATTTGATAACTATTTCAATATAATTGGTTTCTTTCATAATTCTCCATATTTGATTTCATGTATTTATTCTGAGGAGTCCAAAGATTCCTGCCAAAGGGGTTCATGGCATAAACAAAGCTAAGAACTTCTTCATGAGATGAAGGTCCTTTTAAGAAAAATAGAAACATGGCATTCTAGAACCTGATTTGGAGAAGAATCTTACATAACTTGACATCTGGTCCATTCCTTTCCTGTTTGTATCGTAGATTTACTTATTTTGCTCCATATGTTCAGGATGAATCCAACATACACCATACTTTCTATGGTCAGAGTCAGAAGAATCCATTTTTATTAATGGAGAAGAAAAATGGCTTTAACTTCTCACAAAAGTGTGGATCTGGCAATACCAACAACCTACCAACATTTATTAAGCACCTTCTATGTGTTAGGTTCTGGGCTTACAAAGACAAAAATGAAACAGTTCTTGTTATTAAGTGGTTTACATTCTGCAAGGGGAGACAATATATTTGTAAAATTATGTGTAAAATATACAGTATATGAAATAATACTATGTTAAAAATTTTAGGGGGCAGAGAGGAAGGTGATGGCAATTAGGGGATCAGAAAAGACTTCCTGTAAGAAGTGACACTTGAGTTGAGCATTTAAAGGAACTAAGGGCTTTAAGAGAAAGGAGAAAGGAAAGTGTGCATTCCAGGCACAGTGGGCAACTGGTTTATATAAAAATACAGAGAAAAGGGATGGAGAGCTGTATATGAGGAAAAGTAAAGTCCTCAGAGGCCAGTCATCTGGACTTTGGCATGTTTTAAGGGTAGTAAAAAGGCTGGAAAGGTCAGTTAGCACAGGTTGTGAAGGGCTTGAAATGCCAAACAGAGAAGTTTGTATTTGGTGTAGGAGTGAACAGGCAACCACTAGAGGTAGGGGTAGAGATGGGGGGAGAGAGGGAGAGAGAGAGAGAGAGAGAGAGAGAGAGAGAGAGAGAGAGAGAGAGAGAGAGAAAGTCTAAGAAAGAATGGTCAAAAGTATGAAATGCTGCAGAGAGGTCAAGAAGGGTGTAGATTAAGAAAGAGGGAGTAGCAATTAAGAGATTCATTGGGAACTCTGAAGAGGTTACTTTCAGTTGAAGGAGAAAGTCAAAAGCCAGATCCAAAGGATTGGTTATTGAGAACAGCTGAAAAAGAAATATCCAAAATCTTTTTTCTTTATCTCATTTAAACATAAAAATCTTTTAGTTTGAAAATGGAAATACTAGCTTATTTGAAAGCATGATAATGGATTGTTTTTAAAAAATAAACAACAGAACCAAATGCTAAATAGTAGATTTAATATGTATTTCATATGTTTATACTTATAATCTATTTAACTATAGAAACCAGATAAAATGCTCTCACTGACAATCTACTTAAGCCACCTGGCTCTAAATGTGGAATTTTTTTTAATGGTTGCATAAATGTCCCAGAGAATCTCAAATTTAATATGTTTCTGGTTGAGTAGATTATCTCCATCCTCCCCTCCAAACCCTTTTGTCTTCCAAACTTCACAATTTTTGTAGAAGGCACCATTGTACTCCCAGTCTTCTAGTTTTATAAATTCAACATTAATAATAATAACTAACATTTATAAAGCACTTACTACATGCCAAGCACTGTGCCAAGTGCTTTACAACTCTTATTTCCTTTGATCCTCTTAACAACCTTGAGAGGTAAGTGCTATTATTAGTCCCATTTTACAGGTGAGAAAATTGAGGTAGAAAGGTTAAGTGACTTCCCTGGGGTCACGTAGCCCGGAAGTGTCTGAGACTAGATTTGAGTCAGATCTTCCAGACTCAAAACGTAGTACTCTGTCCACTGTACCACCTAGCCCCATACCTCGCTTTCCCTTGTTCAATCAGTTGTCAAATCTTTGTTTTTCTCTCCACAAAATATTTTGCATCTAATGCCTACTCCCTACTAAAAAAATCCATAACATCTTAGTTCAAGCTCTCATCACTTCTCAATTGCACTACTGGAATAACCTTCTGAATGGTCTTTCTGCCTCACCTCTCAGCACTCCAGCCCATCCTATACACTGTTGAGAAAGTTATTTTCCTTTAATACAGTCCTGATCTTGTCACTCCACTAAACAATCAATTTAATTAACTCCTTATAGACTTTAAGATTAAATATAAATTTCTCTATTTAGCATCTAAAGCTTTTCACAATTTGGTTCAATCCTATTTTTTCCAGCCTCAGGGGACATTTCTCCCACTCCAACATTCTTTTCAGGCAAACTGCTCTTATAGTCCTTAAAACAGGAGCCTCTATCTCTTACCTTCAAGCCTTTGCACTGGCATTCCCTGCCTACAGTGCTCAGCTTCTACACCCCTCACCTCTTGGAATCCCTCTCTTTGATGAAGATGTTATTCAAGTTATCACCTTCTCTAAGAAGCCTTTTCTGATTTCCCCCAACTGCTATGTTCTCCCTCACCAACTGCCTACTATTTAACTATTTTGTATTTGTTTTGTTTTGATTTATTCTCTCTGTGTGTGTGCATACGTATATATGTAAATATTTATGTATTCACTGTCATCCTTATTTCAATGTAAACTATATGTCCATAGGGATTGTCTCATTCATTATATCTGTATTCCCAATACCTAGCAAGCTGCTGGGTACAGAATAGACAGTTAATAAATGTTTTTTGTTTGCTAAAAAAAATTTAGTGATCTAGTCCCAGCTTTTATTTTTCCTAGACTTTCTTAGAACTTTGTTACCATGGTGCCACATACAGTTCAACTCAGGCCACTGAACACTAAACAAAAGGAAGGAAAAGGTGGCCAATTATTAGGTGATGGGGGCTATGTAGAGCCACCCCTCTCTACATGGGTAATTAAAAAGGAACATAAGAGGGCAGCTGGTTGGCTCAGTGGATTGAGAGCCAGACCCAAAGATGGGAGGTGCTGGGTTCAGACACTTCCTAGCCGTATGTCCCTGGGCAAGTCACTTAACCCCCTTTGTCTAGTCCTTACCCCTCTTCTGCCTTGGAACCAATATACAGTATTGATTTTAAGGTGGAAAGTAAGGGTTTAAAAAATAAAAGGAACATAATCCATTCTATATGCTGCTTTAGGCATTTTTTAGCAGATCAACCACTTTTAAATCCCCAATCGACCCAATTGATCATATGTCATTTGAAATTACCTGGTGCTTACTAATTCTCCATTTCACTCTGTGCAAATGGTGAGCTCTACTAAGATTAATGTCTACAATAGATTCTTGTGGCAAAAATAGTCTCTCCACTTCTGAGAACCAAGTGGTTGCCTTAGTCATATCATCCTAATGTTTCATGTTCTAATTTTCCTTTCGGAGTTGGCCTAAAGTAAAAGATCTCTTATTGCTAACAACCCAAGGATAATTGCAAGGCACAAGGCTGTCTCCTATCTGCCTAAATACCTGAATCCTCCGTTCTCTGGGACCATCAGCAAGGACTGAGTAGATCAAAAGGATGACCCTGGATTTTACTGCAAACAAAATTAGGTTTCATCATTGTGATTTCTGTCCCCCTCTCCCCTCCACAAGAATACCTTCTAGGAGTCAGGGGAAATGAATTCTTTGCTTTTCTATAGGAAGCGAGAGATCGGCTTTCCCACACAATCTCCGTCAAACCCGCTCTCAGCAGAAGCCTTCCTTAAATTTATCTTAGGCTTCACATAAAATCCTAAGTCTAAAAGACTCTAACCAGGACCCAAGTAGGACTCAATTTCCAAATTTCCTGGAGGGGAAAAAAACCCACCGTGTCATCTAGGACAGATTTTGATCCTTTTGATACAGGGTAGCTATTACCTACCTTGCTCATGACCTCATCTCAGATGTCTTCTCCTTGGGTGTTCTCTGCCAGGAATCCCCCTTGAACAGGAGTCTCGAAAAAGCCACGGGTCACGGAAGAAGCTGTGGAGCACGTTCATGTCTATTCTCTGCCTTTGCCCTGGCTCAGTGCCTGCTTCCTGGTATAGAGACAAGATGACGTTTTTCAGGGTTGACTACTAAACTGTCCTCCCGCCCCCGTCCCCATTCTTCAATGCCCCTCCCATTTTCTTTCCAGGGCTCTGGAATGTGTCACATGGGAAATCGATCATGTGGCTTAGTGGAAGAATCTAACCATCTCTCTCCCTACCTCCCCCCTCTTCCTTTCAGCAACAAAACAGTAGAAATAGCTGAACTAGAGTGGTTGATCCTAGGCAAGAAACTCAGTAGGAAAAGGGAAGCATTTACTAGCGTGCACACACACAACCACCATTCCTTCTGTTTTCCATCTCACGTTTTCATCTGGGTTTTCCCAGATTTTCAGGTTAGGGATGAAAAGAGTACTTTCTCCCTCTAGCATTATTCCATTCTACTCTCTAATGACCAGGAAGCCTGTGTCTGGTCATTGAAGAGAGCAGTTCCTCAGACTTGAGGGCTGGCAAGATGTTCCTTTCACTCGCCTCAAAACGCTCGGACTTCCGAAAGGGCAGCATCTTCAGCACCAAGGACAGCACTGTTCCAACTGGGGACACCACAGCTCCCAGAAGCGATTAAAGGGATTCATCCATTTCGCCATTAGGTGAAATGAAGTGTACTTTGGTGCCCCGCTGGGAACCCCAAGTCAGGCTAGGTATTTAGGATTCTCACAGCCCCTTCCATTAATTGATTAATTATGCAACACAATGAGCTTCATTTCCCTTTGAACCAAACCAAGTGAGGGGTCACTCCTCCCCTCCCCTCCCCCGTCCCCAGCCAACTCCCATTACCCGCTATCCTCCAGCATTTTCACAGCGGAAATCATGTAAAAATATTTGGATGCTGGACCTGATCTCGCTCTCTCTCTCTCTCTCTCTCTCCTCTCTCTCTCTCTCTCTGTGTGTGTGTGTGTGTGTGTAGAGGCTTTGTAGGGAATGAGTATCATAATAGGTATGGATTTACAGCCATATTCTTGTAGACAGACATATATGTATATGGGCACATGTGAACAGATGCGTTCTTGTGCATTTTTATATGCCTTTCTCCTCTTCCCCAGGGCCTCACGGAGAGTAGGATTTACAAAGTAGGAAGGAAGCCTCTAGCTGTGTATTTAGCATCTATCCAGCTCAGCTGATGTCCCAGTTGCCATGGTGTTGTGTAACTGCTGAAGAGGATGATTTCTTTCAATGATGGTCACCATGGGACCCCAGCAACTGAAGAAAGGCAGAGAGAAAAGGATTGAATGGGTGAAGGGGACTTTCAATTAACATTCTTAGAGCCAAATTTACCTAATGAGCCCTTTCACTACGGGATTGTTACTGACCTTATATACCCTGAAAAGATTGCAGAATTAATATGGAGACTGCAAACTTAACTCACCCCATCCCCCATCACTTCTATCCTAGAGAGGCTATTTAAGTGCAAATGGATGAAAGCTGTAGCTTCACAAAATAACCAGGGACAACAAGAGAAATAGATTCTTATTCAGAGTGGAATATCTAAATAGCTTAAACTTAGCATCTGACCTGTAAGAACTGAATGATAATCATCTTATTTTCTTTAATAAACAAAAATGGCAAATACCTATAAAATGTAGGCGGCAGGAGGTGCTAGCATTTTTTAAAGAAGGATTGAATTAAAATTTAACTAGAGTAAAATTTGAGAAAGGTACTCTCCTAGGTATCTTTTAAACTATTTCATTGTCAAAAATCAGGGGCAAGGAATTGCCATTCTCCTTAAGACTGGAGCCTGACTGACCTCTAATCACCTGTAAGATAATTATAAGCATACACATTTGGGGAAACTTTTGCAGTTTATAAAAATTTAGGCCCTAACTGAGATATATTCTTTTTATATATTATTTTTTAAAATCACACTTGGCTCAGTGTACCATATTCTAAAAATAACTTCACTCAATAGAGCATTACAAAAAAAACACACAGAAGAAAAAACAAAAACAAAAACAAAACCCTTACCCTTTGGCTTGTTCCACATTTAAGAAAATCAATTAAAAAAAAAAGGACAATCAAAGGTTATCTACAACTCAAGACAAACTTGTTTTACAATTTCTCCTTAAAGACCTTTGGTGAAAGAAAACACATAACTCTCTAATTGACCCATTCCATTTTAAGCTAAAGGTTAGGAAGTTGTTAAGGCAAAAATCTGCATCCCTAACATAAATAGTATAACTTCTCAGTGTCATTACAGAATTGAATATACAGATATGCTTCAACACATGTCATAGACACTTAGAGGTAGCCACTGTAGAAATCTTGTTGAAAATGTATTATCCTGTCTCCTGTTTCCAATCTTAAGCTTGCTTTTGCCCCAAGTATATCATATTTTCCTAAGGAAATGAACCAAACAGAATATATAAATCATATTGTAAATTTGGTCTCTTTTTAGTTTAAGTTTCAGATTCTTTAAAAAATTCTCAGAGATCATTATTAGATTACAAATGAATATACTTCACAATTTATAAATGAGAAGGCAACTGGGTAGCTCAGTGGATAGAAAGCCAGGCCTGGAGCCAAAAGATCCTGTGTTCAAGTTTGATCTCAGACATTTCTTAGCTGTGGGACCTTGGGCAAGTCACTTAATTCCAATTGCCTACCCCTTACTGGTCTTCTGCCTTAGAATTCCTACTTAGAATTGATTCTAAGACAGCAGGTAAGGTATTTTTTTAAAGTCAGTGGAAAAAGTGATAGCACCGAGAGAACATATGCAGCTAGAGAAAAGTACAACTAGAAATGTGTATTAAATACATCTTTTAGAAAATGTCAGTATGAGGGAGCAGGGAAGGAGCTCAGTAAGGACAGTCATTTGTAACAGCACCTGCAATGAGCTCCCACATTGTGACCCTGTCCAGTAAGCCCTCAGGACATCTTTTTAAGGTACTCAAAATAATTTTATGACAATTTTATCCGAAACCCAGAGAATTTCTTCATAGACCAAACATCGATGGGATTTTTGCTCTCAAAATTATCTAGACATATAAATTATGATGTCATCCATTAGGAGATTTTTTTAGGTTCATGGAAGTACATCAAAAACCAAGTGAGCCCTCAGAGAGCTGATAACTGTCTTCCATAGCTATGACAAATATAGGAATTAAAGGTACAGATAATGGAACTCTGGCCCATAGCCCAAATCCAGACTGATGCATATTTTTGCAAGTCCTTTGAGCTAAGAATGATTTTATATTTGTAAGTAAAGTTTAAATGCATTTAAAAAAAGTAAAAACCATTCTTAGCTTATTGAACCACCAAAAATAGAGGCAGCTGGATTTCACCTGTAGACCACACTTGGACAAAATTAACACTTCTTTTGGAACAGTAATTGAAGACATTGGGTACAGTGAAGTTGCTTTGCTGGACTAATTTAGGTTGGGATTGGCAAACTGAATTCAGAACAAATTCAATAATGCAAATATAATGGAGGACTGGACAATGAAAGCTTAGTCTTAGAGCAAGTACATTATATTCTACCTGGTGGTAATTTGAATGGAGATTTGATGAAACTACTTCAAGAAAAGTGTGATAACCCTGATTCAGAGCATAGGTATTCTGTAACTTGTATGGTAATGAAAAACCTTTTAATTGGCTTCTAAACTAGAACTGTGAGTCAATACAAGAGGCTTAATTGGAGGAATTCACTTTTCTGTTATTCTCCCTTCTCCCCCTCCCTTCCCCTTCTCCTCTACTTTCTATTGAGAAGGAAGAAATGGTGAAATCCTCTAGGTGGTAGAGTTCCTCCTGCATCTGGTCAGTCACTATGTAACTTTGGGCACGTGGTGTTTTTGTTTCTTTTGTCTCTAATGTGCTTATTCTTCCCTGACTGGAGGTAAATGAGCATTATTTATAGAAATGATCTTGTGAGCTTCAAAAAGTGGGAAGTCACTGGTGATCCACTGCTGGAAGTTCACAACAGCCATAGCTGTAGCAACCAAGTTTGGTGAGGAGCAAGCCACTTACTTGATCTAGTTTAGCTCTCAACGGGATAGTGCTACATGAACATTTCTTAAGTGACTATTGCATGCAAAGCACTGTTCTAGATACTGGGGATACAAAGACTAAAACAGATCATCTCTGCCCTCAAGGACCTTCCATTCCATTCGGGAATACAGAAGGAAACCAAATAAGTATTGAATATAAGCAAAATTGAGGAGAGAGCATTTATAACTATGGGGTCAAAGGAATAGGATTAGGGAAGGCTTCCTGAAAAGTAGAGGTGACATCTGAATTGATCCTTTTAGAAGACAAGGATTCTGAAAAGCAGAGATGAAGGATAAATGCATTCTAGGCATGGGGAATATCTTGGATGAATATATCGAAACGGGAAATGGAATGTTAAATTTTGGGATCATCTAGTAGGACAGTTCAGCTGAAACAGAATTTTTTTTGTATTGTTTTCATCTGCATTTATACTCCAATGGTTCTTTCTCTAGAGGTGGATAGCATTCTTTTTCATAAGTCCCTCAGAATTGCCCTGGATCATTGTATTGCTATCAGTAGAAAAGTCTATCACAATTGATCATTCCAATATTGCTGTTACTCTGTACAATGTTCTCCTGGTTCTGCTTATTTCATTCTGCATCATTCATGTAGGTCTTTCCAGTTCTTTCTGAAAACATCCTGTTCATCATTCCTTATAGCACAATAGTATTCCATCACCATCATAAACCACAATTTTGGAACAGAAAAATTTATGCAAAAAAGTGGTATCAAATCTAGCTAGGAAAAAAAGCAGTTAAGGGACAGATTGTGGAGTGCATTAAATGCCAGGCTATTTGCATTTTATTCTATGGATAATGGAGAGCCACTGAAGATTTTTGAGCTGGGGAAAAACATGGTACAATTTGTGCCTCAGGAAGACTATTTTGGCAATTATGTGGAGAATGGATTGCATGGATGAGACTGAAAACATTCTAATTAAGAGACTGTCATGATTGTTTAGAAAAGAGGCAGGGAGGGTTTGAGCTAAGGTGGGGCTTATATGATTGCAGAGAAAGGAAATGTGAAAAAGATGCCATAGAGATACAATTACTAAGACTTGGCAACTAATTGAATATAGGGGATAAAAGAAGAGGATTAAATCAAGGATCACTGGGATTATGAAGCTGGTTAATTGGGAAGATGGTAGTGTTTAGTAGAATACAGTAGTTTTCTTTTCTTGTTTACATCTGATTTATTCTTTGATTTAATTGGTTAACTTTATGCAGAGTCCAAGTAAGCTTCACTCAAACATAAATGAGGAAACTGAGTCCAGGAAAAAGAAGGCTTTGTTTTATCCCCAGAGGACACATAGTGGCACTCAAGCCTAAAGTTTAGGTCTTTTGGCTTTCATTCAGTACTCTGCATAGCATGCTATTAAGTTAGGCCACCCAGCAAAAACCTTTCCTGGACCATGAAAAGATGGATAGTTAGATGTTGATGTCGATGATGTTGATGTTGTTGATAATGCTGCTGATGCTGCTGATGTTGAACACGATGATGATGATGATGATGTAATTTGGAGTTGGAGGTTTTCCTTCCATTTGAACCTTTCTGACCCTTCCCACTGTAATGATTAAAAATTTTTGGAGACTGTCTCCAAACTCTTTCACCCTTCCATTGTATTGGTCTTCTCCTCCCTCCCCCCATGTGCCTTTTTATGAAATATAAAATCACCCCATTTTATTTCTTTTCCCATTTCTCTTAGTATTATCCTCTTTTTTTACAGTTTGTCTAAGTATACTTCTTCTGGCTACCCTGATGATGATAACAATTTTTAAGAGTAACCAATATCAGCTTTTCTTAAAGGAATGTAAAACGTTTGAGCTTATTGGGTCCCTTAAAAAAGGTGTTTTTTTCCCCTTTCTTAATTACCTTTTGGTGATTCTCTTGAGTTCTGTGTTTGAACATCAAATTTTCTGCTTAAGTCAGGTCTTTTCTTTAGGAACGCTTGGAAGTCTTCTATTTTATTAAATGACCATACTTTCCCCTGCAAGAATATAGTTAATCTTGCTGGGTAGTTGATTCTTGGTTGTAGACCCAGTTCCCTTACTTTCCAAAATATCATATTCTATACCTTTCAGTCATTCAGGGTGGATGCAGCCAGGTCCTGTGTTATCCTAACTGTGGTTTCATGATATCTGAATGGTTTCTTCTTAGTAGCTTGTAGTATTTTTTTCTTGGTCTGGTAGTTCTTGAATTTAGCTATAACATTCCTGGGCATTGTCAATTGGGGATTAAATGCAGGAGGTGATCTGTGGATACTTTCAGTCTCCATTTTTCCCTCTTTTCAAGAATGTCAGGGCAGTTTTCTTGGATAATGGATAATTTTCTGTTGAATGTCCAGCCTTTTTCTTTTGTCATGATTTTCTGGTAGTCCAATAATTCTTAAGTTGTCTCTTCTGGATCTATTTTCCAGGTCTATATTTTTATCAATGAAGTGTTTCATATTTTCCTCAATTTTTTTCATTCTTTTGATTTTGTTTTACAGACTCTTGCTGCCTTGTGAAGTCATTTGCTTCTAGTTGTTGGATTCTAATTTTTAAAGACTGAATTTCATCCCTGGGTTTTTGGTCATGCTTTTCCTTCTGGCCTGTTTTTCTTTGTAGGCTATCTTTCACTTTTTGCCTTGTTTACAAGCTGGTCAATTCTGGCTTTCAAGACACTATTTTCTTGTTTTAGTTCATGTGCCTCTGTTTCCAGATGATATATTTTGCTTTCTAAGTTCTTTTCCCAATTGTTTTCAGTCTCTCTTAATTGTTTTTTGAATTGTGTTTTGAGTTCTTCCAAAGCCTGAGCCCAATTCACTGGAGTTTCTGCATTTTTTCTTGGTGTTCCTTGGTCCTCCTCTGTTCTATTTGCTCTTTGTTCATTACCTGGATAGAAGCTGTTGATTGTAATTTCTTTTTTCTTTTTCTGTTGTTTACTACTATTTTTTCCTTGTTTTCCTCCTGTCATTGGCTGTAATCTTGCTCCTCTGATTATATGCTGGATCTTTGGGTTTGGGCTATTCTGGCCTGAAGGGGCTTCTTCTCTGCTCTGCTAGATTGACTAGATTAGGCTGATGGAGTATTAATGAGTCCTGAGGTCAGATCTTCCCCAGCTGTCAGCAGAAGCTGAAGGTGTAGGTGAAGGTGTGGAGACTGAAGGGAGCTGGGCTTTCTGCCATGTTATCAAGGTATCCTGTCCCAGTTGCAGTCTTCACCCTGGGATCTTAGTCATCAGGATTCTTACAGTGGCTCTCAGTGTAGTTGGTGGGGAAGGATGTTGGAGATTGAACTTCCCTGCCCTCTGAAGGCTTCTTATCTGCCCTATTGATAGACTAGATTAAGCTAGGGCAGAGCTGATCTGCAGAGTTGGATGTGCCCTGGGGCCAAAACCCCTAGAAGCAAATGCCCAAGATGGAGAGTAGTGGCTGCAAGTAGGCTGCCCTCCCCTCTGTGCCTCTCCTCCAGCTGCCTCCCTGCCAGCTGTGGTTAGAATCCTATGCCTGGCACAGCTGTGGCAGCAAGACACACCTTCCTCACTGGAGCCCTTGCCCCCCCCAGGATTCCAGTGACCACGCAAGACTCAGCACAGTAGGTGGGGGAGGGGTCCTGGGACTTTCCTTCTTCCTGTTCCTTAAACACAAGAATTAAGCTTTCTCTGCATAACTTTTAAGTTGAATGGAGCAGGAAGGTCCCTCCCTTGACTCTCTCCTCCCAAAATAAACAAATGCTTGCTGAATGATGCCTTCAATGGAAATAGGTTTGTAGAAGGGACTTGAATTTGAAATTCCTATAAAACATTCAGGAAGATTTATCTTATACTCATTTGATAAGTAACTGGAGATTAGGAGAGATATTGGGAATGGGTATATATACAAACTGAGAAATCATTTGAGTGAAGATGACACTTAAACCCTATGGAGATGACAAAAAAAATCTACAAAAGAGAATATACAGAGAGAAAAGAAGAATACTCAAGACAGAACCTAGGAAACACTTGCAATAAGGGGGAAGTTGAAAGGAACAGTTAGATAAGTAGAAGAACCAGTACGGAGTGTCCAGGAAGGGAAGGTAGGTCAGCATTCAAGGCTTCTGAGAAGTCAAGGAGGAGAATGTCTAGCAAATATCTAGATGGAGGCATGTAAGAAATCACTGGCAATCCTGGAAAGAGTAGTTTTAGTTAAGCTGTAGGAAAAGAAACCAGATTGCAAATGGCTGAGAAGTGAGTGAATGGTACAGAAGGAAATGTAGATTATTCTTTTAGGAGTTTGACAGTAAAAGAAAGAAAAGATATAACACTGTAACTTTCAAATACTCATTCAATTTACTACAAAGGGCAGAGTTCTGGGATACAAGGTGGATTCAAGTCTCGCCTCAGATACTTACTAGCTCTGTGACCCTCACCAAGTCACTTAACCCTGTTTGCTTTCAGTTCCTCAATTATAAAATGAACTGGAAAAGGAAACTGGCAAATCACTCCAGTATCTTTGCCAAGAAAACATCAAACCAGATCATGAAGAGTTGGACACAACTGAAATGATTGAATGAGAACAAATTAAGTACCTACAGCGTGTCAGGTGCTGCACTCAATGGTCCCTGCATTCAAAAATTTACATTCTATTAGGAAAAAACAACATATGTTCACAGGACCAAAGATTTAGAACAAAAAGGGGCATTAGAGGCCACTGAGTTCAGCTTCCTCATTTTACATATGAAGGAACTGGCTCATAGAGAATAAATAACTGGCAGAAGGTTACCAAGGTAGCAAGCAGCAGATCCGAGATTTGAGCCCATATGCTAAATCTAAATCCACTGGCCTTTCCCTTTCACCAACATTCCTTGTACAGATACAGAAGACTGGAGTAGATAATAGTTTAATATCTACTTTGTATATATTCCTGGGAGGGAGAACACTAGAAGGTTACAGAGAGGTTTCCTACTGGAGATATCACTTAAGCCGAGCTTTGAAGAAAGTGGATTCTTCAAGGTAAAAGTAGATGTAACTACAAGTATGATTTTTAGAAAGAGTTGGACCCAGTGATTAAACTGTGTTTAAGATATCAATTATAATAATGGATTATTAACCATAGCATTAGAAAGGAAGGATAAAGTTTGGTGTATATTATAGCAACTAACTGGATTAAGAGCTTCTGTCAGAGGAATAAAAACTTCAGGTCTGTGTTGTTATCTAGGGAAGCTGAAACTCATGCAGTAGGAAAGGAGCTGTGCTCATTTGGAATGATGAGGGCACAGGTGAGCTGATGAGATCATTGGGAAACAACCCTGGCACGTCCAGGTGGTGTTTGATCTTGTGAAGCTTTGGACTCACTACAGGTGCCCCCGAGTATTATGGCCAAGGTAGGTTACTTTGACCTCATACTAGAATTTATTACTTCTTTTCAAATGTTACCAAAACTTGTTACCAAATGTTATAACATGTTTTTAACACACTCTGGACATTTTGTCTTCTTAATCACTTATGCTTATTAACTGCCACAAATCTATAAAATACACTGTTGAACATCTCAAGGGGGTCTTTGCCACACAACTGGGCATGGTGAGACTCTGGTTTTAATTTCCACAGTTAAAGTCTGAGTCTTCAGCTCAGAATGATGGCCCAGAGATTTCTTTCCTTCTTACAAAGGCAAAGAACAGGAGGGAGTAAGTACATTCCAGACAGAAGAGATAGCATTCATGGGCACACACACAAAAAGAAATGGAATGTTAGATCTGAGGAACCCTAAGTTTGGCTCTGATGTAAGGTGTAGAGTTCAATACCTAATGTCACTGTACTAGACTTACTCAACTTGGCAGGCGTATTTCTCTTTTGCTTTCATTTTCTTAAGGGCTACTTGAAAATCACTTCCTGGTTTTGATATCAAGATTTCAATTTGCTAGTGATGGCAATACTTCACCCTGTAACTTAAGGAAAATTTCTTTCAGATCATGTACAAATTGGTGGGCATCCTTTACTTTTAGAAATGCTTCATGAACTTCCTGAAAAGTTGTTATAGTCTGTTCTGTAGAAATTATTTCTTTTACATTGAAAATGGCATTCACCATTTAAAAATATTTCATTATTAGTTGTGAATTTAGGGTTCCAAGATATCCAGTATGTCTCCCAGTAGGAGACAATACAAGGAAATCTGGTTAAGAGTGTATAGGGGTAGGGAACTAAGTAGCAAAGTGAATAGAGTGCCAGGCCTAGTGTTGAGAGGATCTGAGTTCAAATCTGTCCTCAGACACTTTCTCACTGTGTGACCCTGGGCAAGTCACTTAACCCCAATTGCCTGGTCCTTGCCACTCTTCTGTCTTAGAATGGATACTAAGACAATGTAAGGGTTTAAAAAAAAAAAAAGAGTAGTATAGTGGAATAGGCTAGTGATTCCCAAAGTGGACACTACCGCCCCCTGGTGGGTGCTGCAGCGATCCAGGGACGTGGTGATGGCCACAGGTGCATTTATCTTTCCTATTAATTGCTATTAAAATTAAAAAAATTAATTTCCAGGGGGCTAAGTAATATTTTTTTCTGGAAAGGGGGCGGTAGGCGAAAAAAATTTGGGAACCATTGGACTAGAATAACAGGCTAAAGTCAGTGCTGACTTCTACACAGGGACCAAAAGAAACAGGATGCCAGCTAGTCAATGAACATCTATCAAGTACTTACTATGGACTGGGCACTGTTTGCTCACAATCTAATGTGGGTGATAATGTACAAGCTCGTTATATACAGGATAGTCACTTAACTGGGAACCCACCATTTTCAGCTTTGATCCCCGCTGTGAGAGACTGGGGTAGAGAGTGAGTTTGACATCCTTGACATTGGCTTCCCTGAAATAGCTCCTGCCAAACTTTTCCTCCCAGCCCATTCGTGTGACCCTTCTAACAGCTTCCACAGCTTCTCACTGTGGGTGGGTTTTTTTAAATATAGTTTTGGATTAGAGAGCTCATTTCTTTTTCTCTTTGAATTTCTTTATCATTGGTCTTTGCAGGATCTTTTTTCATATATTATCTATTGTTTGTGTGGGAGAGCTGGGCTCCTATATGATCTTTCATGTAACCTTTTTTTTAAAATCCATACTTTCTGTCTTAGTATTGGCTCTAAGACAGAAAAATGGTAAGGATTAGACAAATGGGATTAAGTGACTTGGTCAGTGCCACATACCTTGGAAGTGTCTGAGGTCACATTTGAACTCAAGACCTCCCATCTGTAGATCTGGCTCTCAGTCCACTGAGCTACCCACATTGCAGTCTTAACTGGGAGTCACCAAGACTCTTTTCTGTGTTTTTTAATTGTTTTCATAGAGTGCAATGGCCAGTGACTTAAAATTCCAATAGATTCATTGATGGATTTTTTTTTCATTGTCTTCAGGCAGTAGAGGAAATGCTAGAGCTGGAGACAGGAAGACCTGAGCTCCAACTGTTGGCACGTCTCAGTTGTGTGACCTTGGACAAGTCATCTAACCTCAGCCTCGGCCTGCCTCAGTTTCCCCTGTATAAAATTGGGGAAATGTTATTGTCTACCTCCCAGGGTTATTGTGAGGATTAAATGAGATAATATTTGTAAAGTGTTTGGGGAACCTTAAAGCACTATGTAAATACGATCTATCATTATTACTATAATATGATTATATTATATAATTAAAATTATGATGATTTTATTATTATAATATTACAAGGAATTTATTATAATAAAAATAAAATTATATAATTAAAATAATAAATATAATATATTACAATAATATATCATTATTATTAAGATTGTCAGAAATTTTAATTTGTTTAGAGTCTGATGGCACTGCCTATACACAGCTATAAAGTATTATGATGATGATATGAGGATTAAAAGCAATGGGCTGGTTTTGAATTATGAATGAGACAACAATGAAATGTCATAGTTTTGACCTTCTGCTGCCCTCTTGTGTGCGTTTCGTACTGTCGCAGGTCCTGTGGGAGTCCTTTTATAATCTCTGCTAAGCCTTATACAGTCAAGTCTTATTACTGAAGCTCTCCTGTCCTCCAGCGGCCACAAATGGTCTAGCAAATCTGTGTTTCTGTTCCATTAGCAACGTGAAGCACAATCATAGTTTCTAGTTCAGAAATGTGATTTATGAGTAAAGGCAAAAAAGAAATGGAGGGAAAAAATGAACTTAATCCAAACTCCAATCAAGCTGAGTTCTCCCCAACCTCAACAGAACCAGAATTTGCTCAAAGAAAGACTTAGAAAGGGGATAGCTAGGTGGCTCAGTGGAATGAGAGCCAGGCCCAGAGATGGGAGGTCCTGGGTTCAAATCTAGCTGCAGACATTTCCTAGCAGTGTGATCCTGGGCAAGTCACTTAACCCCTATCGCCTAGCCCTTATTGCTCTTTTGCCTTAGAACCAATACACAGGACTGATTCTAAGACGAAAGGTAAGGGTTTTGTGTCATTTGAAATTATTGTAAGCCCTGGAAGACTACGTCTCCCAGGACTCTCTCTGCTACAACTTTCCCTGACACCTCCTACTTCCTTTGGGGGAGGTGTCAGGGAAAGTATAAAAAGGAAAGTTTGGGGCCTTTTCTCTCTCTCTCTCTCTCTCTCTCTCTCTCTCTCTCTCTCTCTCTCTCTCTCTCTCTCTCTCTCTCCCTCTCTCTCTCTCTCTGTCTCTCT
>NC_058134.1:200603446-200624926 GCF_016433145.1 Gracilinanus agilis | reverse complement strand
CTCTCTCTCTCTCTCTCTCTCTCTCTCTCTCTCTCTCTCTCTCTCTGTCTCTCTGTCTCTCTGTCTCTGTCTCTCTGTCTCTCTCTCCACTCTTCACCCTGAGACTCTGATCTCTCTCTTGGTGCCTTTCCCCCTTTCTTCCTACCTCCTAGTTTTCCCTGGACCTTTCTCTTTCTAATTACAATAAAGCCTAGCTATTCAAACCCTAAAGTTGCTCTCTGGTCATTTATTAGGGGCTCTGATCAATTTCCCCTGCCGGGCTGGGGATGCTACCTTCCTTTCCCTTCCTCTACCTTCCTCTCTCCTTTCTCCCATCCATCCTATCCTCCTACCTTCCTCCCTTCACTTTCACCACACAGTTTGAAAAGAAGGAAGGAAGGAAGAGAAAGAAAGAAAGAAAAGGAAGAAAGATCTATTAGAAATAAAGGGAAGAGACCTTCTCAAAGGTCTCCTGTTATATACATATGGAAAGAATACTGGGTTTGGAGTTGGAGGTTGTGGGTTTGAATCCTAGTTCTGTGTAACCTTTGGTAAATTAATTATTCAGGTTTCAATTTCCTAATACATTAAATGAAGGGGTTGGACTAGATTTCCCCTAAGGTCTTGTTCAGCTATTAATTAAAATCATGTCAATGAACAGATATTAACTGGACTGTTACATGCAAAGCAATACTCAATGTACTGGGGACACATTTTAAAAAATAATCCTGGACTCCAAATAATCCCCTTATAATAATCCTACAATGTATTAATAGTCTTTAATATTTACTTTTTTTTAAAGTTTATTTATTTATGTTTAAACCCTTAACTTCTGCTTATTGGCTCCTTGGTAGAAGAGTGGTAAGGGTGGGCAATAGGGGTCAAGTGACTTGTCCAGGGTCACCCAGCTGGGAAGTGTCTGAGGCCAGATTTGAACCTAGGACCTCCTGTCTCTAGGCCTGACTCTCAATCCACTGAGCTACCCAGCTGCCCCTAATATTTACTTTTTAATCAAAGCAACCTAGTAGGAAGGGAACACAAAAGTCCTAGACAGAATCTCAGAATACATATGTATATGTCCAGAATTTACACTATGTATCCATACGTGAATGAAAATATCTTTGTACTGAATCTGGAAAAGTGGATAGATTGCTAGACCTAGTATGAGAAAGACCTAAGTTTGAATCCTGCCCAAGATACTTTGTGACTTTTGGCAAGTTAATTAACTTCTTAGTGCTCTAGGAAACTCTTTGAGACAAGTTGCAGAGAAGGTACCGGCCGACATTGGTGGAGATTTTTCTCATCAGGGGGAGTTCTCTATAGCAATTTTGCCCCAGGATCTATCTGTCTGTTTGCCTGTCTATCTGTCTGTCTATCTATCACCATGGCAATGAAATAATTTCTGTGTAATCAGCATAGGCACCCATTTTTTTGGAGAAAGTAAAAGGGAAAGAGGGAGTGGAATGGCAATTTCATTGGGGTGGGGAACTTCCAGAGAAAACTTGACCAGAGTTAGCTTAATGTTCCTCTTTCTCTTTCATATATTTATCCATTGCTTTATTCAATGTTTACTAAGCACCTCCCACTTGCCAAATATAGAGTGAAATAAAATCTGTATAAGCCTCATCTCTCTTCACAGAGGTTAGAGACTCAAAGGTAATAAGACACAAATATGGATAAGCTAGAATATAAGATATTACATGATGAATGAATTAGGGGAAAGTCTGTGAAATTCATGGGTAGAAAGTTGGTGCCAACAGATCAGGGGATTGGGGAAAATTTCATCGAAGAGGTAAGGTGACATTAAACTGGAGAAGGATTTGATCGACAGAGAGGAGGAAGAACATTACAAGAATAGTGTGAACAAAAGGAGTGGGAAGGGAAGTGGCAAAAGGGGAAGAAAAAGAAGAAAAGAACAGAGAAGGTTAAGAAAAATAGTGGGTAAAGGAGGGAGAGGATTTTAGGATGAGTGACAAAGAAGCAGAGCACAAGGAACATCTGGCCAATATGGCTCCCTGAAGATGAAGCTGATCACCAGTTTCTACATATCTAAACCAGCAACACCATGAAGTTTGTATTAGATATAATAATAATCAAGAAATCTAATGAGAAACTGCAGTATGTGACCCTAGAACTTCACAAGAGATCAGCTGGATCCTTATGGAAAATAGGATAGGGGGTCTGCCAGTGCTAGCACACTATAGCCTTGTAGAACCAATCAGAGACTGTCAGAGATATGAATAACCTGTAGGTTCTGTGAACTAGGTAATCAGAAAGCCCCAGGACTGGAACCTTGTAAGAACAGTACTGAATACACAGCAAGGCAGGGCTCAGGTTGGGATACCTCAGGCCCAGGGGCTCTAAGGTCCCTAGCACATTGTCCTAAAGTGCCAGAGAGGGCTTTGAAGATTCAGCATTTTGAGCTTTAAAAATGGAGGAGGGGACAACTGTGGGAAGTAAAGGTCAGCTCAAGAACCCAGGTGACCCAGCGCAAGACCATCACATCTAGAGCACAAGAATGGGCAGAGCCCAAGCATGTTACAGAGCCCCAGTTTGGGAACTAAAGTTGGATAGAAGAATAAATCAAAGAAAACACTGAAGAGTAGAAAAATTATTGCAAATCTATAGATTCCCCCCCAAAAAAGAATAAATTAATATCTACAAGCAAAGGTTTGAAGGAAAAAATGAACTTTCCACCAGAACTACACAAATATCTACAAAAAATATAGCAAGAGACTTAAAAAATGAAATAAAAATAGCAGAGTAAAGAATTGGAAAGAAGACATATAATTTAGAAGGAAACACGGCAAGCACCCAGGAAATGGTTCCCTGAAAATATATTTAAAAATAAAATAAAAATGATTCTATGATACAGAGAATAATATAAAGTATTAGAAAAATAGAAGAAAATGTAAGATTTTTGTTTTTTTTTAATTCACCTGAAAAATAAGTCAAGGAGGAAAAATGTAAGAATCAATGCACTTCCAGTAGTGTACCCTTCCAAAAAAGGGGACCACTGAAACATTTTTTAGATACACAGAAGAGAATCAAAGAAAGGAAGCACAAACAGGAGAGGTCTGAAAGCAATGCATATAACTTATTATATGCCTTAAAAAACAAGTTGTATGAAATAGAGATTCATAGTTACATATAATATCCTCTTTTGTGTTCTATGTGTACAGAAATGCTCTTTTTTAAAGTTCGGAATTTTAAAAATCAATTTAAAAAAATGACAGAGAATAGGGTCAAGGTTAAGTAGAAAGTAAATGAAGCCAGAATGGGGCAATGGACTAGGGGAATAGAGTTGAGTGAAGAGTGGCTTTAATGTAAATAAGCATGGAAAAGTTGGAAGTATAATGCTCTGGGGCATCCTTCACTCAACTTCTACTCTTACTGATCAGCCTTGTCTTTAGAGCTTGGCTATTACATCTCCCTTTTGGGATTATAAACATAGTCCCAAGGGTTCAGAGGATGACTATCCAATGTCATTGGTCTGCACCCTCACTAGAGTGTTTTCTTCCAAGATTATCAGCTGAGTATCACTTTGTTAGTTTAGCATAAAGTAGTTTTCTGAAAGGGTAGTATTTCCTAAAGTTCTATAATAAGAACAGTGGTATAAAACAGATTCCACCAAAGTCTGTGACACATTCTCCCAAAGGCATATAGATTCCAAGGAAAGTGGGCTCAAGCTTAGAAAATATATTTGGTAAAGAGATAACACAGAAAATACCAGTTGTTTGCTAGAAGTCATTTTTTTTCACTCATGAGGTGCTCAGAACTTTCCCCTTATAGATGATAAATCTGTGGCCATCTGACCTTGGCTCCTCATGCAGACACTAGTGCCAGGTGATCCGGGGAAATTGCTAGTACATTGAAGGGAACATAAGGAGGTCCAATATCCTTCAGACCTTTGGAAAATGAGAAGGTCCTCTGGTAAGTGGAGGTAGGAGTGAGAAGAAGATCTGGCTAAACCGGAAGCTAAGACCTTCTCCCCTAAGGTGTTCTTTCTCAGGAGGTTCAGTTAGAATTCCATATACCAGTTTCTGGAAAAAGCTTTACATTTAGGCTAATTCAATGCTTTTATGTAGGAGTCAGAGGATATAACAAAATCTCCCTGACAATTGCAACAAATATCTAGTCTGATGTTATTTCAATGTATCAGATGTCTTTCAAAGACTTTCTGTATTTAGTATCAGGGCCTGTGAATGACTGGAGAAGGGATTCCAAAGGGCACCATAGGATGGGCTAAGACAGGCAAATTGCAGGAAAAATAAGACTGAATAGAACATAGGTGAAATTTCAGGAGGAAGTAGTAAAGGCATATTGTTTGCAACAACCAAGTCTATGAAACTGGATGAATGGGACTGGGACATCAGTTTCAGGAGAAAAATTAGTCTGACATGATTTATAGATAGAAGTTCATTGACAGAGGACTTGAAGTGCTATAACACTACAGAGTTCAAAATATAGGACATCCCAAAAGTTTTAGTGCTGTTTTAAGCTTTAAGTACTTGAAAGCTTAGAATTTAGAATGGAAAGTACCCATAAATATGCTCTTTGCTCTTTCCAGCCAGGTGAAACACTCCTTTTTTGACAGACTTTTTCTGGAAGAGTAAAGAAACCAAAGTATTATATTTGAAATCAACTTGAAAAACTATCAGTTCACTCCATCTTCTCTTGAGAGTATTAATACTGGACTAAGATTTAGGAGTGGGCAGGTCATTTAAACTTACTGTATATCTAATAGAAGAATAATATCTTGTGAATTGGGTTGTTGTGGGGATCATATAAGAACATATGAGAAAGTACAAGACACCATCTAAAAGACACAGTGTTATGAGTGGAAAGAACATGAACTCAATGTGGTCTTGTTCCACAGCCTTTCAATTCTGTCTTGGTCAGATCACATTTAGATTTCTGATATTCGGTTCTGAGCTGCCCAGCTTAAGACATAGCTGAGATGATGAGAGGCACTCCTGATTTGCTAATCAGTGGCATTTCCAATGGAACTGGACATTTTTTCTAACCCTCTGTCTTAGGAGGGGCAGGTGATTTGCCAGTATGAGACACTAAACTCCTGAGTGGTGCCCAAAGTGAATAGGGCTGTTTCAAAGATGATTAGAAACAGTCAAGAAAGATGGAAACTCTTACAAAGGAATTTCTACCCCAAAACCTGTAGAAAGAGCTGAAGGGGAAATGGCTCCATTTTTTTCTTTTAGGACTTTCCCCCTAGTATTCCAGTACCTCTCTTCTTTGGAATTCCATGGAAGTAAAAAAAAGAGGTGTTGGCTTCCCAATCTCTCCTCCCCAGTGGTAACAGAGACTTACTTAAGCAGGTCTGAAAATAGACTTCAAGCCTCCAGCTGTCTTCTAGCTTTTTGTTTCATTCCCTGAGCTCAGATAAGCAGCTAAGAACTCTGAGAAATGAATATTTCCAACAATCCTGGAAAATGGACGTTTCTAGCAATGGGAATTACTTCATGAGTTCAAGAGTTCCTGAGCTAGGTACCAGTTGACTAATGGGAGACTTTCTTATTATCATGCTTCTCAAAGAATATGATGATCATCAAAATATCTTGTAGCTGAAGAATTTAAGAAAGCTAGGGCAGAAATGAGGGCAAGTAGGTGGTGCAGTAGATAGAGCACAAGGCTTGGTGTCCAGAAGACCTGTGGTCTCAGATACTTACTTGGTATGTGTTCCTAGGCAAGTCACTTAATCCCATTTGCCTCAGTTCCCTTATCTATAAAATGAGCTGGAGAAGGAAATGGCAAATTACTCTGTTCTCTTTGCCAAAAAACCCCAAATGGAGTCATGAAGAGTCGGACATGACTGAAATGACTCAATAACAACAAAAGGGCAGAAATGACTCAGGTTGGTATTCTGTTATTTCAGATTCAATTTGGGGATGAAAAGAGGCACTCGTATGTCACGCAACTATTAATAAAGAGAATTACTTAGCCAAAGCAATGAAAGATATTCCAGCACTTAGCTTGAGTGGATGCAGTCCTCTTACCCTCTTACCTCCATATGGAAATCCATCTGGCCAGTGGGATAGGATGTAATATTCATTAACTAGCATCATGACATCTTCTAAATCTGGGGGACCATGACCACAAATAGGTGGGACTTTTTTGTTCCCTTAGATAATCAGAGAGCCATAACATGGCTAGAGAAAGCTGCATTTAGGGAAGCATAGTATAATCTTTGATCCCATTCTCCCCGCCACTTCCCCATCAAGTCCCAGGCAACAGCTTTGTCATGTATCAGAGAAAAACTAGCCTAATTCATACTAAGAAGAAAGGGAACTCTGGCAGATGTTGGACAAATTAAGTCAAATCCATAAGCATTTTTTAAGCGCCAACTACATGCTAGGACTGGAGATAGAAAGAAAGCAAAATGGTGCCTGCTTTTAAGGAGTTGGAAATCTAATTGTCCTATCACACTTGCCTTGGCTGGTCAGCAGATTTGGACCTTGTGAGCTGCTTTACTAGTACAGGTCTGAAAAGGAAATAAAACAACTGTCCTATACTTGTATCGAAGGTACGACTTTAATGCCAGCATCCCTTAGTTCAGGTTCAATATTAATATGAAATGAGGCACTTATATATCATTGGATATTTTACAAATGAGATTTACTTTGCCCTAAAACACTCATAAGAAACAAGGATACAGTGGCATTGTTTCTCTGAAAGAGGTCCGCCTCATCTTCCTATGGGAAGGTGTCTGGTCTATTGGGCTGGCTTCTAAGCCAAGGTGATTCATGTGGTCTTGGTACCCATTGAGTCAGACAGACAAAGACTCTACATAGCTAGGACATTTTATGAATGTAGATGATGAGGGGAACTACCTCTGAGAAGTAGAGGCCAATCAGGTCTTCTTTTTAGCTAAATTTTCCCTAGATTGTGACTAGGAAGAAAGAAGTTGCATCAGGGAAATGCTGGTTTTATCACAACTTGATACCCATATGGCATACTGAATATGTTTCCTAAAAGGAACCCGCATACCCTTATTTCAGGAGATCCTAAACACAAATCATATCTAAGTTTTGTATAGGAGTTTACAATTACTCTGCAGTATGGACAGTGTCAGAGATGACCCACTCCCTACCCAGAAGAAGCCAACGTCTTGAGCCTAGAGTCCATTGTTGGAGCCTCTGGGCCATATGGTACATTAATAAGCTGCAGAAACAGAAGGAAACTAAGATGATGAAAAAGTTTGAATCCATGCCAAATGAGGATTAGCTGAAGGAACTGGGAATTTTTAGCCTGGAGAAAAGAAGACTCGGGGGAGATATGATAGCTGTCTTCATTTTACTTCAAAGGTTATCATGTAAAAGAATAATTTTATGGGCTCTGACTGGATCAGAAGGCAGAATGATAAAGAATGGGCAGAAGTTGCAGAGGAGATTTAGGCTTTCCATAAAGCATAATTTCCTAATAATTAAAACCATCTAAGAGTGGAATTCTTTGCTTTAGGAGGTGGTAGGAGATCTTCGGGCAAATGCTGGATAATTTCTTGTCAAGTGTGTAGTAGTAGGAATCCTATTTCAAGAGCTGGACCAACTTGATGGCCACTGAAGTTTCTTGCAGCTCTGGACTTCTGGGATTAATGCATGATCTAATTGTGTCATTCATATTTATATAAATAAGTACTAGGTCAGCGTACCTATTATAACTGGCAAGTTCCCCATTGACTCAATGAAGCCTGCTGAATTTGCTACTGTTATTCTTAAAATGGAATGTGGTAAGAGCAAAATCCCAACTCCTCCTCCCCTGTACAAGTTAGGCTAGTTTTCCTTAAAAGGTAATAAGACCATTCTGGAAATTTGGTTGACTCAGGAGAAGTAAAGTCTCACACTGCTCACATCACTTCCCTGACACCTGAGTACAAAACAGCCACATGGAGCTCATGGCTTACTCTCTGATGAAAAACAATGGGCAGCTTTGATCTGCTGAAATCAACTGAGATTTCCTCAATGCCCATTCTAGTTCAATATCCTTCTCCCACTATGGTTAAGTAAGTCTTTTTGTTAATTATTGAATGATGTATGAGTGCCTAATTTTGTTCCAATATGGACACTAAACTACCGGAGAATTGCCTCCCCCCATCACTCCCCTCAGTCTAGAAGGAGTGGTGTAGTCATCTGGGTTTAGAACGTAATGAGCTCCTTGAAAAAGAGGATCATCAATGCAGAAGAAGATGGGCAAGGATTGTTTTCATACTTCTGGTGGTAATTTTGGTGATAACCGCTAGAAAAATGGTCCTTTACCCTGAGGCATTCACCATACCTGGGATATTTGAGAGAAAGCATATGGACATTCTTCAAGGAGACTATATGCTATGTCCTTAAGAATTGCACCTTAGGGGCAGCTAGGTGGCTCAATAGATAGAGAGCTAGGCCTAGAGATAGCAGGTCCTAGGTTCAAATTTGGCTTCAAACATTTCCTAGGCAAGTCACTTAATCCCAATTGTTTAGCCCTTACCACTCTTCTGCCTTGGAAATGATACTTAGTATTGATTCTAAGACATAAGATAAGGGTTTAAAAAAGAAAAGAAAAGAATTATACCTTGAAAATAATTGCATTCAACTGGCCTTTAGACTCTCCAGGTTCTACTAGGGATTGCTCTTCAGAACTCAGTTTATGTTCCCAGAAACCTAGAAGAATTGTATTCTGGGAAGAGAGAGATACCTTTTTTATTGGAAAAGGACAATTTCAGGAGAACTAGTCCCAATTTGCCCTTGTAGGAACTGTATGTTTCTATGTTGCCAACAGTCAGCATTTTCAAATTGCCTTGGATATTTTTATGTAGATGGGGGAAGAAATGTTTGGTTGGTTTTGAATGGCTTTTTGGAAGTTACAATGAAGATGAAACTGTGGTCCAGGGTCCTGTAGAAAGATATCCAGATGTTAAAGGATGGCCTCTCACTGATTGTGAGAGAATGCAAACCAAGGCATATCCTTGAAATTTTAGAATCATCTAATAACTACACTGAAGAAATTGCTTGGGTTTTGTCTTTTTCATTTGTAATTTAAGAAGTCAACACAAATTTTACTCCATTGCTTTTGTGAGGACTCTTTTGCAAGCTTGAAAGAGCAATGATTAATTCTCCCAAGAACTTAGAGAGTGTTGTAATTGAGGATATGGACGGTTGTGCCAATTGTAGCTCCGTTTAATTAGTTGAGGATGAGTAGAGGTGCTATGTTGGTTTAAAAAGTTCCACTCTAGCCTTGAACTATGAACTGTGAGTTCTAACTCTGTAATGCAAAGCTCAGGTCTCAGGTGCATTTCCTCAACCCTAAAGAAAATAAGATACTGTTTGTTCATGGCAAATAGAGCCTACATACTGACTTACAAGTGTCACTAGCTCTCTTGGGGGATGGGGGGAGAAGGGGATTTTTGTGTGGCTTTGTGGCCTTCCCCCAGCACAAGAGGTCAGAGCCAGCTCCCAGAATAGTACCTGAAGTGCTCCTGCTAAGCACAGGGCAATAGAACTCTGATCTCTGTAGTAGTACTGGTCCTGCCCCCTAGTGCAAGGGAACAATATCAGCATCCCAGATAGCATTCATGCCAGGGAATAGGAGAGCAGCAATCAGGAGCAGGCAGAGGCAAGGATGCCAGCTATGGTGGCAGTGGAACAGGTCTAGTGGCAGAAAACTGAACACTGGCATGAGCAATGGCAAAAGGCGGATCCATTTAGTCCATTGCTTCCCGTAATCTAGAAAGTATTTACCCTTCATATTGCAACCAGTACAACTCCCCAAGGAGGGTTTGGATGGCCAAGAGGTGGCATTGTTGGGAGACAGTTTGCTTTCTGTCAAAGAATTGGAAGTGCTTAACCAACCCCCCAAAAGAAGGTGAGTAGTCTCTCAGAGGCCTCTCATTGGGTAAAGATTGTTGTGTCTCTCTTCCACCTCTCCCCACCCTCCAATACGATGGGACAACCAGGAAGAGAAACCTTCCAGGTAGTCCAGGAAATACTAAATCAGGGGTGGTACAGAGCAATTCTCCTTGACCTGTGATGAGAATCAGTGATTGTTATCAACCTGAGACTCTCCTAGATTTAGTCATTCCTCCAAACAGTTGTTATGCTGCTTTGTTCTTTTGATTTTGCTATATTTCTGTTTTAATTCTCTTTTTTCTTCTTTGTTGTTCAGCTGTTTTTCAGGCATGTCCAACTCTGTGATCTCATTTGGTGTTTTCTTGGTAAAGATACTAAAATGCTATTTTAAGTTACTTCCTTCTCCAGCTCATTTTTACAGATGAGGAAACTGAGGCAAACAGTTTTACGTGACTTGCCCAGGATCACAGAGCTAATAAATGACTGAGACTAGATTTGAACTCAGGAAGAGGAGTCTTCCTGACTCCAGGCCAGGCATTCTATCTACTGATTGAAGTCATTTAAGTCTAAGAAAACTAAAAAACTTGAAGAACTCTACCCATAATGGGTAGAGTGTAGTTGCACCATCCTATCCCCCTGCAAGTTAGTCTAGTTTTTCCTTTAAAGTTTTTCGAGACCATCCTGGGTATTTGGTTGGCTAAGGGAACTAAGGGAGAGACTGTTGACATTCTTTTGTGGTCAATCTTAGTACAAAACAACCATAAAGAACTCCAGGCCTGTTCTTTGATGACTGGCTAGTGGAAAACAATGGGCATCTTAAGCAAGGGAGTTTTCTTCATTAGGATCAAGTATAGGTGTCATCAATGCCTATTATTATTGAGTATTCTCCTTCTATGGGTAAATGTCTCAATCAATAAAAATTAATGCCTACTATGTGAAAGGCACTGTGCTAAGCATTGGGGGATACAGAGAGAAGGAGAAAACAGCCTCTAACTTCAAGTTTACAGTCTAAGGTCAAATTGAATCTAAACCAAAATGATTTTAATTAATAGCTGAACAAGATCTTAGGGGAAATCTAGTCCAACCCCTTCATTTAATGTATTAGGAAATTGAAACCTGAATAATTAATTTTCAGTTTCTTTTTTGGTGGGAATCATTTTTTCTACTGAAATTCACTTGCTTAGCAAGCTCTATAGATCAAATTAATAGGATAATTAATTGCTTGCTACCACTTATTACTTTGAAAGTCCATCCTGTCCCCCAGGGAACATTTTAAAGCTAAAATCATCATGATTACTAATTTGCTCTGGCTTATTGCAAAAAAGTTTAATTTTAAAAGTTTGCTTTCCCCCCCTCTAAAGAAAAGAAAGACAAAATAATATCTAAAATGTAGCTTTACACTGCCCTCAGCCAGTTTGTATGCCCTTGGATACCAACTGCCCCTTAATGGTCACGTCACATGTAATAAGTAAGAAAGATATCATGAGGAAAGAATCAGAGTTCCACAAAGCTGAAGGGTTGACAATGGTGACTTCACTCAATTTTATTTTCGTGTATTGTGAATTATTTCAATTTACATTTGCCAAGTTAAGTGGATTTTCAGATTATATTATATTGTTGTTCAGTTGTTTCAGATGTGTCTGACTCTTCGTGACTCCATTTGGGGTTTTCTTGGTCAAGATACTGTAGTGGTTTTCCGTTTCCTTCTCCAGCTCATTTTACAGATGAGGAACTGAGGCAGAAAGGATTGAATGACTTGGCCAGGGTCACACAGCTAGTAATTGTCTGAGACCAGATTTGAACTCAGGAAGATGAGTCTTCCTAACCTCAGGCCTAGCACTCCATCCGCTGCACCACCTAGCTGCCCATTACATTATATAGTTTTGACTAAACTAGTGGATAAGTAGCTTTAAAAGATTTCTGAAAAGAAGCCACAAATTGAAGATAACACTAATAACATAAGCATGATCAAGCAAGAGGAGAGCTGATACTTCTACCCTAAGTCAAAGCTCCAAAGAAAAATAATAATGATTCAATCAGGTCTAATAAATAAAAAAACTATCAAGATTATTGGAAATATGAATTTACATCTACTATTGTTAATGATACACTTCACCCTAAATGCATACTGTCTTTGAGATATTAGCTAGTTAAAGTAGAAAGCCATGACAATTAGCAAAACATTTTGAAAAGCAAGCATCCGGAGCACAAAAGCAAACCGCCACAAAATTTCCAGCAAGATTTAAAGTCACGCAATACTTAAAATTTTTTTGCTACCTTCTATGATAAGTATTTTTAAACCTCTTTGGAGGTTCCTAAAGTAACAATGAAAGACAAAAAGCTGTAACACTGCAGAAACACTTGTTCTTCATGCTCTGGTAAAAATGGTGGAAATAATATAAGGAAAACAAAATAGTAAGAAAACAAAATGTGTTCCTTTGTCAGCCAGGACTGTTGTAAAAGACATAGAAAATAATGCCAAAGATTTGAAGAAGCAAGTATTCAAATGAGCATTCGTGAGGTTTTCTATAAAGCTAGACAAAAGTCCAGTTGTTTCAAGCATGTCTCTGAGGTTTCTGGCATTTGCTATATTGTTTCAACAATAAAACACACGAAGAACTCCTTTTGGGGGGAGCTGCTAAAGGAGAGATATAATAGAAAAGATATGTTCTTAACACTACATTACTTCTCAAATATAAACAATGTTTTACAAGAAAACTCTATGAGAATAGCCGCTGATGGAGTGGTGGATTTGAATGGAATAGACAAAGGATTCTAACAGAGAGAGAGATCATCATATGTGAAATTCATTCATTGCATCATTTTTAAGCAAGCCATTGCAGAAGCACACAAAGTTCTACAGGATGTCCCCAATACGGTTAATTTGTATTAAAATAATCCCCTTAAATAGTAAAATCTTTGCAATATTTCATAATGAGATAGGCAGTAGTCAGGAATACTTTTTTCTAGCACATATTTCATTGGTTCTCACTTGGCAAAATGATTTAAAGAACTATCAAATTTGAGGCAACGAAGTAGCTCAGCGGATAGAGAGGCAACCCTGGATAAGGAAGGTCCTGGGTTCATTTAAATCTGGCCTCAGACACTTTCTGTGTGGCTCTGGGCAAGTCATGAATTCCAGTTGCCTAGTCCTTAATGCTCTTCTGCCTTGGAACCAATACTCAAGTGTTTATTCTAAGACAGAAGGTAAATGTTTTAAAAAAAGAAAGAACTGTAAAATTTATTTATTTGTTTGTTCGTTTGTTTTTAAACCCTTACCTTCCGTCTTGGAGTCAATACTGTGTATTGGCTCCAAGGCAGAAGAGTGGTAAGGGTAGGCAATGGGGGTCAAGTGACTTGCCCAGGGTCACACAGCTGGGAAGTGTTTGAGGTCAAATTTGAACCTAGGACCTCCGTCTGTAGGCCTGGCTCTCAATCCACTGAGCTATCCAGCTGCCCCCCCAGAACTGTAAAATTTAAAGATGCCATATACATATTTTTTTTTTTACAAAATAACAAATGTTTAAAATGTAATGACCTTTTCTGTGATGACAAAGCATGATAAATGTTTATTTATTGAATAATATGCTACTTAGCAGATTCTCCAAAAAATAAACCTTTATTTAATAAGATATATATTAATAAATTATAAAGATTAATTAATCACTTTAGAGTAAAGGTGACATTTTTTTTTAAAACTCTTACCTTCAGTCTTGGAGCCATACTGTGTATTGGCTCCAAGACAGAAAAGTTGTAAGGGCTGGGCAATGGGGGTTAAGTGACTTGCCCAGGGTCACACAGCTAGCAAGTGTCTGAGGCCAGATCTGAACCTAAGACACCCCCCCCCCATCTCTAGGCCTGGCTCTCAATCCACTGAGCCACCCAACTGAGCCACCCAACTGCCCCCTGTAAAGGTGACATTTTAACAATGAGTAAAGTCATTGTTTGTCCAAAGAAACTCATGTTATAGCTGAGGCATTTTGAATATTTTATATTTGAAAATATTTCTATCATTATATAACTCTCTTGCCAAAAAACAATGTCACCTATAAAAACTCATCTAAAAATCTTGGAAACAATTCCCTAACCTAAATAAAGAGTTTCAGTAGATTTTGAGCCCACTTGTTAATTAATGTTTTTCAAGTCAAAACCAACTACAATCAGTTTTACATTGTACATAATATATCTTTGTAGTAATATGACCAATTTCCTAAAATCTTTCAAGCCATTTGGAGATTGAGGGATGGATAAATCTGACCTAACTATCAAGTTAGTTAAGTGCCTTCTGTAAACTCCAGTGTATGGTGCTACAGATCCAGGGAAGTCTTTTGTCTTGCATGGCAACCTCGAAGACTTGAATAGTCCTGTACCAAATTGGACTTCTTGACTATTACTGAAAAGATCAAAGAGTTTACATGTAGAGCAAGACCATAAGTACAAACTGACAACAATCCACTGACATATTCTGACCAGTGCCTAGTTTTAAGCTGTTTGCTAGAGGTGGGTAGGAACAGGAGCCAACTATGAATTTAGCATTCACTACACACCAGGGAAAACTAAAGCTGACATGGATGCTTTGTCTCCAAGAACTTATCACCCCTAAAGCTATTGAGGAGTGAAAGTTATAAATGATATCCAAGGAGCTGAGCTGCCTTCAAGTGGTTGGTGCTGCCTAAAGCATAGCTGGAAAGAACTGCATAATGACTTTGGACATACGGATAAGCAAAGAATTCTGGAACTGGTAAGAGACTCATTCTAACAGCCTAATATGGCAGCACTTGCCATTAAGAGGTGTGAGTCTTGTGTTCAAGGTGTTTCAAATAAAGGCACTACCTACTTGTGCTGCCTATCTGGAGAATATAAGAACTAGAAAACCTTCAGAACTTGAAGGAGACAGCAAGAATATGGTAAATGATCATTTCACCAGGTGTGCATGAGCAGGATCCAGAAAGCATCTCCTATTTTGCTAAACTATCTTGGAAGAAGTATTCCTCAGCATATGGGTTTCATGCAAAGATCCATTTTGACCAGAGCAGAGATTTGGGGGGCAAATTTTATTCAACGAAATGCTAACTGACTGCTATAAAGAAGTCTAGAATTATTATTTACCATTCAAAAACCCATATCCTGCATATTTTGACTGTACTTTACTGGATATCCTAAGAACCCAAAGACCAGAACAATAGTCTCAGAGCATTTCTAGTCCATGTATAAGACTCTATGAGCAATTGTGCTATAGGGTTTATACCATGTTGTATACAGTGAAGGCCATACCTCCTTATTGACTTGTGCTTTGGCATGTTAGAGGATGCAAACACTCACAACCAGTATTATCTCTTGACTGAGAATTAGCTATCAATTAACTGTCTTCAGCTAAAAGACCTCTGGGAAAACAAAAGATAGTAAGTTGCCCAACTTATTAAGACCTTCAACAAGGATACTTTGATGCTCAAGTTAGCAGATCAATGGAAGGTACTCCAAACATTGTGTAACTTGTTTACAAAATAGCCTCAGAGCCTGGCGGGGCTCCTATAAAAACAATTCATTATAACTATTTATTGCCCACAGGAGAGTTAGGCTCAATAAGGAGCAAGTGGAAACATGTTATGGACATTTATCTCATTGATTCTAAATAAAAGACTAGTGATGGGTAGGAACAGTAGCCAACTATGAATTTAGCACTACACAACAGGGAAAACGAAAGTTGACACGGATGCTTTGTTGTAAAGATTGTCAGAAACGGCTTCTGATTTAGAAAGTGGCATTCCCAGTGAAGAAGACAGTTTTCTGAACCTAACTTGGCCCACTTTTGACAATGGGGAAAGAATGAACCCAGATCTAGTATTTTTCTTGCCTAAAATTTCAGTCATTCAGACTCATAGGGCAAAAAGTCGCCCTCCAGAATCTAGCAATAAAGATAACCAACCCAGACCCTTCACAAATTCATATTTATGAATGCAAGACCATAGCTATGATAAAAAATACAATTAGATCCAGATCATCCATTAGTTCAGGTATAGGGGCAAATAGATAAGACAAGTCACAAGAGAGCTACCGTGGATATATCTGGCATATGTCCAGATTTACGTATGATGTTCCAAGTGATACTGGGGAATTGGTTACACAAGTAGCCACATAGTAATACTAATGTTTATCCATGTAGGGTGTGTTTTGCACGTAATTGCACATTTTAATGATGCATCTGTTAATTACCATGCCTGCTGAATTATTTTGTTGTTTTGTTATTTGTATTATTTACCAGTGCTATACACTATAGCTCCATTTACCTGTATTGTGTTGCTGGCTTTTTGCATATGTACTGCAAACAAAAATCTGGAGACCACTGTCCCAGAGGGAGAAGATTGTCCTAACAGTATCCATTAGAAAGGGCACTGGAAAAGATAGAGGATCACCCAGTAGCTTAATTAGAGGACAAAGGCTATGCAAAGCGGAAGTGGATGGGAGCATCCATAGACACACATGTCTGTGTGTGTATATATATATATATATATATATATGCATATATATATATATATCCATATACACATATGTATTTTTATCTATCCATCTGAAGTGGAGCAGTCACCCATAGTCCAATCCCACTGCTGATCAGCACAGAAGCTTTGACCTTCTCCATTTCCAATCTGGGCCAGTTTGCCCCTTCCCAGGAACCCTTTTGACCCCCTGCCCCCAAGGCTCACCATACTGATGTTGGACTTAATTGGCTTTAGTCATACTGCAGTTTAGAATTCCTAAACTCAAGCAATCCACCAACCTTGGCCTCTCCATTACAAGGACTCCAGGCACCTGTCTGCCACTAAGACTGCAAATGGGGAATGCTTTTTTGTTAAGGGTTCTCCAGAAAGTATTTTTACCTTCTTGGGGTGAGACAATCTAAAGGGTGTTTAGGGTGCTTTATGCTTCTGTGTCTGAGTTCCTATGAAACCTTTGATCTCAAAACTTGTGTAGAAAGTAAAATAAAAGCTGTTCCATACTCTATACTTATGTTTTATATTAAAAGCTATGTAGGACTTGAGGACACTGTTGCCTATGTTTGAGGAGACCCCAAGAGCTCCACTTAAGATTTCTTAAGCTTTTTCCCAGGGTAAAAACTCCAGAATGGGGGCAAAGAGCCAAAAATAAATAATACTTCCTTTGGTGTTAGCCCCCCAGATTAGAGCTGAGTCTGTATGAACCTAGGGTCTTTGAGATGCATAGAAGTCACTCTGGGCTGTTTTTCTGCAAAGTTCCTTCTCTTCTTAGGGACTCTGATCATTGTAGATCCCCTTCCCTTAGGCGTTCCAGAGTATTTTTTTAAATGCTTCTATGCTACTAAAACAGAGGTCTTGGCTCCTCATGATTGGCTACACAGATGTGTGTGCCTTGACTTAAAAAAAAAAAATCCATTTTATAGAGTTCCCCTGCAGATACAACCTTTCTGCAAGCAGTATGAATTTCTTAAGGTGGAATGAAACTAATTTGAACTTTCAGAGACTAAACATAATGGATGTGTTAATTTTAGAAAGCAAAGAAGCAACAGAAATATTATTAATATACCTGCTATTAAAGATAACTCCCAAAGGAACAAACTAACAGGAATTGTAAAAATTAAAATATATTTACCACCTTTAGAAAAGGAACAGGCATAAAAGATTAAAATTACCTTGTTTTTTGGGATGATTTCTTCAGGTTTTTTTTTTAATTTGTAAGCAGCAATGGGTAACAGGGTCGGTGCCATCCCGCTGACCTTTCCAATCTCTATCAAAAAAAGTTTCTCTGACAGAGATAGGATGAGTGGTAGAGAGGTAGGCCTTCAGGCATATACATGGGAACACTGAAGACAAAAGGTTCTGAAATTTCTCCCTACTTACAAAGTATGAACTATCCTCTGACAACACAGATAGAAAACTCTTTAAAAAACACATCTGGGAGGCAGCTGGGTGGCTCAGTGGATTGAGAGCCAGGCCTAGAGATGGGAGGTCCTAGGTTCAAATCTGGCCTCAGACACTTCCTAGCCATGTGACCCTGGACCAATAACCCCCATTGCCTAGCCCTTTCAACTTTTCTGTCTTGGAGCCAATACACAGTATTGACTCTAAGATGGAAGGTAAGGGTTTAAAAAAATAAAAATTAAAAAATTAAAAACACATCTGTCACCTTTTGATCAGAAATCCCTCAAATAGGCATATATCCCGGAGAGATAAGACGCTAGAATTTATATGTGAATATTCATAGCAGCATTTTTTGTGTGTGATATTAATGAACTAGACTCCTATCAGCTGGGAGAATGGTTGAATAAAAATGGTTATATGTATAATGGAATGTTACTGGGTCATATGAAATGATAATATGGAAAGATTCAGGGAAACTTAACAAGAACTCTGAACTGATGCAGAGTATATTGAGCAGGACTAGGAGAGCAATTTCAACACTGACTACAAAATTGGGTAGCTAGGTGGCACAATGAATAGAGATCCAGGCCTGGAGGAGGATCTGGGCTCAAATATGACCTCAAACACTTTCTAGTTGTGTGACACCATAAAAGTCACTTACCCCTGTTTTCTTAGCCCTTGCCTTTCTGTCCTAGAGTTGTTAATAAGACAGAAAGTAAAGGTTATTTTTTAAACTGACTACAAAAATGTAAAGAAAAATAACTGAAGGACTTGATCAGCTCTGACCCTATAAGATGGAGGATGAAACATGCTTTCTACCTTTTGCCAGGGAGGTGAATGGATTTGAGATATAGATTGGAACATAACATTTGCAGACATAGCCAAGATGTGAACTGTTTTGTGTGACTATGCTAACTTATTATGAGAAGGGTTGTTTTATTTTTTTGTTTGTTTTTTTAAATTGAGAAAGAGGAGTTAGGTAGAGGGGTAGGACTAGAGCAGTGATGGCAAACCTTTTAGAGACTGTGTGCAGTGCCCTGTCCCACCCTTACCCCACTCAGGGGAGGGAGAAAGCTCTCCTGGTAGGCTGTTAGGCAGAGGGGTAGGTGAAGAGAGGAATCTCCCAGGTAGAGAGGGGGAGGGAAGTGAATACTCCCATTGGGCTATTGGACAAAGGGATGGGTGATATGAAAAAATGTCATCAGGCATGGTGGAGAGGGGGAAGGAATCAGCTTTGCCTGAGTCCCTGTGGCTTTCTAGTAACAAACTCTGGCTGGCAATGGTGGGCATGCCCAAAGAGAGTGCTCTGTGTTCCCTCTTCGGCCCATTGCCATAGGTTTGCCATCATGGTACTAGAGTTAATAATGCCCTCCAAAAAAGGGAGAAAAATAAAAGTGTCAATTATTTAAAATTACAGATGAGAACAGAAGGTGGTTTAGAAGGACATACAATCAGAATTGCTTCTAGAACTAAGATGATGAATTACTTTTTAAAAAATGAATATTTGATTCTCCCCTTTTCTGTTTTTCTTTGTATAAGGAAATGTTCAGGTTTGTTGCTGTACATAATGTTTAGAATTAAAAAAAAAAAAAAAAGAAAGAAAACATCTAGCATGTTTAGAAATTGGAAAGAATTTCTCCTGTCCCCTGTCCCTTGCCACTGCTTTCTAACACCTGTTCTCTAGGAGTTGTGTTGTTCCTTTGGCATTTCCTCTCTACTTGACCTGCTGGACTGTAATAATTCAGAGAATCCCAATATATCTCAGAGTATCTTGGAGGCCATCCACAGAACACAGTTAATGCTCCAGCCAAAACTAGCCAACCTTTTCCCTCCTAATGTTCCCCGATTTCCTCCCTCTCCCCCCACTCTCCTGGTGGTGGTGGGGAATCAAGTAGCATCCTCAAGAAAGAAAAGCACAGGACAGACCATCTGAAAAATTCAAGAATCAAACAAACACACAGGACTAGACACATGTAAACACATCAAACTCTTCCAAAGCAGTCTCAAAACCTAGTGCTACCTTGCAGCTGAAGGAAGTCAGCTTCTAATAATAATTAAATTTTATAACTGAGGCCCAAATAAAGAAATCTGGATGTGGAATGGAGGCAGTTAAAGCCCAGCTCTAGTTTTGTGGGTCAAATCTGGCCTCTGGCCTCCCTCCCTCTCTCCCATTTTCCTGTTTTAAATTCTAGGAAAGAAAATGCTGTTTCTTAGCCTCACTCTTGCAGAGGATAGATAACAGACTGGAAATGTATCCAAATAATCTCTAGTTCAGATGAGATGACATGGTAGGAGCAGTTTTATAATCGTCCCAATAGATACATCCAATGGAAGAATTTCTGCCTCATAATTAATTTGCAAGTATCACTTCCCTTGCATCTGAAATGTTTTTCCTGTTTTTTTTTGGGGGGGGGGTGTGTGGAATGGGGTAATAGTAAAAAATGAGAAGAGAGGAGGGAACAATTGATGGAGGAGAGGATATTGATAAGTCTCAGGTGGAGGAAATTGTTACAGTCTGGAAAACAGTTGAAGAATTTAAAGCGACAGAAACAGCTTTCTACATTTATGGGAACATGATTTTTCCTGGATTCTCGTAAGGAGAGCAGCAAAGCCTTTGATCTTGGGGATTAGCTCCAGATGATTCTCTTCCTTGATCTCTTTTTATCTAATGTCGATGCCTATCTTTTGTTCATCTTTCCTATCCACGGACTTCTAAATACTGTAGTCACCCAAGCGCTGCTCACTACCCACGACTTTCCTAGGAAAAGTTAACTCTTGTTTACTTCCCTAATTCCCTTGGCCCCTCTGCTTCTTATCGGGCTGCCCTGAAAGGGAAACGTCCGGGCAAGCTACGGAGCTTCCCAGGGGAGCGTGAGCGCCAAGCTGGCTCCCTATCCCGAGTTCCGAGCCCCTTCCCCTCCGTCCCCTGCCAACTCTGGCCAAGCAACTTCCACATCCTTTAAGTTTTCTAACCTTCGCTGCCCAACCCGGCGAGGGTACCACAGAGCAGGATGAACAGATCTTAATAGTTACGAGGCAGATTGAATGGGACCAGCCTCCTTCCCGAGGTCTCCGCTACCTCCGCCAGTCGGTGAAACTAGGAAGAACAGGATCCTAACCGCGAGAATAGCTGCGCTCGCCTCACTCCATTAACTCCCAATTTGTGTTTTTATTTTTGACTTTTCATTTCTCAGACGCTGGCCTGAGGACGTTTCTCCCTCCAGAACCGCCCTCCCCCAGTCCCCTCTCCACCCCGATACCTCGCGATCGCACAAGTCCCATTCTTCTGCTTTGCAAATCCCCAGGATTTCGGTAGCCCCAAGAGATGTCTGGCAGAACTGCGCCTGGACTACCTTAAAACAAAGCGCCTAAGCCGGGCGAGCCAGCCTCCGCGGGGTGGCTCCCAACTCCACAGCCAATGAGTCCCCTCCTCTGTTTAAATAGATTTGCAATGTCAATCATTTTCTCCTTCTTCAGCCTCCCTTCCACCGCCATATTGGGCAACTAAAAAAAAGTGCTCTTCTTTACGGGGTGTCTTTTTATATTCCTCCCCCTTCCCCCCTTTCCCAGTCTCTTCTTACACCACGACTTTGACATCAGCTAGGTGTTTTTGTTTTGTTTTTTGTTTCCTCCACGGCTCCGTTTGGGAAACCCGCAGGCTCGTACCGGCTTGGTCTTGGACTAGCTTTTCCAATTTCCCCCCTCCCCTCCCCTCCCCTCCCCTTTTCTCCTTTCCCCCCCTCCCTCTCCCTCCCTCCTTTCGTCCC
>NC_058134.1:200581273-200598588 GCF_016433145.1 Gracilinanus agilis | reverse complement strand
CCCCTCCCCTCCCCTCCCCTCCCCTTTTCTCCTTTCCCCCCCTCCCTCTCCCTCCCTCCTTTCGTCCCTCCCTCCCTCTCTCCCTTACACTTGATCTGCTGGGAGACTTTTCTGCTGGCTCTCCCGGGCTTCCCTCTGCCCCCTCCCCCAAACCCAACACTGATCCTAAAGCTTGTGTAATTATTGGTGGTTGTTTGTTTCTCTTGGCCCCGAACGGGAATCGCGGGACCTATATAAAAGGGGCTACGTGTTCGGATTTTTGTTGTTGTCGTTTCTAAAAGTTGAGTGGAGACGAGGGAGGACGATGTCAAACGTGCGTATTTCTGATGGGAGCCCGACCCTCGAGCGGATGGAAGGCAGGCCGGCGGAGTACCCCAAACCCTCAGCTTGCCGCAACCTCTTCGGCCCAGTGAACCATGAAGATTTAACGCAGGACTTAAAGAAGCATTGCAGGGACATCGAGGAGGATTGCCAGCGCAAGTGGAACTTTGACTTTCGGAATCACAAGCCCTTGGAGGGGAGTTATGAGTGGCAACCTGTGGAGAAAGACAGTTTGCCCGAGTTTTATTTCAGGCCCCCGCGGAACCCCAAAGGGGGATGCCAGGGTCCCGTCCAGGAGAACGGGGATCTTAACGGAGTGCGCCCAGCGGGGGTTTTTATTGCTTCTCAGGGAATCTCAGAGGACACCCACTTAAGAGATCAAAAGACTGAGGGTGCATCCGAAAGCCAGACGAGTTTGGCAGACCAGTGCACAGAGACGAGGAAACGACCAGCCACGGATGGTAATCGCTCCTTTAAAATTAAAATAAAACAAACCCCTCCCTTGTTTACTCGGTCTGTCTGGGCCACTCCTTGACTTTACTGGAGGTCCGTCCCCGAAGTTGTGTCTAGAGAACACCAGCGCAGTTCTTGGCTTTTCCATCGGGAGCTGAAAGCTATTAACCTTATGCTCCGGTGCTATCTATCATCTAACTAGTTATCATTTCGTTTGAGGTTAAAGGCTACTAATTGAGAGCTTCTTGCCAGTCGGTGTAAAAATTTATCTGTAAACTTAACGCTTAAAAACACCTGTCCCCTCCCCCAGTCTGCCATCACAAGATATATCAAGATATATATGTGACCCAAACTAGTATTTTGAAGCCTAGGATGTTCCTAAATGTCCCTGTGAAAGATTGCGCTATAGTATCCCTAGCTAGGTACTGGGGACCTGGGAGGAGGTCTTTGTTAATAGCAACAATATTTTCAGGACTTTCAGACAATCGGCGATTGACCCAGGATTGTGGGTGGTGGTAGTATTCTTCTCCCTTCCCTCCCCTCCCCCCCGGCTAACTTTTGTTAGCTAATGCTTTTAATAAAATTTGTTGCTTGTCTTCCCTCCCTCCCCTCCGCAATCTCCCCTGCTAGATGTCTCACCTCAAAACAAAAGAGCCAACATTAAAGAAGAAGAGGTTTCAGACACTTCTCCCAATGCTAGTTCAGTGGAGCAGACGCCCAAGAAGCCCAGTCTCAGAAGACATCAAACGTAAACTACTTAGGTGGGTTGCTGAGCTAGGGTTCAGAAATGAAACCAAACTGCCCTGCTGGAACTGGTAGCCTGCAAACTCCAACACATTTTATTTATTAGCCGACTTAGGGATAATAAGTTTGCTGGTTTGTTAAGGGTATTTCGGGCTCCCTCCCGCCACCCCCCACCCCCCCATACACTTTGTGGGATTGAAAGAATAGGAATGGAGTGGGGGAAAGGGGTCGCCGAGTTTCATCAGGTTTTCTCCATCTGACAGACTTTTTCTTTAGACAAATTAAGCAGTTACTCCAGGGTGAAGGGTAGCATCCTGGATGAGGACTTCTTATCCTGGAGGCAGTTCCTAGTGAAAGGGACTTACATGAGCCCTCGCAAAAACTTAATTGGAAGATGAGAATTTTTTCAGCCCTATTCCCAGCCCCAGGAAAGGAGTTTTAAGGTCTTATCATTTTCAGTGGTTTCAAATAAAGACATTGTGTGGACCCAGTAGGAAGAAGGGGAAATAAATGGTTGCATCTTTTCATCTGGGAACAAACTAAGCACCAGTGACTCAAAGAAGAGGTTAGAAATGTGGATGGAGTGACATGTGCAACTCATTTATTTTGATCCTTTTAGTGTCACACCACTTCCACTGGGTTTTTGGAGGGTGAGGGAAACCTATTTATGCAAAAGAACACAAAGAATCATTACAAGTTACCCACAAAGTTTTTCTGCAGTTCTGAAGTGCTGCAAAGTAAAAGTTAATGAATTCTGCCCCCCTGTAAGCAATCTGGAATATGTCAGCATGTATATGCAAATTGTGCTAGAACAACTCACTATTTGGGAATTTGAAGGGGAAAAGGAATAATAAATATCAGGGCTAGCTAACGCTGTGTCTACCTAGTACTAGGGGAGTGGAGATTTTCAGTAATGTGCTGAATCTGCTCAGTTCAGATAGATTGAATAATTCAGTCCCCAAAGCTCTATTTGGGGGGGTGGGGGAGGGACCTGAATTCAGATTTTAGGCCTGCTAATTCTGCTAGTGATTGAGTCTCCCTGTACGTGGTAGATGCACAATAAACACCGATTCAATGTTAAATGAATCTATGCAACATATATAGGATTTTTATCTTTAAAAAAAAACCTGAAAAAGTCACTCCAATTATTTTTACACAAATTAAATTTATATAACCTCTACACAATGCAAAAGGCTTTTTGACAAATGGCTTTATAGAACTTCTTTATATAGTGGAGGAAAGTGGATGAAAAATTTTGACTAATTCACTAGATGTCAATACTTGCAGTGCTACCATGTGTCTTATGTATCAGATCCTGATAAATTTTTGGTCTCGTCTTATTCAGCCAAGCAGGATTTCCCAAATTCAAATAATTCTTAGAAATGTTCATTTGGACACTAAACACTTAAAAAAAAAAAAAAGAACTGTGTGTGTACATATATATATATATGTGTATAGATACATGCATGTATCTAGATATGTATGTAGGGGTACATACATGTATCTAAATATATATCCATCACAAGAAACAAGCTTGAACTTTAAAACATTTTTCCCTATCAGCTTAAGAGAAGGCCTTAAAATATTGCTGAGGATCACATTCAACTGGATGAAATTGGTGGAAGGGCCACAAATATAATTTCTATACAGTTTTCATGTAGTTTACCTACACCACATACATTTTGCATCTTGTTATTTTGTGTGTATGTGTGTGTTGAGTAACTAAGCATATGAACAACTCTCAATATTTCCTCCTACCAATGTAGATCAACAACTCATCTCTGTAACTTAGTCTTATACAAAGAGTTGTCTGGAGCACTGAGAATTTCAATGATTTACACAACCGAATTTAAACCCTGATCTTTGTGATTCCCAGGCCTCCTATACCATGCTTCCTCTCATTCTGTTCCTCCTCATTCTGTTCTTAGGCATATTTCAAAGGTGAGGTGGTGGTTGTTTTTTTTTTTTTTTCCTGACACCCTCATGATTTGTTTTGTCTCTCTTTATTTCTCTCTCCTTTTCTCCCCTCTCCCCTGCCATCAGTCCAGATCCCCTAAAGTAGACCTTCTTAGCATGGGGGGTGGACAGGGGGTGGTGGGATAAAATGCACAATTGAAGGTAAGCTAAACTAGCATTGCTACTTAAAATCTTTACAGGTTTCAGTTTAGAAGAATGAATGACCAAAGAGATCACTCATCTGTCATTATTAGCTTGTGTATATAATCCACCCACTTCAGGCAATTGAGCAAGCAAGACAGTGAGAGGATGATTTTTTTTACCAAGTGTAGTGATTTATTATGCTGCTCTTAGAATTAATTGTATCAATGCCCTTGATGCTCTTTTCCCCCCCTGATCTTTTGTTTTGCAGAATTAAGAATGTGTCCTTGTTCACTGGATATACCAGAGTGTGATGAAACAAGGAAGATATAAATTTTAAGAATACATATCGATGACTTCATGGAATGAATATCCTGTATAAGCACTGAAAAGTACCAACACAATAACACTAAAATTGTAGGCACTCTCAAAAGATGTGCCTCTAAAAGCATTGGATGTAGCATCATGCAATTAGGTTTTTCCTTATTTGCTTCATTGTACTACCTGTGTATATAGTTTTCATCTTTTATGTAGCACATAAACTTTGGGAAGGGGGGCAGTAGAGTGGGCTAAGATATGAAGAAAATGGAAAACTTGCTTCAAATTATATAGCAAGAATATAAATGACTTGCATGAAAAGAAGCAAGCTTGGGTTGGGGGTGGTGGTTAAGCTTTTTCTTTAAAGATGTAATATCCCTTTCAGTGAGATCTGATATATTTTTTTTAATTGCAACAATTAAAACAGTCAACAGTTGATTACTGTTTATTATATTATACTTATTAAGAATCAGGAACTCTGATGTGTCCATTATGTTAGAGCAAAGGCTTTTTTAAAAGGAGGGTTATAAAGTGGAAACCTCTTTAAAGTGAAGTAATTATTCAGTTAATTAAGGCTTAAGCAAATAATCCACATAATTCAGGCAAAAAAAAATTGAGTTCTGAATGATCAGAATTGGCAATCTGTATTTATCAGATAAACCAGAAAATTGTCTACACAGTCCCTTCATTTTGTGCTTGCAAACAAAGCTTAAATAATGCTCTTTGGATATTTAAAAAAAAAAAAAGAATCTGGAGATTCCAGGTTAAAAAATAATGGGATGCATTTTAATTTTAAAATTTCTCATTCTCTCCTGGCTTTTTTAACCAGAGGAATGTGATGTGTTTGAGAGAAGGGGAAAATGGTATCTGAGCGGTTGCTGGTAGAAGAGGGAAATGGATACTGCATCTTTAAACAGTATTTCTACAATTGCTGTATGTGTAAGAAACATTTTTAAAAGTGTACCTGTGTAAATAACTCTGTAAAGACACTGAGAAAATTATACTAACTTATTTATGTTAAAAAAGATTTTTTTTTTTAAATCTAGAAGATATAAAAGCCAAAGTGGCATGTTTTGTGCATTTGTAAATGCTCTATTGGGTAGGCTTTAGGGATTTTTTTTCTCCTGTAAAATAATATGGCTGTGCTTAAAGGATTGCCTACTGAGCCAAGTATAACTTTTTTTGTAATGTGTAATTGTTCCCTATCAAGCAATCAATAAATAAAACTGCCATAGCTATTAAATGAGTTGTACTGATGTGGTTGCTCCTTGGAGCTCTTATACGTGATACTGCAATGGCCTTAATAACACACACCTTGTGAATGGGCAAAGGATCTAAAACATACAGGGCCAGATTTGAATAAATGTTATATTGATCAGAGTACACTTGTCTTTATTCTCCATTTAGTTATAGGGATCGTGCAGTTTTAGAGCTGGAAAAACACCTTAGAGGTCACTTGGTGCAGTCTTTATTTTGCAGACCAGGAAGTGGGCCCACATAAGTGATTTGTCCAAGGTCGTACAGGTACTAAAGAATCAAAATTAAGATTTTTTTTATCCTGGGCCTCTGATGCCAAATCCAATGTTCTTTTCACTATCGCTATATGGCCAAGATCTCTGCAATAAAATAATCAAGCTCCTGGAATAATAAACAAACAGAGCCCAAGTTAGGATTTCAGGTAATCTTCTATATCGTGCATAAACTTCATAACAACTATTTTGGCTGTCCAGAGATGCAGGGTATAAGAGATTGATCCATTAATAGAAAGCTCTTCCTTGGAAATTTGGTAAAAATCTGAGTAGTATTAATATTTTCCCATGTAATTCTTATCTTGATCATTTTTCTGTCATAATACTTTCAAAGTTTAACCACCTCCACAAATACAATGCTTTGACCAATATCCTTCCTTTTTCACCCTCTCCCCATTCATAGAAGTGAAACCCATTCTGAAAACATGCATTTGACTGTAGTAATTACAATTTAACTGAACAAACATCAAGTGCCTACCTACTGCATATATGGAAGATCTGGCCTTAATAAAGTTGGACTTTTGACTAGCTTTGGGATCCTGGAAGTGCCTTTAGGCAACTTTCTAGGACTCATCAATTAAATGTGTGCCCAATGTTGGTATGTGGGAGTACCTGATGTTAAAAAAAAAAAACAACAAAAAAACTCCTTTCATACTTGCCCAAGGACAAAGCACTATGTTAAGCATTGAGTCTAACTCAAAAGAAAAAGGGCTTACCTCTACAGGAAAGATTTATGCTAAATATTTGGAAGGACTTCCTTTTGAGAGAGAGATCAAGACTACAATATTTGGATGGAGGTTGTCACCTTCTCTAGAGATTAAGGAAAAAAAACACACTTTCTGTGGAATGATCTAGGAGGCACAGTTCATAAAAGATGTCCTCTCAAAATACCTTTTGAATTTAGGATTTGGTTTATTACCCAGAAAGATTTAAATTGCAAATCCTTGGTGAAATTTCGCACTGTGCCCCTGTTTATTTATCAATTGCTCCATTGATCAGTACTATGAAGCAGAAACAGGAATTAAAGCACTGAAATTAGTCAGGTGATTCAAATTCTAATTCTAATTCAATCACTAACCATCTGTTCCCTCTCTAGGCCTCAGTTTCCTCATCTTTAAAATGTAGGGACTGGAGGAAGATCTCTAAGGCCTCTTCCAACTTTAAAATTCTAGGCCTCTCTGAATAAAACTGTCAACAGCAGGTAGTTCACCATTCTTCCCCTCCTTTTTATTTACACCACCTTGAGAGTTGAATGTTAATTCCCATATAAAGTTTTCAAAGCCCTAAAAATTATAGTATTCTTTCTTGAGATTTTAATAGGACTTAAAGGAAAAAAAAGAATTTTCTTAATTTTATTTAAAAATTTTATTCTTCTTGGGAGAATCTGATTTTCTTATCCTTAGTTTTGTCCCATTAAATTTTTACAGCATAAGAATCTGCTCAGACTGGTCCCTTTTCCCCCTCTGGCCAGCCAAATTATATTTATCCTTTAAGGCCAAAGTCAAGTTCCACAGCACCTACCTCCTCCATTGTTGGAGGAGGTAGATACTGTGGAAACATGCTTCATCTATCTCTCTTTGGAACTCTTTTCTTTTATTTTAAACAAATAGAAGGTAGCCTCCCTTTCTCTTAACACACAATTAAGTGCTGAGCACAGAAAAGGTAATAAATACTTAATACAAATACAGGGGTTTTCTGAACTGGGACAAGTTTCTTATTTTTTAAATTAGCAAAGAATTCTGCACATTTTATAAAACTTGGTTAATAACTAAACTACTGTATAATGCACCAAAGCATTTTAGACCTGGAAAGGACCTTAAAGAACATCTAGTCCACCAATATTTTATATATGAGAAAGCTGAGGCCCAGAGAGTGGGTAATGATTTGCCTACGATCACATCTTTAGTTAGTGGCAAAGTAAGAACTTGAAAGTCTCCTGAGCTCTTTCCAACAATCGGACTCCTGTACTATAATTAAAATGAAATTCTGTTTAGGTGAACTGATTGGGCCTTAGAAAAAACACCCGGTTCCCTGCTACTGACATCAGGATGGCTGATTAGCTAGTGGGGTTGACCTGTGAGATAATACATCTTTTTATTGTAAAGCAAAATCCTTTAATTTCCAATCTATCTATGTATATACATTTTTAAACTCTTAATTCAAACAACTGAAAAAAAAAGGAAAACATCTTTTCCCACACCAAGTAGATTCTATTTCTATTTGACAGCACACTCTTAAAAAAAAAAAAGCAATTTTAAATTTAAAATCACAACTTAAACTTTAGCCTTAAATCAACTCATAAAATTGATATTTATATTTTATGTACCTTATTTTGCTGAGAAATCCCGTAATATGCTTCAGAACTCTTGCCTTCATTTAAATAACAGACGGCTTATGCAAGAATTTCTAACTCTCAAACGGTAAGGTTTTAAAAAATTCTACCAAATCTATTCACTAGCAGCTCTTTAGAGGAGTGATAGCCCGGGAAATGAAGGGGCGAGGAGCTTGCCGGAGTGTCCTCTCTAAGGATCAAAGTTCTTGCGTCAATACAAGCTAGATAACTCGAAGATTTGGGGTGACCGAACGCTGAGAAATGGGCGCTAGCTGTGCCAGTCAAGTTTACTGGAACATAACGCCAGGAGCTGCTTCCCCGTTTACGCGCCTGTACCAAGAATTCGAATTTAAAATCCGCCCGGCCGGCTAACTGTCGGCTGCTTTTCCCCGGGCTGCAGTAAGTAACCCGTGAGCGACCTCCCCGGAGCCTGCTGCGGACATCGCTCGGGTCAATGGTGGCTGACATCTTTTCTTTCCTTATAGTGATACCGGTCACTAGTGCATTCGGCTCTTATAATTGGCCATCCCTAAGGTTCGGAGTGCTGCCAGTGGAACGTAGCCACCACGGCAAATGGACTGGGCGAGTGACAACATAAAATCACTCTTTTAGCTGAGCGCCCCACCAACCAACTGCCTTGGTGCCCCCTAGAACTCAACCTTCTTCTCCCCCTGAATCTTTATTACTCCAGGGACTTAAGTCGGGAAGGCAAGCCCCAGCACAATTGCACTAGAAAGGCCAAGGAAATGAAGCCTTGCCGTCGTCTGTAGATGCTTTGGGGGCTTATATTTTTCTGTTGGAAACACCCCCTGCCCAGCTCTTTTCTGGATATAAGAAACAAAATGCAACTTTGATAGCCCGAACCTAAAATCGGTAAAAACTTCCTCCCCCTCGCTCCCCACCAAAGATTATGGTGAGAAAATGGGGAGAGAGAATCCCTAAGAATGAACCGATCTTCTAGGGCAGGCTGCTTACTCCCACCCCTCATCCCGGGCTCCAATGATCCTTAGCCCGCGCATTTCGAAAGGATTTAAAGCTCGCTCAGCTCGTAGGAGGACACGGGGAGAAGACGCCGCTCCCAGATCGGGAAAAGAAGGGATTATTTGCTGTAGAAGCCCACGGAAAGAGGGTGGGGAGCGCGAAAAATCAGAATTTAGGTGGGTCCGGGGAGATAAACTGAGAGGAAACCTTGGCGGGGGGGTGGGGGGGGCGCACTACGGAGAGGCAGTTACTCTGGCCAGGATGCGCCCACGGCGTCACCCTCCTAAAAATGAACATTCCGGGCAACTGAGGGAAGTCTTCATTGCACAATCGTTCCTGGCACTCATTTTCAGGCTGTCTCCTTAAAACTATGTCTTAAAAGATAAAAAAAAAAAAAATCATTCTTCAGGGTAAGTAATTAGCTTTTAAAAGATCGGACTGAAACAAAATTAAAGGCAGCCCTACGATCCACCTGAACCACGCCCTGTCTCGGGTCAACTAGCCAAAAAAAAAAAAAAAAAAAAAAAAAATTCTCCCAGAGGAGGGGGGAGGGGGTCCGAGGCTCTTCTCCCGGGCCCGAGGATCCTGGGGGTGACTGGTAATCGGGTAAAGACCTTTTTATACATGCCACTCAACTGCCACAGGAAAGGACTGGTAATGATTCTGGGATGTCTGGGCAAACCGGGCAGTGAGCGGGGGCATTCTTATGTACGTCTATGTACATTTTACCCACATATTAATGCACGTATGTGTATACAAACGGGTGCGTACACGTAAGAATTAGAAAGTGCTATAACAAAGTCGACGGAGGTTCGAAGTCTTTCTCCGAGTCTCAAAAGAAATGCAAATAAAAGGCAGAGGAAAAACAAATCGGAGCGAGCGCAACCAAGGATTGCATCATTGTAACCTCTCCACCTCGGGAAAGTGTAGCAACTATCATGGCGCTGGGTTGGGGATGAGTCCTTGCTTTTCCTTCTTTTCCTTAAAAAAAAAAAAAAAAAAAAAACCTTCAGAAACCAAGTCTCTCCAGGCCGTTTTGCAAAAGTTTTTTTTTTTTTTTTTTTTTTTTTTGCTTACAAACGCTTTTTTTGGCGGGGTGGGGTGGGGTGCTGGTGCTCTGGGTAGGGAGGAGGGAAGAAGGGGGGGGGTGTGGTTATTTATTTTTCTCCGTCCTCCTTCCCGAACCTCGGTGGTGCTAGTGAACTCGATCGGCATTGGCTGATTTCAGTGACCCCCGGCGCAGCGTACAATTTCAGATTTAAGGTGGTTTCGGGAGACATTGCAACCTGGGTTGAAACCTCTCTTGGGCTCTGCAATATAAAAGAAAACCCTAACTCTGTGGTGGCGTTTTAGCCTTTCTTTCCCTTCCCTTCCCCAAGTTCCTCCTCCCTACGTGTCACTCTCTTTCTCCTACCACTTACTATCTTCTTTCTCATTGGCCGTTTCTTGCAGTTTGAATTTTTTAATTTTTGTGTGTGTGTGTGTGGGGGGGTGGGGGTGGGGGTGGGGGTGGAGAATGTGTAGCAAGTACATTAGGAGGCTGTAAAGTACCGAGGGCATGTGATGAAAGCGACGTCAGCAGCCGATATCTATAGGGTGTTTGCGTGGTGGTTTTGAGGAAGTAGGCGGAGGCAGAGTCGAGGCTTCCTGTCTGAATTTCTCCTTTTCCAAAATGTGGTTGATAATGAGTGGGGGTTGGGGAGGGTGCACGTATGTAGTGATAGTACGCACGAGAAAACGAGCAGAGAGATGTAGTCGAGTGATGTTAGGAAATGCGGCGCAAACCTCTTTGGAGTCACGCTATACATAGTATATTTCCTGGTCTAGGGCAAGAATGCCTCTAGACTCCCATTTCTCCCTTCATCCCTTCTTTAAAATCAGATGATTTAGAACTGGAAAGGAGCCTGGAGGTCGTGTAGTCCAATACCTCCTTTCTCCCTTTGTTTTAACAGAAAGTGAAGAAACGAGGTTAAAGACAACGCATTAATTGCCGAAGGTGGCACAAATAGAATAGAGCAGGTTAGTGATCTGAACCTCTTGCTCCAAATTTTAAGTTCTTTTAAATCCAGTTTAATTCTACAAGCGATGGTTAAGAACCTGTTATATACAAGGTAGGATGGGACAGCTAAGTAGCCCAAGTGAGATACAGCACCAAACCTGGAGAGGGAGGACCTGCGTACAAATGTGACCTCAGACACTTCCTAGCTGTGTGACCCTGGGCAAGTCACTTAACCCTAATGCCTAGCCTTTACCACTCTTCTGTCTTGGAGACAATACTAAGACAGAAGATAAAGGTTAAAAAAAAAAAACAAAACCAAAATAAACAAAAAACCAAGACACTGTGTGAGACTGTGAAGATACAAAGGCACAAATGAAACAGTCCCACCTTTCAAGGAATATACATTCTAAAGAAAGATCTAACATCTGTCCTTAACCTTTTGTACCCTGTCAGACAAATGGGAGACGCTTAATAAACATTTGTTGATCAATGCCTGGAACTTAGACAGGAAGTAATGGTGGGGAGAGGTTGGGAGCAGGGAGCAGGACACATGAGTTGGATTTTGAGGGGAGCTAGGAGTATAAGAGATGGAGGAGAAAAGGGAACCCATTCTGGATAGCCTATGTCAAGGCACTGATGGTGGGGAGGGGGTGGGATGGAATGTGCAGTTTGTGGAACTGAAGGAATGCCAGTTTGTCTGAAAAATAGAATGTGAGGGGGAGTGATGGGAAACAAATGTGGAAAGGTAGAATGGAGCCAGATTGTGAATAGGTATAAATTCCACAAAAAGGAGTAGATATCTTATTCTTGGAGGCAGTAGAGAAGTTGAGACGATTGTGTGTGTGTGTGTGTGTGGGGAATGAAAAATTTCAAGTAGGGGGAGTGCCTTAGTCAGGTCTGTGCTGTATATTGTCAGTGTGAAGGCATATTGGAGAGGGGAGAGCTTGGAGGAAGAGAGACCTGTTAGGAGTGAGTCAATTTTCAGTAACTGAGAAAGATAATGAGCCATGCCATGCTTATCTAAATGAAGAGGACAGATGAAACCGAACCTGTGGTGGTAGGATTGATAAAACCAGGCAACTGAATAGGATAGAAGGATGAGTCAGAAGTTTTGAATTGGGGTGATTGGAAGAGTGATATTGTCCTTAATAGGGAAGAGGGAAGTGAGGGGAAGGGGCAGGTATTGAGGGAAAGATAATCATCTTTGGATATGTGAAGTTTGAGATGCTTATGAGACATCCAGGAGAAGGTGCCTGGCAGGCGGTTGGCACATGAAAATGAAGCTTGGAAGAGAAATGAGGCCTAGACATATGTAAATCTGGAAATTATCTGCAAGAAGATATTTGAAACCCTGGGAGCTGATGAGATCACTAAGAGAGAATAGAGAAACCAGAGAGTCTGAGGTTTGCCCGAAGTTAGGGGAAGGATGTAGATAATGATCCTGCAAAAAAAAAAAAACAACACAAAAAACACACAAAAAAACGCTGAGGAATAAGGTCAGACAGGTAGGAAGAGAACCAAGAGAGAGCAGTATCACAAAAGCTAAGGAAGGAGTAACTAGGAAGATGCTAGTGTGAGTTCTTTTTCTACTATTTGATTACTTTTAGGTCAAAAGATTAGAAACCGACAGAAGGCCACTGCATGTTGCATTTAAGAGAGCAATATAGTGTAATAATTCGATTTATATAACACTTGAAGGTTTACAAGATCCTTTTTATACTATATGTGTGTTTTATCTCATTTAGTCCTCACAATAACCCTATGAGGCAGGTGCTATTATTATGACTATTTTACAGAGGGGGGAACTGAGGCTCAGAAAGGTTAAGCAATGTACAATCAGAAAGCTAAGTGTCTGAGCAGGACTTGCACTTAGGGCCTCCTAATACAAGTCTAGCACTGTATCTACTGTACCATCTAGCTAGTTCTCCTTTGAAGAAAGCAGTTCAGATGAGTGGCACAGTCACAAACTAGTTTGCAGAGAGTTGAGAAATTTGTAGAAGGTAGAGAAGTAGAGACAGTTTTTCTAGCAGTTTACTTTCTCCCCAGTACCTTGTCTAGAGCACAGAGGAAAATGGAAGGATTTCTCTGCCCTCTTCCCTGTGGCTATGACAACTTGTAACAGATCAACTTGAAAAATAAAGAGACACTGATTATCAGAAAGGTGAGAAAAAAGTTAGTCTTAGCTTTTGTTAATTGTGTCAACTGGATAACTCTTAAAGATGAATGCACCAGTAGGGGTTCATGAGATACAGTTTTAGGAGTACCCATAGAATACTTTGACTTTGGGATTATCTTCTGTAGAGGCACCTAACCATCAAGTTTGTGTTGGGAATGGCTTCAGAAAGGGGATAGTAGGGTTGAAAAATACTTAAATTAATTTAAATTACTCCTCTCATAGAGACTGTGGATATTTACATATGGCGTTGAATGGGATCTTGAGTTTTTATACTTTAACTCTTATAGGTTTAATTGTCATTCTGGAGAAAGTGAAGATTCTGTTAACTATCATGACAGAAGAGAGATGGAGAGAACTTTCCGGAGAGATTATCTCTTATCTTGTGAAGATAATTTATGAATAGAATTCTTGAGGAGACTTTTACTGCTGTCATCAGAGAAATGAATGGTGGGACTGTGTTTCCAGAAAAGAAGAATTTGAAGGTATAAATACTTTGGGTTTGTCCTTTTTCACTGTGTTAAATTATTGAAATATCTAAATTTGTTTTGGTATTATTTTTGTTACACAACTGGCTAATTGTAAAGCCAGTAATACCCATGTTATTTAGCCCTGGGTGGGGGGTTGATATAGATAATGATAAGTGAAGCTTATGGGAAAAAAGTTTCTTCAGTTTATTTAATATAATTAAATAAACTGAGATGGAGCAATAGAGCTAGTTAACTGATCAACAAGACTAATATAACAATTTTAGTAATTTATGAGTAAATATCAGTAAGGCAGTATGGTATACTAGAGAACTGCTCTTGGAGTAAAAAAAAAACAACAAACAAACCTGACTTCATGTCATACTTCTGCTACAAACTGGCTGTGTGACATTGTACAAGTTACTTAAACTCAGCACTTTGAGCAACTCTATTATTTAAGGGACAGAATAGGTACGAAGATGGAATTTCCCTATTTGGGAGTTCCCTCTATCTGTGAAATCACAGGTCTAGTTCCTATCCCTATTCTATAAGATAATGTCAGCATATACCCCCTTGATTGCATTAGAACCTATGATGAGAATTAATATTAATTAATGTCAGCTAACAGTTTAAAGAGAGAAGTGACTCCCCTCAAATAAGCTATAAATGGCACGTTCTTTTTAAAACCTGCAATTCTTAAAATGTGACATAGCGATCCATCACTGTTCAAAGAGGTTAGAAGCAACTTTATTTTCAGTGCTTATCCATAATGAGTAATGCACAAATCTGAATCTCTTGGCAAGCCTTATATCCTTCTAAAGATGGGCATCTTCCATTCTAGGAAATTTTTGAAGAAGCTACCACCTGCTAGGCAACCAGTAGTAGACTCAGAGTTCCGCAACTCCTGAAACTCATGAGGTTACTACTTTCTCTTTGGGCAAGTAACTTCCCATCTGCGAGCCTCAGGTTCCTTATTTTTAAGATGGCACTGGACTTGGTGACCTCTAAGAACCCTTTTTGTTTTAAATCTATGATCTTCTGATCTCTTATTGACTCTTATGTTAGGAGTAATGTTAATTGGAATTTTCCTGATGCAGCTTCTCCTCTTTTCAACTACAACATGGAGAGGGGGACCAGGCCCTACTACTTTCCTAATCCTTAGGGATTGTCTTTTCCTCAAAAAGTGGCAGAGATGTCTTTAGAATGGAATTGGCCCTGCTTCTTGATGCAACTTTGTGGAGATTCTGAATGTCCTAAAATTATAAAAACTTCTAGCATTGGGTAGTTGGAAACAGTCTAGGCCTTTCTAACTTGGCAGATTTTTGAAGACTACCTGACTCATCTTGTCCTTCACCATGTCTTGCTTTGATGACTAGGTATGAGGATAAAGTAGACTGTGCCCATATCTACTGTATCCTTTGCTATAGTAAGGCACATTAAGGCTCCTTTTGTTAACTTTTATTGACTTTTGAATGCCTCATTTTGTACCAACTTAAACTGAGTCTACTAGCATTCAGATCTGCCTCCAATTCTCTGTTACATTTTAGGAAATGTAATGAGGCAGGGAGAAAAGGAAGAGAAATGTCCTCTTGCTAGTCGTCCTCCTCCTTCTCTTATTTCTTCTACCTTAGTGGAAGCCCAAGGGAAAACTAGCATTGGCTATAATCCAACAAAGAGGTCAGTCAGCTCAAAGGAGACCAGACTCATCTCTTCTTGCTTCTTTTGATCAGTAAAGAGGGTGACTTTTTCTGGCTCAGTGAGTGACCAGTCCCTTTTGGTTCCTCCCACAAGTCATAGATACATACAAAGACCAACCAAGGAGCCATGTTGAATGAATGAATGAAAAAGTATTAAATGCTTAATATGTACCAATCATTGTGGTAAGCTTTGAGGACACATATACAATAACAAAGGCAGTGCTCTGGAGACGATTACATTCTTTTTTTTTGCAAATACCTTTTATCAAAGTAAAAATGCATATTTATTTTAGCTACATTGAGATTAAATAGAAAGAATTAATAAATAGAAAGTCTTTATTTAATTGTTTTTTGTATTACTGTCACCACTTGAGAAGATTACATTCTAATGGAGGAGACAATATAATTAGGGAAGAGTATTGGCCAGAGAAAAAGCTTTGGTTTACAAAGTTTCTGGATTGGTTGGAGCCTTAAGGGTGTAGATTGACACACCCCATTAAAGAACAAGGACTGAGTTAATTTGATTATAGTTCATGGGTCCAGAACTAAAGGGGAAAGGAAAAGAGGGACACATATGAGAGCTACCAGCAAGGTTTGAAGAGAAGGAAATGGAAGAGAAAGGAGTGAAGTGACATATATATGGTGATTGGCGCTCTCCAAAGTAGTGGTTGGGAGAAGCGATCACCAATCAGAAGAGTGAGGCCACAGGGTGGAAATTCTTTTGGGGCATAATCTTTAGTGTGTGTGTATGAGTGGGAAGGAACCAATGTATATATCCTCTGGGAGCCAAAGTGCATGTGCTAAGTAAGCTTCATGGAAAAGGTTCTCCAACCTAGAGGTCAAGACAGTTTCCTAATAAATAAGGATTGGAATGTTGGTAGGCAACAGGAAAATATCTAGTGGATAAATAGAGATCAAAGATTAGAGACAACAAGGTTCTAGAGGAAATGAAAAAAGAATGGATCACTGACACAAATTGGTCTTGGTCTAACGTAGAATAAGCATTTTTTTAATTGCCTACTGTGTATTAAACACTTTACAAACATCCAATTTGATCTTCACAACAACCCTGGGGAGTAAGTACTATTTTTTCCCATTTTATAGTTGAGGAAACTAATGCAGACAGAGCTTAATTGCCTTGCTCAGTCACACACATCTAGTGGCTGGATTTGAACTCAGCTCTTCCTGACTCCAGGCCTAGCACCCTCTAACTCCCTTTCTGTGACAAGGAGAAAGTCACCATTTCTGTCAGATACTATAGAAATGGAAAGAATAAGGCATGATGTTAAGGGGCTTTGAAGTATTGAAGCAGATAAAGGAGGTTGATTGAGGACTGCCTATGATATCTTGGAAAAGTATGAAGTGAGGATCTCTGTGTAGAGGAGAGGGTTGGAGGAATGGTGGTGTAAGTGGTTTGGTTATGGAAGAGAAGATTTGGAACAGTTGTGGGCTATTTAATAGTCAATTAGAGATGATAGGATCATAGATATAGAGCAGAAATAGCACATAGATATCATTTAAACCAACGACATTTTATAGATGCAGAAACTGAGACTCAGAATGTTGAAATGACTTGTCCAAGGTCATTTGAGAAGTGTCACAGTCAAGATTCCAACTGTTTTGGGGTATCAATTGAACTAAATGACTACTGATGTCCTTCTAAACTCTTAAAAAAAGTGATTCTGTGACTTTGATTTCTCCCCAAATCTATTTTGAGCTTGACATATAGATTCCTTAAAATCATCTATCTATACAAAATAGCACAATGAAAATCACAGTGCTTATAGAAAAAATGGGGGTAGCGGCACAATGCTCAAAAACTTTATTAGTTTCCAACCCACTGATTGGTATCCTTACCATATTTCTCCCCACTCCTGTCTATTTTCTACTTAGCTGCCAAAGTGGTCTTCCTCTAAAATTTTTTTTTAATTTCCATTAAACATTTTCCAATTATATATAAATTTTTAAACAATCATCTTTAAACTAAAAAATATTTTGAAACTCTTACCTTCTGTCCTAGTATCAATTCTTTCTTCCTCCCTCTCACTCTTTCTTTCTTCCTCCCTCTCACTCTTTCTCTCTTTCTTTCTTTCTTCCTCCCTCTCACTCTTTCTTTCTTTCTTTCTTTCTTTCTTTCTTTCTTTCTTTCTTTCTTTCTTTCTTTCTTTCTTTCTTTCTTTCTTTCTTTCTTTCTTTCTTTCTTT
>NC_058134.1:200479398-200581060 GCF_016433145.1 Gracilinanus agilis | reverse complement strand
CTTTCTTTCTTCCTTCCTTCCTTCCTTCCTTCCTTCCTTCCTTCCTTCCTTCCTTCCTTCCTTCCTTCCTTCCTTCCTTCTTTCTTTCTTTTTTTCTTTCTTCATTAAAAAAATGTTTTTAAGTTCTAAATTCTGTACCTATCTATTGTCCTTCTTCTTCTTTGAGGCCATACAAAACATTTCCATATGAGCCATGTTGCAAAAGAAAACAAACAAAATAAAACAAAAAAGATAAAGGAGTATGCTTCAGCTTGCATTCAGATTTATCATGGCTTTCTATGGAGGTGAATAGCATTTTGTCTTGGATCATTTTTTTTCTCAGACTATTTAAGTCTTTCATAGTTGATCATTATAATATTGTTTTTACTATGTACAGTGATGTCCTGATTCTGCTCATTTCACTATGCATGCATTTCATGTCTTCCCAATTCTTTTCTGAAACCAACCTGCTCCTTGTTTCTTATAGTACAATAGTACTCCATCATAATTATGTGCCATAACTTGTTTAGCCATTTCATTTTCAGGTTTTTATTTTTTAATTTAATTTTAAAATAAAAAAAAATTGCCATGGTTACATGATTCTTGTTGTCTCCCTCCTCTCTTCTCTCCTCCCTCTCAGAGTTGACAAGCAATTCCACTGATATATTATTATCAAAACCCATTTCTATATTATTCATTTTTGTAATAGAGTCATTTCCTAATCGATGGCTAGATTTATCTAGGACTGAGATGGATAAAATGAGGTCCCCCTCTAATTTAGTTTTTCAATCAATTTTCTCCTATAATTCATTTAACTTTTCCTTTTAGAATTTGCATGCTATGCCATTTTGTGCATGTGTTTAGCATTAATATTATGTCTATGGTTCATTTTTAGCAAGACATAGTTTCCTTGCTTAATTTAAAATTAGGTCTATTTTTGCTTTTGCTTTGTTTAAGATCATGATTGTTACTCCTACCTTTTTTACTTCAGCTGAAGCATTATAGATTCTCCTCTAGCCACCCCCTCCATTTTTTTAGCTCTTTGTGTATCTCTTTCAAGTTTGGTTCTTTTAAACAACATGTTGCATACTGTGCTATCCACTTGTGTTTTATTGGTGAGTTCATCTCATTCACTTTCACAGTTATGATTACTAACTTCATTTTCCTCTAATCTATTTTCTTCTGTTTATCCTTCTCTTTATGAATCCTGGTTCTCTCTAAAGCCTGCTTTACTTCTGACCACTGCTTTCTTTTACTTGGTCTCTCTCTTATCACCGCCTCCCCCCCCCCCCCTCTTTTTTCTTATCTTCTACCCTTCCTACTTCCCTGTTGGGTAAAATAGATTACTGTTACCAATCAACTACACACACACACACACACACACACACACACACACACACACACACACTCTTCCCCCTTTCTTGACCAATTTAGATGAGTTTCCCCATTCTTCTCCCTACTCCCAGAGCATCCTTATTTCTCACCTATCCATTTTTAAAACATCATCCCGACATAATCAACTCACTCCTACACCCTCATTCTATGTAAAATCCTTTTAATTATCCTAATAATGATAAAGTTCTTAGAAAATGCATAGATCATATTCCCATATAGAAAGGCAAACAGTTTAACTTTGTTGAATCCTTTTGATTTCTCTTTCATATCTCTGGAGTCTTATGTTTGAAAGTCAGATTTTGTGTTCATCTCTGGTCTTTTCATCAGGAATGCTTGAAAGTCCTTTATTTCATTAAATATCTATTTTTTTTCCACTTAAAGGATTATACTTGGCTTTTTTAGGTAAATTATTTTAGCTATAATCTCAGGTATTCTGCCTTCTAAAATATTATATTTCAAGCCCTCTTCTGTTTTATGGTGATAGCTACTAACTTTTGCATGGTACTACCTATGGCACCATAGTATTTGAAAATTGCTTGAAGTATTTTCTCTTTGATCTGGAAGATTTGGTACTTGGCTATGATATTTCTTGAATTTTTCATTTAGGAATCTCTTTCATGAAGCTCTTTTTTTTGACTCTGGCTTAATCCAATAATTCTTAAATTATCTCTTCTCAATCTGTTTTCTAGGATAGTTGTGTTTTCATGAGAGATTTCACATTTTCTTCTATTTTTTATTCTTTCAATTATGTTTTTTTTAATTGGTTTTTGATGTCTCATGGAGACATATATAATATATATAATATATATAATATATATAATAGCATCCATATTCACAATTCCAATTTTTAAGAAATTATTTTCTTTGGTGAGGTTTTATACCTGTTTTTCCATTTGACCAATTCTGCTTTTTAAGATGTTATTTTCTTTAGGGTTTTTGATGCCTCTTCTGCCAAGTGGCTAATTGTCTTTCCATAATTTTCTTCCCTGTTTTCATTTCTTTTTCCTTTATTATTCTTACTTGGTTTTGAAATTCTGGGCCAGGTCATTGTTCATCTGGGCTCATTATTTATTAAGATACCGATGGATGAACATGATGGATTATCCACCAATTTCATATTAGTGGTTTTTTATATCATTTTTAGATATATTGGGCTGAACTTTTCGGAGTTATTGTAGAGCTAGTTGAAGAGATTCTTAATGTTCTGGAGCTTCATGCAATCAGTACAATTTTGCCTGTTTAAAAATGGCATAGGAAGTATTTCATTGCTTATCAGGATTCTCTGTTTCATTTTAATCCTGTGTTGAACATCATCTTTGAAAGAAGTGAATATCTTCCATGATCATCTATTTTTCCTGTTTTATGCCATGGTTAATGCTGATAATAGGAAGATTATTGGACAAAGTTAGCTCTGTCATGTGTTTCAAGGAGGAGAAAAGCCTTTAAGAATTTGTTTTATTCTACTCTATCAACAAATAGTAAACTGTGAGATCTAATATTCTTTGCACTTTTCAATCAACAAACATTTAACAAATGTCCATGTGGCAGACACTATGTAGTTTACTGAACATAGAAAAACAAAAGTAAAACAGTTCCTACCTTTGAGGATATTCTAGGCTAGAAGTGATTCAGGCTAATGTTCTGGTAGTTTAGGTTTGTAAAAATTAAATTAATACCCAATAACTCCAAGTATTATATTGTATAGTTTATTAATAATCACTCGAAGTAGAAGAAATAAAAGAACAAAAATAAAAGTCTGAATAAATAATATGTGAGTAAAATTCTCCTGCCTGGCACTCACTCAACTGCCCTGGCTGCATTTCTGGGAGAAGAGAATGAGAGGGAGGGGCTACACAAAAATATATCCTCCCTACGTTAGCACATAATGTGAGAAGGAACATGGGAATGTGGGAAAGAGAGTTCCTGGGGAACAAAATCCTAATTACACGATCCCTCCCTGTGATTCCTATGGGAAACGAGCATGTAGAAATCTCCCAGATATACATGCCTAGTTTCCCCAATGAATCAATACATATAACCAACTTATATCTCTAAAGATCTTTAACTAGAGGTACATACAATATTGCAGTTTCTAAGGGGAAATTATAATAATTTGGGGATAAGAGAGAAATAAAAGAGAGAGAACAAAACCAATGATTTCTAGATGCATTGACAAAAAGCCAATTTGGGGGCAGTCCCCTTTGACATGAGAGTATACATTCATAATAAATGTGTGCAACTCCCCACAGTTCAATTCACTACATCCCAAAGTTCATTCTGGATCTTATGGTGTAGTGTGTGGTTTCTGCAGACATCTTCATGGCACCTTCTCCAAACAGTTCACTTTCTTGATTTGAGGAGGTAGCAAGTTTATTATCCTAAAATTACTCTCAAACAAGAAAATTTTTATAAATCTAGAATTTTATGACAATAACACAATCCCCCCTGAGGAGGATGTTGATCAACACATGTATCATCTGGGATACATAGCTGAGTTATGAGGTATATAAATCAATTGTCAAAAGAAAATAAAAAACATAAAAAAAAACAATAACAGAGAAAAAATAACTTCTGGAGGAAACATAAAATATCAAAGTCTTGTGTGTGAAAATTCTAAGTAAGGAAGAATAAACCCACAAGTCCTAGAATTGGGGCCCGATTAAAGTGATTTATATCTTATAAGCCAGTAGTAGCAATTATAACAATGTAGCACTTACCCAATCAGCAACCAGGCCTACAGAAAATTGTCATACCATAAAAGACAGAAAAGGAATTAGATTTTGAAGCAGAAAGGAAATATCATTCCTGGTCTGATTGTACCTTTGCTCTCAGGAATAGGGGAGCCAAAATGGCAGCCAGACTGAGTTACTTGGTAGAAGTGTGGATCTGGCATGAGGAAATCCTGTGTCTGACTTTGCAAACAGCCGCTTCCTCAAACCCCAAGATAATTTCAAGTCCCCTGTCTTGGCTCAGAATCTATCTCATCAATCCCACCAGGATTGCTTGGTCTCCTTGACCTTGTGCTCCTAGGCACTGTACAGGTTAACTTTGTGCGCCATGGCACTGTGCAGTGGCTCTTCTGTGATCCCTTCTGGAATCAGACACAATCATTAATCAAAGTCCCATAATATTTAATAATCAATGGCAGGTTTCCATAATCTAAAGCTTTTGGGTATGCAGTCACATTAGGGATAATGGATATTTTAAACTTACCTTAGTGCAAAGTCAAAAAATCATGAATACTTGTAACATATGCTTCAAGTACAAAAAATGAGAGAAAAAAGAAAACTCACTCTATTGTGCATGCAAGGAAAAACAATAATACAATTTTAAAAAATCAAAAATCTATAGTTCACAATCAGTGGCACACTGTGTTAGCCAAGGAGAGGCACAATACAAAGGTTTCTCACTCAAAAATGAGATCCATTTCCTTTTAATTTGGCCAAGATCCACATTGTGAGTGCACATTATTTTGACCAATTAAAAGGTTTTTAAAACAGTAGTACAGCAGCTAATGAACATTCAAAGAAGTACCAAAATCACAAGAGCCCACAATTTAATGACAATAGCACACAAACCCGCTATCATTAGAATTCACATGAGTCTATAGCCATTTGCTGTGTGACATTTTAAAACCTTTGAAGCTCATGGATACTTGTCACAAGTTCTCCAGGTCTAGCCAATCTTTCAACCTTGCCGAAGATGATTCTAACAAAGTCTATTATTGCCATCATTCCAAAATGTGGCAGGAGAGACCAGAAAAAAATCAAACCAAAACAAAAAAAACAACAAGCAAACCTCTGTACTGCTGATGAAAGCCTTTTGGGTCTAAAATGTAACCAAGAATCTAGATCTTTCTGGTGGAAGGGTAGAGTAAGCTGAAGAGTTACAAAAAAAAAAAAAACCCCATCCAGAGGTAATGAAGACCCTTGGGAAAACCTCTCCCCTCCTGGATGAGATTATAACCCATCACAGGGTAACCAAGCCCCTTGGGAAACCTCCCTCCTCTGGTATGAGACTTTAACAGTTGTGAAAGACATGTATTTATATGCCCCATCCATTGCAATGTGGAGATGAGGAATATAATAGTGAAAACCACTTCTGATGTCTCATCCATTACATTTTTATAAATACAGAGCTGGGAATAAAATAGTGCTATTCCACTTCACTTCAACTTCCAAATGCATCCTTACAAACCACTCAAAGGGAGGCAAATGATCAGTCAGAGGTAGTGGTGCTACTATATATCTGAAAATCACTTCTGAAGACCCCTTAAAATAAATTTGAAATTTTCTTCTCATTAAATTCTTCAAAGGTTGTATACTTTGATGGATCTGGTGACAAACCCAACATCCATAAGGACCTATGGTTTTGCCATGGAAAAGGGTTTGCCAAATTGTTTATGGACTTTTATAATGGTATTTTCTCCAGTCCAGTCATAGGGGGAGGGTACAAATAAAGGCAATGTAACAGAACATATAGCTAATGGCAAAACACAGTAGCTGAAAATGACACAGTGTAATAGAAGATATTAGATTAGATTAATATGTGAACTTAAAAAACAAAATTAAATCTTAAAACAAGCAATCAGTAAATACGATATATGTGAGAGGATGTGAGCAATGAATTGAAGAGTCCTTTTCTCCAATTCCAATAGCTTGTTACAGAGACTTCACTATTTGGAGGGGAACAAACTGAAACAGTTGAGATCAGTAAAGCAGTGGAGTCTGGAGAGGCTCACCTCCAGACTCTTTAAATTTCCTTCCCCTCCCAAGTATCATCATCCATCTAGATTCCTTTGGTCACACTTTTGAGGTTCCCCATACAGGGGGATTTCCTCACTGAGCATAGTGTGGATGAACTCCCATATTGGATGTGTTGCAGAGACTGGCATGCTTAGATAGTAAGGGGAATGAATCTCCCTTCTGAATCTTGAGATTATTCAAGCTAACAGCAAGAACAAGCACACCCAGGAATGGTAGTAAGAAAAGATATCCTAAAACTTTGAGCTGTGTGAGCTTGGTAATGTTCTCCAGGAATGGGAGCTGTTTGAGTTAGGCAGGAAACTGGGCCATGCTTTCAATTCTACTTCCTGTTCGTAGATGACACTACCCTAGTATGAACTGGCTAGGAGTAAAGTTAACAGGTTGGGAAGAATTACCTTCCTTCCCTTCCCCGTTAGGGATAAAAACACCAGGGAACCATTTGCTTCCACTGCCATATGGGCAAGGGACTGCTGCTTCCCTTGATTGCTCTCCCCAGCCATCTGGGCAGGGAGTTGAGGGTGGAAACTTGCCGGCTTAGGTGAAAGCCCTGAGGAAGCTAATTGTTGCCCAACAGAAACACCTGGGCTTCCAAGGCAGCAGCAAGCACTCGGGTATTAGCAATGTAATGGAAAGGGGGGGGTATATTTTACCAGCTGCACAGAAAATGGCTTGCAAGGACCCCCCACCCCCACAGCGAGTGTGCTCAAGAGAAGTGGAGGCAGGCTTGTGAAAGGATCCCCAGCAGTGTCTGGTCAAATGTGGGAGGCTGCAGGCTTTTAAAACTAATGTCTTTTTGTCTATTAAAAAAATTGCTCTACCAACTTAGAGAGGAGCCAGGGTCCTAAACTCCAGACTTCTGGTCACCAAAAATGTAAGTTTTAAATTAATATCCAATAACTCCAAGTATTACATTTTATAAAGTTTATTAATAATGGAAGTAGAAAAAATAAAAGAACAAAATTAAACGCCTGAGTAAATAACACATGAGTAAAATTCTCCTGCCTGGCACTCACCCAACCACCCCAGCAGTGTTTCCAGGAGAAGAGAGTGAGAGGGAGGAGCTACACAAAAATATATCCTCCCTATGTTAGCATATAACCTGAGAAGGAACATAGGAAGTTGGGAAAGAGACTCCTGGGGAGCAAATCCCAATTACACAGGTTCAGTACTGTAACAAATGAGACACTTAGAGATCATTCAACAGTTAACAAAAGGAGATTTACTTATCAATAGCAGGAGAAAGATATTCAACAAGGATACACACTGAGGACACTTCAAGTTAATTTAGCTGAGTGAGGCCCCTTTGCTTGAGTTGCCCATCATGACCCACCCACCAAGCATCAGTAGCTCTTGGAACGCTTACATAGCTTCCTTATATTTAAGCAGTGAGGAGGGGACCATAATAGCCTGAACCTTTAAGTCTTCTGAAACAAACCAGACTTAAGAAAATGGAAAATGTGATACCAGTTTGGTTAAGAAGGGAAATAATATATAATAAAGGTAGAAAGTTAGGCCAGGACTAAGTTGTGAAGGGTTTTAAAGACCAAGTAAAAATAAATGCACATAAATCATCAGCATTTCTATATATTTCCAACACATCACAGCAGCAAGAAGTAGAAAGAGAAACACCATTTAAAATCACCCTAGACAATATAAAATACTTAAGAATCTATCTACCAAGACAAACACAGGAATCATACGAACACAACTACAAAACACTTTCCAGACAATTAAAACTAGATCTAAACAATTGGAAAAACATTGCTCATGGTTAGGATGAGCTAACATAATAAAAATAATCACTCTACCCAAATTAATTTACCTATTTAGTGCCATACCTATCAAACTACCAAAAAACTTTTTTACTGAATTAGAAAAAACTATAACAAAGTTCATTTGTAAGAACAAAAGATCAAGAATATCAAGGGAAATGATGAAAAAAAAAAAACGTGAAGGAAGGTGGCCTAGCAGTACCAGATATAAAACCATACTATAAAGCAGCAGTCATCAAAACAATATGGTATTGGCTAAGAGACAGAAGGAAGGATCAGTGGAATAGACTTGGGGTAAATGACGTCAGCAAGACAGTGTATGATAAACCCAAAGAGCCCAACTTTTGGGACAAAAATCCACTATTTGACAAAAACTGTTGGGAAAATTGGAAAACAATATGGGAGAGATTAGGTTTAGATCAACATCTCACACCCTACACCAAGATAAATTCAGAATGGGTGAATGACTTGAATGTAAAGGAAACTATAAGAAAATTAGGTGAACATAGAATAGTATACCTATCAGATCTATGGGAAAGGGAAAATTTTAAATCCAAGCAAGAGTTAGAAAAAATTACAAAATGTAAAATAAATAATTTTGATTATATTAAATTAAAAAGGTTTTGTACAAACAAAAATAATGCAACTAAAATCAGAAGGGAAACAACAAACTGGGAAAAAAATCTTTATAACAAAAAACTCTGACAGAGGTCTAATTACTCAAATATACAAGGAGCTAAATCAATTGTATTAAAAAATCAAGCCATTCCCCAATTGATAAATGGGCAGGGGACATGAATAGGCAATTTTCAGATAAAGAAATCAAAACTATCACTAAGCATATGAGAAAGTGATCTAAATCTCTAATAATTAGAGAAATGCAAATCAAAACAACTCTGAGGTACCACCTTTCACCTAGCAGATTGGCTAAAATGATAGCAGGGGAGAGTAATGAATGTTGGAGGGGATGTGGCAAAATTGGGACATTAATGTATTGCTGGTGGAGTTGTGAACTGATCCAACCATTCTGGATGGCAATTTGGAATTATGCCCAAACAGCTCTAAAAGATTGCCTGCCCTTTGACCCAGCCATACCATTGCTGGGTTTGTACCCCAGAGAGATCATAGATAAACAGATTTGTACAAAAATATTTATAGCCATGTTTTTTGTGGTGGCAAAAAACTGAAAAACTCAGGGTCTGCCCTTCAATTGGGGACTGGCTGAACAAATTGTGGTATATGTAGGTGATGGAATACTATTGTGCTCAAAGGAATAATAAACTGGAGGAATTCCATGTGAACTGGAAAGACCTCCAGGAATTGATGCAGAATGAAAGGAGCAGAGCCAAAAGAACATTGTACACAGAGACTGATACACTGTGGTAAAATAGAATGTAATGGACTTCTGTACTAGCAGCAATGCAATGACCCAGGGCAATTCTGAGGGATTTATGGTAAAGAACGATATCCACATTCAGAGGAAGAATTGCAGGAGTGGAAACACAGAAGTGAAACAACTGCTTGAACACATGGGTTGATGCGGACATGGTCTGAGATGTAGACACTAAATGACCACACCAATGCAACTATCAATAATATGTAAATAAGTCTTGACTGATCACACATGTTAAAACCAGTGGAAATGCACATTAGTTATGGGGGGGGGGTGAAGGGGAAAGTAGAAACAGGAATCATGTAACCATGAAAAATTTTTCTAAGAAAATAAAATATTTAAATCTAAAAAGAAAGAAAAGAAAATGTCATTGTTTACAAAAGCCTACATATTCTCTTCTCTATCTGTTTTCATCAAGAATACCCTCAATACTTATCTAGGCCATTCTCAAGGTTTATAAAGATGGGAAGATGGCAGATAGATTGACATTTATTACTGTCTTTTAAATTGCTATTCACTCCCCAACCACAGTGGGAGTATGACTCATTATTTTAAAATGTTTTTATGGGATCTTCCCCTGTATCACAAATTTTGATGTTTTCAGAAGGAATTCTTCCCTATATACTTGGTTTTGTCCTGTTCCTTTTCCCAGCTTTATCTTTTTTTAAGTGTCCTTTCTATTTCATTTGCCACACTGGGGCTTGAGATGTTGGGAGGCATTGTGCTATAATGGAACAAATGTTGGAGTTGGAAGTAGAGGATCTTGGATTAAATCCTGGCTCTTCCATTTACCACCTGTACCACCTTGGGCAAATCATTTTACCTCCTGAGGCTTTGGTTTCTTCATTTGTAAAAGTGAAGAAATTGTTCTTGGTGTCCTCTAAGGTTCCTCCTAGGAGCTGCTGAATTCAATGAAAAGGTTCCACTGTTATGGATGGTGAAAATGGTTTGTTAAAAAAAATGACAAAAAGCATTCTTTTTTTTCTCCTCTTTCTTCTACCCTTCATATTTAAGTACTCTTGGATACAAGTAAATTTAATTGTTCCTAACACCAAATCTCCCAAGTCCTTACTTAGATCTGCCTACCATCATTTCTTGTTCTCATTTTTGTTGCTCTATCCCAGCACTGACATGTGTAGCCATTTTTGATGACATGCGGCTGCATGCAGCCACATACAGAGAAGTATGGGGCCGCATGTAGAGAATGAAGCATTTGCTGTAGTGTAGTGTAGACACGGTATGCACTATAGATGACAATTCTACCTATATTAATTTACCTATTTTGGTTTATTAAATACAGTTGTGTATTACAATTATATATTTTTGTTATTTAAACTATAGATATTGTGAAATTATGGTGTTTTCTTGAAGTGACACACCACCCGAGTTATGCTCGGTTTTTTGGCGAATTTTGACACACCAAGCTCAAAAGGTTGCCCATCACTGGCCTATCCTCTGATAAAATGGTGGCCCTTCTTGCCAAGGCCACCCCCTTTACTTGTGCTTTTGATTTTGTCTCATTCTGTCTGTCCCAGGGGTCTGCCCCCTTTGCTCATGCATTGCCCCTGCCATCTTCATTCTCTTTTACCCACTCACTCCTCCCTTGCTGTTTGCAAACATATTCAAGTTTAACAGTTCTTTTACTTGACCCTATCTCCCAAACTAAAAACTACAATATGGAGATATAGCTCTTCTTTTTTTAATGACCAAATTCCTCGAAGAAGCCCCTCATTGCCTCCATTTCCTCTCCTTTCACCTTTTCTAAACATGTTGCAATTTAATTTCCAGAATAAAAATATTGTCCAGCAGAGGTCACTGTGGCTAATTCAGGCTATGACAAAATTTTTTTTGTCTTTATTTTAAATTTATACATAAGTTTTCCTTATGTGATTCTGTCTCCCTCCTTGCTTCCCTCCCTGGAGCTGACAAGCAATTCCACTGGACTATACATGTATTATCACTCAAAACCCATTTCCATATTGTTCATTTTTGTAATAGAGTCATCTTTTAAAACCCAAACCCCAAATCATCCGGGTATGACTTAACCCCATCTTCAGTGGGTGGAGAGAAACCCAAGGCTCCTAGTACAAAGTAACCTGCCTGTTTGTGGTAATGACATTAGTTTATGAGGGTCTAGTAGTCTAAGGCGAAGGTCCCAATTTCCTGTGACTTTTTTCTGTGAAAAGCTAAAAATCTTAAAAATACAAATTGCAAGTAAAATTCCCCAAATACTCAAAGCCCTCAGATGGATAAGATCACCATTCTAGGGAAGTGATCTCCTGGGCTTCTGCCCATCCGGGTGAATTCAGCCTTGAAATGAAACAAAAGGGAGAAACAGAATGGACTAGATTCACTATTGTTTTAGCATTTTGTCCTAGAAGCCAGCATTCAGTTGTTTTTCTGGTGTATTCTATTTTTTTTTAAAACCTAACCTTCCATCTTAAAATCAATACTGTGTATTGTTTCCTAGGCAGAAGAGTGCTAAGGGCTAGGCAATGGGGGTTAAGTAACTTGCCCAGGGTCACACGGCTGGGAAGTGGCTGAGGTCGGATTTGAACCTAGGACCTTCTGTCCCTAGGTGTGGCTCTCAATCCACTGAGCTACCTAGTGGCCCCCTAGTGCAGTGATGGGCAAACTTGAGCTTGGTGTGTCAAAATTCACCAAAAAAACGAGCATAACTCGGGTGGTGTGTCACTTCAAGAAAAAAACCATAATTTCGCAATATTTATAGTTTAAATAACAAAAATGTATAATTGTAATATATACCTGTATTTAATAAACCAAAATAGATAAATTAATATAGGTAGAATTGTCATCTATAGTGCACAGCATGTCTACACTACACTACAGCATGTCATCGAAAATGGCTACACGTGTCAGTGCTGACATGCGTGTCATAGGTTTGCTATCACCGCCCTAGTGTATTCTCTTAATAAATCCAGTTGTGAGCTAGAGAACCAAAGTTTCCAGCAGCTACAAGACTTAAAAAAGAGTTAGTCTCCTGGAAGAATCCTCCATTTGCAGCTATCACCACCTGGCACTTTTCTCTTTCTAATTCTTCTCCCTCTCTAGAGGGATTAAGCAAAAACAAACACGAAAACAAACAAACAAAAAAGCCTACTGATGTACCAGAAAATTCTGTCCCCTAGTTTTGATCTCCAAATAAGAAACCATCTTTCTTTTGCTGGAAAGAAATACAATTTTAAGTGTCTTTAGCAACTTAGGTTCCCTTGCAAGGCAGCTAATTCAAATCTCACCAGAATGGCTATTGTAACAGAATCAGAGAACTTTTAGTGTTGGAAGGGATTTTAATGGCCTTGTGGACCACCTTATACCTCAAAAGATATCCTCAACATGACTCCTACCTGTTTAAAGTCTTTTAATGAGGGAGAACCCAGTACCATGGACTACCCAGGATTGCTGGGAGGATGAAATACTATTTGCAAAGTTTAAAGTGCTATTTAAATGCTGCCTGTTTATTATTATTAAGCATTCTCTTCTTCAGCCTTACTAGTTCTGATTCCTTCAATTAATTTTCATCTGGCAGGAGTCAAGATTCCTCAAGATTTTTGTGGTGTTCCTTTGGGTGCTCGCCATCTTAACTATGGTCACTAAGGCTAAATGCATTTCTTCAGATCTCAGCTGACCAGGAAAGAATACAGAGGAACTAGCAATCCTTTTTTTCATGGAAGCTATAGCTTACCTCTCTTAACGTAACCTAAGAAGCCATTTAATTTTTTGTCTGCCATGTTACACTGGACTTTAAATGGCATTTTTGGTGATGTATCTAGAGATGCTGGTTCACTTTGCAGTGTGCCCCCACTACTGGGAGATTACAGAATAAACAGCTGATGACAATTCAATAAGAAAAGACCAAAGAAAATATGACCTGCGTCCCTAAAAACTATACCTTGGGGAGCCAGGCCCAGAGACAGGAGGTCCTGGATTCAAATTTGACCTTAGACACTTCTTAGCTGTGTGATCCTGGGTGAGCTATTTAACCCTGTTTCCTGGCCTTTACTATTCTTCTGCCTTGGAACCAATACACAGTATTGAGTCTAAAACAGTAGGAAAGGGTTTAAAAAAGACTGCCTTGAAGATGATTGCATTAAGTGGACTTTTAGGCTCCCCAGCTGTGTTGTCCCTAGCCCTTTTAGCCTGGCAAGTTCTATTGGGAGAGGGGAGAAATTTCCTTAGATCTCAGTTAGCCTTCAAAGGTACTTCAAAGCAACCAAGAAGAATTGAATTTGGAGACTTGAAAGTGATTTTTCACTTTCTAAAAAGGACAAAGAAGAGTGAGACATGCTTTTCCCTAGTTGAGACTAGATGTCTTTAGATTGCTAATGTTCATTAGCACCTAATTTCCTCTCCAGGAACCTACTGAAAGAAGGCCCCTTCAAGCTTTACTATTTATGTTTGAATGGAGACAGAACTGGTTTTGAATGGCTTTTTAGAAATGGCAATCACAGCTGAAAAAGTAACCCTCTATCATATAACTGTAAATGGATATAGCCAGCTAGTTGAGAGATGGCATAAGGGACTCCAACAGTGCGAGAATGCACACCAAGGCAGATTCCTGGAATTTTAGGACTGTAAAACAACTATGTTGAAGGAACGGTTTGATTTTTTTTTAAATTGGCATTTGAGGGGTCAATTAGAATTCATGACACATGGATTTTGTTGTTATTCTTTGGTTCAAGCCTTTGGGGGCATGTACTTAAAAGGGCAATATTCAATTTTCCCCAGTTGTTACGAGACATTTCTGGAGTTGGAAATAGGCACAAATGTGCCAATTCTGCCTTACTTAATTTTCTGAGCATAAGCAAGGGTGTCTGTGAGTTAAAGCATTTTCTACTCTCCCATATGAACTATAAACTTTTTCTTTCAAGATCTTCCAGTGAGAACCCTTTATGGAGCCCCCAGGTATTCTTCCCCCTCTTCAGCTATGTGTGCATTCCTGAGCTAGACATTCCTAATCTTGCAAGAGCTCTTGTGAATTTGAGATGTCAGAACTCCTAGATCCCTCAGCGAGGGTCCACTAGAAGCAGGAGGTAGCATAGGATGCAGTAATTCTTTGCATAGTGGAGCAGTCAGACCTGGACATAGGGAAGTGACATTTATCTGGGAATATCAAAGCAGTCAGGCCACAGCATAGGAAGTAATGCTTCGTTCGGCATAGGACAGAGAACTCCAGTCCTAGTAGTAGTTATCCTACATTGAAATAGGGGATTGTGGTAACACATGAGATGGCACTCAGGACTGGGCATAAGATAGGATAGCAGTTGACCTTGGCAGAATAACAGAGACAAGAATCCGAGTTATGGTGGCAAGCAATGGGGAAAGGTGAGGCAATAGGGAGAAGGAAGGACAGCTGGGGCAAGGGTACAGCAGAGAGAGGGAGGGCATGTATTCATAGAATTCTTTTTCTATTTAAATTTATTTTAAATTTTGCATGGAAATATTTTATTTTTGAACCACTTTCATTTCCCAATATATTTATTCTCCTTCGTTGTCTAGAGGAATGGACTTGGCATCCATAAACTTGTTTTAAAAAATATATTTTATATTTAAACATTATATTTATAAAAATAAATCAATAATAAATATTGAAGGGAATTGGAAAAATGAGAATACCAACACATTCTTGGTGGAACTGCAAACTGATCCAATCATTTTGGAGAGCAATTTGGAATTATGCCCAAAGAATAAAGAAAACAGTATATACTTTTAGACCCAACAATGCTATCGCTGGGTCTGTTTCCCAAGGAAGTCAGGCAAAAATAAAAGAATCTATATATTCCAAGATATTTATAGCAGTTTTTTTTTGTGATGGTGAAGAACTGGAAACTGAGTGGGTGTCCATCAATTGAGTAATGATTGGACAGATTGGACAGGTATATGATTGTGATGGAATATTACTGGGCCATAAGAAATGATGTGCAGGTTAATTTTTTTTTAACTTGGGAAGCTCTACATGGAGTAATGAAGAGTAAAATGAGTACAACCAAGGGAACATTATACACAGCTACAAAATTAATATTTGAAGAACAACTTGAGAATGTCTACCTTTAGAGAATGAACTGAAAAATAGAAACACAAAAGATACAATCTATATGTACATATCTTTTTGTTGGGTTATAGATACCTTCTATGGCATAGTGAGAGGATAGAAGGTGCTGAAATATTTCGGAATAAATTCTGTTAAATAAAAATTTTAAAAGATAATGATAATTCAACATAATTGTTTTCTTTATAGTTCTTTTTACTTTTTGTATTTAGAAATATTTTAGCAAGGGGTATTGTGTGTGGCTCCCCAGGAGGCAAGAATAAGCATCTCTAGAGTATTTTCACCCCACCCTTCTTCACAGGATATTGATTTATGCTCAAAATGGAAGCAGGATTTTGGGGCCAGTTTGGCTACTCTCCTTTCCTCATTGAGAAGGAGTACCAGGCTAGAATTATATCTATCTGCTTTCTTAAATATTATTAGTCATGGAGATATAATTGTAAGGCTTAAGCTAAAATATTTATCACCATTATGGTGAAATGGGACCCCAAGCTTTATGTCTAAAGCTTGTTTCTTTCCCACCAAGTACCAGTCCCACAATGAACCCACATAGTAAATAGCAAAAAACAAAAAAAAACCCTCCGAACCCCACAAAAACAACCCCCCAAAAAACAAAACCTGAAACATTTGTCCAGTTAAATAGCAAAAAAGAAATCTGAGAAAGTATACACATGAGAATATATACCAGAAAATAGAGATTGAAAGAGCTTTCTTTTTGGGAGCAAGATAACTAAGCTCAACCAAGAAAGCCCCAGACTTGAAAGGAAAAATTCCCCCAAATCTCTTATGTAGCTAACTGGAAATAAGGAAATGTTTGAAGTCAACTTCTTTCTCCTTTTGTGGTTCTGAAGAGAGGTTGGGATGTTGTTTCTCTTGAAGCTAGAGGTTACCAGAAGCTCTGGAAGTTAGGAGTGTCTGGAAAGGCTCAACTCAAGAATAGATTTCTTTAAAAAAAAAAAATAAAAAAAGAATAGATTTCTTTCTCTTCTGATCTCCACAGCTCCACTCTAGGCTCTCATGCAGGACTCTGACATTGAATAATGAGGAGAGAGCTCTGTACAATTGACCTTTGAGCCAAAGGTAACATCTTATTCTAAGAAAGGATGTGTGGATTTCATCAGACTGCCAAAGGGATCCAGGACCCAAAAAAGATTAAGAACCATTGCACAATAACAAAGAACAAGACAGAAGAACAAAAAGTCAGTTCAATACAACTGATGTAACTTTGGAATCTAGCCCTGGGTCAGGGTGGCTATACTTACCTATGCTTGCCCAGGATTGTATTGGCCAATGAGATAATGAACCCTATGAAAGGCTCCAGAGATTGTCTGAAGAGAGTTGTAGGAGAAAAATACTAGAAGGAGAAGGAGGTAGAGTGTGATCTCCTTTGGGAATAAATGAGGAGATACCTTTGCTTAGGATTTCCCCAAGTTTTTTATTCGGAGACACTATGAGATCACTTGTTTGCTGCTACATTGCCAAGGATTGTGGTGGTTGAGGGTGATCAGGAATTGGTGGTGCTTGGTTTGGTGAGGCTGCCCCTGAGGAGGAAGCTGCTGTGTGAACTGCCCCCTCTGGTGTTGAAGCAGGAAAAGTCATTCTTACTCTGGAAGTCATGAATGTTTAGCTCTGGCTAGAATTATTTTCAGTGAACTCTACTTCCTGCTTCCCTTTCTCAGTGCTTTCTGTCTATTTCTTCACTGTTGTTTATTTTAGTATTATATGAATTATTTTAAGAGTCAATAGCCCAGTTTCATGTTTGATGTTATGTGCACCAGTGCAGATTGCTGCGTCGGGCAGCCAAGAGAAGGGGAAGAAGCCTCTGACTGAGTGTGAGGCTGAGGAGTAGGAATGTTGTCAAGTAATGATTTCTTCCCAGAGACAAAAAAAAACAGAGAAGTCCATTGTTTCAATTGTACCACCATGTACAATGTTCTCCTGGATCTGCTCCTTTCACTCTGCATCAATTCCTGGAGGTCATTCCAGTTCACATGGAATTCCTCCAGTTCTTTATTCCTTTGGGCACAATAGTATTCCATCACCAACAGATACCACAATTTGTTCAGTCATTCCCCAATCGAAAGGCATTCTCTCCCCATTTGAGATTGTCTTGGCAGAGATACCTGAGTGGTTTTCTATTTCCTTCTTTTACTCATTTTATAGATGAGAGGCAAACAGGGTTAAATGACTTGTCCAGGGTCACACAATAATAGCTGAGGCCAAATTTGAACTCTGGAGAATGAGTCTTCTTGATTCCAGGCCCAGTATTCTATTTGCTGCTCCACCTAGCTGTTTTTTTTTTAATTTAATTTTTTATTTTTGCATTAATACCCATTAGGGAAATTGGTTTATAGTTTACTTTCTTTGTTTTTGCTCTCCTTGGCTTAACTATTTATAGCACAATTCAGTAGGATTTTAGTAGCTCCCTGTTTATTTATTTTTTTTTCAGACAGTTTATATGATATTAGAATTAATTATTTTTTAAATGTTTGGTAGAATTTGCTTGCAAATTCACCTGGTCCTGGTGAGTTTTTCTCAGGGAGCTCATTTATGGCTTGTTCAGTTTTTTTTTTATCTAAGATAGGATTATTTAACTATTCTATGTCCTTTTCTGTTTAATCTGAGTAATTAATATTTTTGTAAACATCTAACCATTTAATTTAGATTGTTAGTTTTTTTGACACATATTTGGGCAAAAAACTCCTAACAATTGCTTTAATTTCATCTACTTTGGTTATGCATTCTCACTTTTTATTTTTGGTACTGATGATTTGGTATTCTTTTAAAAAAAAATCAAATTAGCCAATTACTTTTTTGTTTTTCATAAGACCAGCTCCTACTTTTATTAGTTCAATGTTTTTTTAAACTTTCAGTTTTATTAATCTCTCCTTTGATTTTTAGTATTTCCATTTTAGTCTTTAATTGGGGATTTAAAATTTGTTCTTTTTCAATTATTTTTAAAATTGCATACCTAATTCTGCTCTTTTTATTTTTATTGATGTATACATTTAGAGATACAAAATTTACCCAAGTATGACTTTGGCTATATCCAACAAATTTTGTAATATTTCATTGCTGCCATTCTTTTTAATGAAATTGTTGTTTCTATGATTTATTCTTTGACTCACTAATTCTATAGGATTAAATTACTTGGATTCCATTTAGCTTTTAATCTGTGCTTTCATGGCCCTTTGTTAAATGTGATTTTTATTGCTTTATGGTCTGAAGAGGGTGCACTTAATATTTCTGCTTTTCAGACTTGTAGTGAGATTTTTATGCCCTAATAAATGGCAGTGGTTTTTTTTTTTTTTTTTTTTTTTTTTTTTTTTTGTGAAGGTAAAGTATATGGCTGAGAAAAAGGTATATTCCTTTTCATTCCCAGCTTTCTCCAGAGGTCTTTCATATCTAACTTTTCTAAGATTCAATTCATCTTCTTGACTTCTTTATTATTTATTTTATGATTATTTCTTCTATTTATCCTCTTTTTTTTTTGCCCTATTGCCTCCTCAAAAGTTTGTTTTGCTTCTGACTACTGCTTCCCTTAATTTACCCCATCTCTTATCACCCACACTTTTGTCTTAGTCCTATCCTATCTTCTTTGTGAGGTAAAATTAATTTCTATATTTTCTATATCCAATTTATAATTTCTATATCCAGTCTGTCTATGTATACCTCTTTGAACCAGGTTAGATGTGTGAGGTTTGAGTATTACCCTCTTCCCTTGCATTTTCCTCTATGTTGTAAAAATTCTTGTGTGTCTCTTTTATGTGAAACAATTTCTCCCATTCTTCTTTTCTCTCCCCTCTTTCTGCAGTATATTTCTCTCTCACCTTTCCATATTTCTTTTGAGATTATCTCAACATAGTAGACTTATATCAATATATATTTATATATCCAGGATTTTAATATTTTAAAACTACAACTTCTTGCTTTTCAGTATTTTCTTCATTGAAAAAACTAGCTAGCAACCATAGCTCAACAAAAGTTGGTTTATGCTTAAATGTCTGTTTCTGTAATGATTGAAATTCTGTGTATTGGCTCATAGCTGGAAGAGTGGTAAGGGTGGGCAATGGGGGTCAAGTGACTTGCCCATGGTCACATAGCTGGGAAGTGTCTGAGGCCAGATTTGAACCTAGGACCTCCCGTCTCTAGGCCTGACTCTCAATCCACTGAGCTACCCAGCTGCCCCACGATTGAAATTCTTGAGAAATAGTATTTCTTAATTTTAAAATAATTAATTAATGGACTGGTCAAGACATCCTAATTATAGTAAAAGGATTCTCTGGAACTCTTCCAAGATTCCCCAAACTCTTGGGTCAGGTACCTATATATCTGTTTGGGTGCTCTTTATTCAATTCCTCCCTTGAACAACCCAAGACATCCCTAATTGGTAAATTGCTAATTAGGAGGTGGTCTATCAAACTTGCTGCTCTTCCCCACACCAACAGGTGGACAGGTGTTGATTTGTCCTGCATGCCTGAAAAGAATCATTGAAAAGCATTCCTGTTAACCAGAATTTGTGAAAGGAACAAATTCCTAAGGAAAAAGAAAATGTAAAAACTGCAGCAGACTGGATAGAATCTCTGACCCAGAACCCAGGCAGAGAAATACACAATAATTCTCTTTATTATACAGAAATCGATTGGGGCCTTTCTAATCCAGGGACCTGATGTAGGAATTAATATAGTATATGAAAAATACATTCTTACACTTCTCAAGATGTGCTTTTATCCTCTCTGATTCCCTATGGAATCCTATACTTTCTTTCACATTATTCTTTGGGCGTTCAATTTCCTTGGTAGCATTTATTTAAAAGAAAATTTCCAATGTTTCCATTCGGCTTTGATAGGTAGTGAATTCTATTAGTTCTCCTTGGTTTGTTCTGGGTGAAAGTGAACACCGACTACACATTATTCTTTGCTTCTGTAACACTGGGAACAATTCAGAGAGTAGGACATGCTGTAATATAACTCAAAAATCTGGTGTAAGTTAGTCTGGACACAGAATAATAGGCATGTTTTCATTAGGGTTGGTCTGTGTTGGCTGGTAGGTGTAAGACAACACAGAAGCCAACTTTTCCTGTGTCAGCTTCATATTGGCACTTAAAAGCCACGATCTAGTCCAGCCATTCTGGAGGACAATTTGGAACTATGCACAAAGGGCTTTAAATGAATGCCTGCACTTTGATCCAGTCATATCACTGCTAGGTTTGTACCCCAAAGAGATAATAAGGAAATAGACTTGTACAAAAATATTTATAGCTGCGCTCTTTGTGGTGGCAAAAAATTGGAAAAAGAGGGGATGCCCTTTGATTGGGGAATGGCTAAATAAATTGTGGTATTGGCATGGGTATGGAAGATGCCACGGACACTGTACCCCTTAACTCAGGCAAACTGTAAGCAGGGAAATTCCCTGCTCCTTTCTGTCCTTGTGACTCTAACCCAAGAACATCTGATAGCTACTGTATGACCCTGAGATTACTATCATCCTTGGATTGTCCTTTAGGTTGAGATGGACAAAGAGATACACCTCCAGGTTACACCTCGATACCATGGAGCTGTATCTCAGGCATCCATCTGTTCCCTAAACCATGAGGGTCTCTAGGCAGACCCTGGTCAGATGACCAAACATTCCACCAAATACCTAAGCGCTTACCACTCTAGAGTCACATCCACACTGTGACATAACATCACGTCCTCATTGTTGTAAAGGGTATAAAAACCCCTGAACTGAAGCATTCTGGGAGCAACCCCCAGGGCTTTTCCACTCATGCTGTCTTGTTGGCCAATAATCCTATCTTACTAATAAATCTCTCCTTTTACTCTTAAACTAAGTTTTGGAGTCTTGCATTCTTGCAAAAGGTATTCTTCCCAAACCCAGGGGTTCACCATTGTACCCCACAACATCTGGTTGTAACCCCATAACAGTATCTGTTGGTGATGAAATATTATTTTGTTGAAAGGAATAAAGAAATGGAGGAATTCCATTTGAACTGGAACGACCTCCAGGAATTGATGCAGAGCAAAAGGAGTAGAACCAGCAGAATGTTGTACACAGAGACTGATACATTATGTCATAATCAAGTATAATAGACTTTTCTACGAGCAGCAATGCAGTGACCCAGGACCATCCTTAGGAACTTATAAGAAAGATGCTATCCAAATCCAGAGAAAGAACTGTGGAACCAGAAATGCATTAGAAAAATATATGATCAGCCATGTAGTGTGATAGGGATGTGATTAGGGTTTTAATGTTAAAGAATTGCTCTACTGCAAATATGAATAACATGGAAATAAGTTTTGCACATTGATACGTGTATAACCCAGTGGAACTGCTTATTGGCTTTGGGAGGAGGAAGGAGAATGCAGGGGAGGGGGGATCATGAATCATGTAACCATGGAAAAATATTCTAAATAAAAATTAAAAAAAAATCAAGGGGGCAGCTGAGTAGCTCAGTGGATTGAGAGCCAGGCCTAGAGACAGGAGGTCCTGGGTTCAAATGTGGCCTTAGATACTTCCTAGCTGTGTGACCCTGGGCAAGTCACTTAACTTCCATTATCTAGCCCTTAGCTCTCTTCTGCCTTGGAACCAATACATAGTATTGATTCCAAGATGGAAGGTAAGGGTTTAAAAAATAAAAAATAAAAAATAAAGGGAACCCCCCCCCATCACAATCTAGTTTCACTATCTAGATAAGCCAAAATAAAAGTAAGTCTGTATCTTAGTCAATCTCATCTAGCATTTATTAAGCACCTACTATGTGTAAGAAATGAAATGAATTGACTTCTATTTTTATTTTTAACCAGTATTATTATGGGATTTTTTTAGAGGGATTCCACAGGGGAAGTAGTTAAATCTGTTATACTTATTAATCAATCAACATTAATAGACATTTTAGGGAGGTCGTCCATTTAGCCTTATTTAATTATCCCTCATCTTATATCTTATTTATATTGAGGGGTGGTTGGATGGAATTGGGTAGATTTGTTCTCATATTAGGTCTTATACTTTAAAGAAGTTATAAGCATATTTATTAACAATAATAATTACACTTGTTTAACCACAGAATGTAGAACTAAAGGGCTTCTACCCTTTTGGCCTGCTGAGTAAGTAACTAAAAGGAATGTAGGAACTTGACCCTTTCCTTGCCTAATCATCATGATCAAACCATGGAAGGCAGAGATTTCCCAATGTGGAAAGTTCCCTAACTAACTTTTATGCCTCTCAAGTCTTCATTTCCCTGTGTTGCCCAGCATGGCTGAGAGTGTCCTTCCTATGACCGTTTAGTCAACAGAGATGAACTGTGTCTTGCCTTTCCATCCATGTAGAACCAGGTCCTTTCTAAGACTCAAATATAATAAATATTATTTGTGTAAAAAAATAAACCTAGTTTTGTCCCAGGCCCTTTAGGAGAGACAGGGAATGAGTCTGTCAACTAATGAGATTTTGTGTTTACTCTGTATCATCTGTTTCATTTGGGTATCAAGCATTATAAAACCAGTGCTTTAGAGGAAAGTGGCATTTCAGATTGTGAGGAAGATCTGAGTCCTGGTCGAAGGAGGAGAGGCTCCTTTAATAAATAGTTCTTAGCTTGGATCTTTGTCTCAGTTATTTTTATTGCAGATTGGATAAATGTTTGATGCACATATATTCAAGGCACTTGGCTAAGCTCTGAGGATATAAAGAAAAGCAAAAAAAACCCCTGCTGTCAAGGAGCTCATGGTCTAATGGAAGAAACAACATAAAAACAACTACGGGGGGCAGCTGGGTAGCTCAGTGGAGTGAGAGTCAGGCCTAGAGACAGGAGGTCCTAGGTTCAAACCCGGCCTCAGCCACTTCCCAGCTGTGTGACCCTGGGCAAGTCACTTGACCCCCATTGCCCACCCTTACCAATCTTCCACCTATGAGACAATACACCAAAGTACAAGGGTTTAAAAAAAAAACAGCTACGTACAAACAGAGTATATATAGCATAAGTTGGGGATTATCAACAGAACAAAGGCAATAGCATTAAGGGGGATCAAAAGAAGTTTCTTGTAGAAAGTGGGATTTTAGCTAGGACTTGAAAGAAGCCAGAGAAGCCAGGAACTGGATATGAAGATGGAGAGGGTTCCCACGATGGGAGATAGCCAGTGAAAAGTTTAGAGTCTGGAAAGGGAAGATCTTGTGCAAGAAACAGTAAGGAGGCCAGTGTCCCTGGTCTCAGAACATATGATAGGGTGAAAGTGGGGAGTGGTCATTTATAAGCTGTTTGGAAATGTAGGAGTGGATTAGTTTGTAAAGGGCTTTGAATGCCAAAAAGAGGATTTTATATTTTATCCTGGAATGATAGGGAGTTGTTGGAATTGACTGACTGGGGAGAAGGCATGTGACCTGGTCATATTTGTGCTTTTGGAAGATTAATTTGACAGAAGAATGGAAGAGAGACCAAAGTAGGGGAAAACTTGAGGCAGGGAAGCCAAGTAGCAGGCTGTTGAAACAATACAGCTGTCAGGTGATGAGGGCTTACACTTGAGTGATGACAGTGCCAGAGGAGAGAAGGGTACCAGAGAAATAATAAAGGTAGAAAAAAACAACTTAACCACTGAATATGGTGGGTGCGAGCAAGAAGTCAAAGATGACAAGTAGATGGTGAGCCTGTATGTTTGGAAGGATGGTGCTATCTCCCACAGTTAATAGGAGAAGGGGTGTGTGAAGAAAATGAGTTTGGTTTTCAGTATGTTGAGATTAAGGTGTCAATGGGACATATAATTCGAGATGTCTAAAAAACAGTGGGAGATGAAAGACTGAAAAAAGTTAGGGCTGGGACAGATAGATGTGAGAAACATCTACTTAAAGACGATTGAAACTATGGGAACTGATGAGATCATGAAATGAAATATTAGATTGGGAAAAGAAAAGGAGGGATAAGACAGAAGCTTGGGAGACCTCTCACTATTAGTAGACATCATGTGGAGATCTAGAAACGAATGAAATATCTAACACAATCTTCCTAGTCTTTATAATAAATTCTGAGCTCGTGATTAGAACCACAGTACCTAGTCTAGGCATTAAGCTAACCAAAATACCTGGCTATACCAATGCTTCTTCTGCCTGATTTGAACTGTTTAGCTAGAGTTTTGACTAATGCAAGATTTCTGCGTCTGCATTACTTAATATCTCTTAATGTTAAGGATTCACTGTAAAACAGTATGATGTGCAGACTGCCCGAATCAGCATACTACTGGCTCAGCATTGGCTTCAGATGCAGTATAGGTCCACACGTGATATGTAGGTTATCATTGTGTAGCAGCAGGATACAGGTGTATGTGTAGCAAGTTAGATGCAAAACTTCAGTTGTTCTCAGTTTTCGTGAGGTTGATCTTTAACTTGAAAATGAGGTCTTATTTTAAGAATTATTATTGGGAGCTTCAATGACCATTTGTTTTCTTATATCATCAGTTTTTAGTCTTTTCCTACTCTGTCCAAAAATATTCTTTTCTAATATTCTAACATTTTATTTTATTCTAATATTTATTCTGATAATTAAAAAGGGAAAGGACCTATTTGTACAAAGTTATTTATTTTATCTCTTTTTGTGACAGCAAAGAATTGGAAACTGAGGGGATGTCCATCAATTGGGAAATAGCTACACAGGTTGAGGTTTATGATTGTAGTGGATATTACTGTGTTATAAGAAATGATGGGAAGAAAGATTTAAGAAAGGCCTAGAAAACCTACATGAACTGATGCAAAGTGAAGTGAGCACAACCAGGAGAACGTTGTATACAGTAACAGTAATATTATATGATGAACATTTATTCCTAGCAGTAATCCAAGAAAATCCTCAAAGATTCATGATGAAAAATGTCATCCCCTTCCAGGGAAAGAATGGATGGAATCTGAATGTAGACTGAGACATAATATATTTCACTTTACTTCTTCACTTTTTTTTGGTTTGTTTGAGTCCTCTCTCACAAAAGGACTAATGTGAAAATATGTCTCATTACACATAAAAAATCTATATCTGATTTTTTACTGCCTCAGGGAAGGGGAATGGGAAGGAAGGAGAAAGGGAAGTTGGAAATTTGGCTGAAACAAAGAAAATAATGGTTAAAATTGTTTTTAATGTCATTGAGTTTTTAAAAAATAAAATATTAATTATAATATTCTAATAATCTTTTCTTTGACTCCTTACCTTGACTTACAATTAAATTTCTCTTTTTCCCACTGAATTAAGCTACCATTATTATTATTATTATTATTATTATTATTATTATTATGGGGATGGGGGAGGAGAGGAAGTGGATATTGCTAAGGCCAGTTGGGATAATATTATTATTTTCCCATAAATGTCTCCATATCTTTTTTTTTTTTTACAGTTTTATTAGTAGGAGTTTGGCTGAAGTCTCTCTTTCTCTCTTTCTTTGATAGGCAGCATGGCTGAATTGCTATAGCATCCACAGAATGTTCAATTCTAAAAGGAAAAGATGGTCAATCTAGTCCAAAGTGAAATTCTTATTGGTTCTTGTTAAATGATGGAGTTCATTTTATTATTGAGTTGAAGGAAGAGGACAGGCAGAGGTTTCCCTTCCTAAATATCTCTACCCCCAACTGTTATATTTTTTACACATTGATACAATTTTTAATAATAACTTTCTGACGTTTTATAATCCATACTCTCTCTCCCTCCTCCCCCCCCCAAGATGACAGGAAATATGATATAAGTTGTACATATGTTACCATACAATATATATTTCCATGTTCATCATGTTGTGAAAACTTCTTTGAGAAGTGAAGAAAGATGTGCTTCAATTTGCATTCAGATTCTGTCAGTTCCTTCTATAGTGGTCAATAGCCTTTTACACCATGAGTCCCTTGGAACTGGAATTGGCCTGGATCCTCATATTACTGATAACAGTTAATTCATTCCCAGTTACTGCTGTTATTGTGTGTGACCTTCTCCTAGCTCTATTCACTTTGCATCACTTCACGTAAGTCTTTCCAGGTTTTTTTGTGATTGTCTCATTTGTCATTTCTTATGGCTCCCTCTTAAATGTCTTTCAGGCCTAGCAGTACCTGACTTTCCCTCTGCTGCCTCCTCCTAGAAAAAAAATGAGCAGAGTAGAAGGAAGCAGGGACTTTCATATAATGCTTGGTCTTTCTGAGTGTCCTCCTTTGGCCTCAGTGAAAAGTTGAGATTGATCTCAACCCAATCAAGTTTAAAAAACTTCTAGGCACTTCCAGAAAGAGAGTCTCTACTTGTCTCCACTGTAATAAAAATTGTCAACCCTTGCATTGTAAATTTTATTCATATCATTGCTCCAATGAATAAGAGAGGAGGCATTGGTTGAGGGTCCTGGGAACAGAGCCCTATCTCTGTCAGGGACCCCAGAATTATTATAATTAACTTCTAAATTGCCCAGGGCAAAGAGATTCTACTTAAAGTAGGATTCTCCACACCCTCCAAGCAGTAATTTAGAAACAGTGGCTAGGACTGTCCAGTGGAGGCTGAATTCCAGAGGGAAGGCAATCCCAAGAGCCTGTGGAAGTTCTATCCAAGCGAAAGAGTAGCCACTCCTACAAAAAAAGTGGGAGTGAGTAAGAGGGCTTGCTCACTGACCCAGCATGGCACATCACTGCACACACTCCACCTGGACCCTCCCTCCTGCTTCCTCCATACTTCCCAAAGAGCAAAGAAAATAGTAAAATGGAATCATGGATGTCTTTCCTGATTTTTGCTCTCTTAGTTCTATATATAGATCTCAAGTCAGAAGGGAAGGCTCAGAAAGATTGAGCGATTTGTCCAGGGTCATAATCTACTGTCTGAGGCAAAATTGCGACTGAAATCTTTACACCTCTGGATCAAACATTCTGTCCACTACAGTGGCTATACCATTTTGCCCCTTGACTCCCCATTTCTCTTGTTTACTGCATAATAGTTGGAATAATTCTGAATTCACCTTAATGGAATTATTGTCTAGTCCACATTTTTACTTTTCCATGAGGATATTAGGAGAAACTATACTTGTGGAACTCAAGATATACTATTGTTATTGGTGTTCTTTAGATCCTACCAGTTTAGCAATCATATCTAAAAGGAAATGAGATCAATTTGACATTTTTCTTAAAAATTTTTTTAAAATTGCTTCAATTAGCCAAGATCTCCCTCCCTTCTATTTCTTACCTCCCCCCACATACTCCCCACATTAAGAACAGAAATGATAACCACTAAAAACTAGCATACAGTCAGTCAAAACAAATTTCCACATTGGCTATGTTCAAAATTTTTTTGGTCTCATTCTCTTTTAGAAGATGGCTAACATGCCTAATACATAGTAGGTGCTCGATAAGAGTTGAGCAAATGAATACTTAGTCACTCTCTTAATATCTTTTCTCCTGCCTTAAATTATAAGTCCTTTTTAATGTTTTCTACTTCCTAGCTTAAAGTTCTCGGTGGAAAAGACTAGAGCAAAATGTGTACAGAAAAGTTCTGCTTTCCCTCAATCATCTGTTTACATAACACCATCTCTTAAGCACTGGGCTTCCTCCCCCCACCCCTCCCCTTTTATCTTTTTGCTCTGAACATAGTAAAAAAAAATTCTTTTAGTTCTCATTCTGGGCTTTCAGCTTTATTCACTGCATGCTTGGGAAAGTTTGTTTCTAAGTCATGGAGAGGGCAGACTCTTTCTTCACCTCCTATCTGTTACACTCTGCTCAAATGGAGCTTATACTGTAACTAATCCAGATCAAGAATAGAGCTGGCTTGCAAAACCTCTGTGGTTGGAAGGCTTTCCAAGTGGCCTGAACTCTCCTTTTCCCTGGAGCTTTCAGAGAAAATATCTGTGCTAATTGTAAGGGGTTAGAGGGAGTTTTAGTTACTATCCAAGCAAGGTGACATTATGGACACAGTCCAACTCTGGTTTACTGAACTTGGAAAGGAGATAATATCTTCTCTGTCTTCCCCCCAGGCTATAAGTGGTTTCTTCTCACTGGCTCGGGAGAATTAGAGAGATAAAGCTAATGTGAGGGCATTCAAAATATTTGGGTTCATATCCTTATTCCGGCTCTTATACTATTTGAGTGCCCTCGGACAAAACATTTTGTGTCTTTCTGGGCCTCAGTTTCCTCATATGTAAAATGAAAGGGTTAGATCAAGGGATCTTTAAAGCCCCTCCCAATTCTAATTCTTTGATTCCTATATAAAACCTTAATCTGCCTTTTTTACAGCTTCCACCTCTTGCACTTCATTCTGCACTCCTGAGCCAAGTGGAATAAATCTGCTTCCTTTTCCTCAAAACAACCCTTCAAGAACTTGAAGACAACCATCACCTTCCCCCCTAAGTCTTCGACAGTCCTCATATGGCATGACCTTGGGCTTGTTATCATCTTGCCTGCTTTCCTCTGGATGGCCTCCAGTATAGCAAAATTCTATCTGATTAGGGCAGAGTACAATAGGACTATTTCCTCCCTAGTCCTGTTAACTTTGGGGGCTGCCATGTCTCACTGTTGAGTATTAAGCTTACAACCAACTAATACCATCAGGTTTTTTTCTTGTAAATTGCTCTTTAGCCATGCCTTTTCTACCATGAAGTTTATTCTACTTAGGAAGTATTTATATCTATATAGTTAGGTAGCTAGGCAATGGGGGTAAGTGACTTGCCCAGGGTCACCCAGCTAGGAAGTGTCTGAGGGCAGCTTTGAACCTAGGACCTCCCAACTCTAGGCCTGATGCTCTCTATCCACTGAGCCACCCAGCTGTCCTTGGAAATATATTTTTTGAAATCAAATGTAAGACTTTATATATCTTTGGGAGCAATGATTAAATTATTAAAATATTAAATCGCTATTCTCTGTGAAGCACTGGGGAAAAATACAATATTCAGATAAGATATAGTCACTGCCCTTATTAAGCTTACAGTCTAACGGTGGGATAAATCAGAAACACACAGAATCCTGAGTCCTTTCAAATATGGACCTCTAAAAGCTACTCTATGTTCGAGGAAAACTCATAACATATTTAGATTATAAAGCTCTGGCTTTATAATCCAAATTCAAAACAAAGCTCTGCCTGTCACTTATTAGCTATGTGATCTTGGGCAAGTTACTTGGCCTCAGTTGCCTTATGTATAAAATGAAGAACTAGATCCTTGAGGTCCATTCCAACCCTTTATCTATGATACAATGAACACAAAATTGCTTAATGGCAGTGGAATAGAAATGGGGAAAATAGTCACATCCTCCAATTTGACCAATATTTTTGTTATTAAAATTATATTAAAAATTTGAAAATAAAAAAAGGCAGCCACATGGTGTATCTATAAAGGACCTATGCTCTCAAAAAAGATTTTAGGATAGACTGACGTCTGGGTGGCAGCTGTATTTAGCTCACTGTTGGACTACCCAAGTTAAAATCTGGCCTAAGATGCTGTCTAGTTGTATGACCCTAGGCAAGTCACTTAATCTGTGATTGTCTGATCCACTGGAGAAGGAAATGGCAGATCACTCCAGTATCTTTGGCAAGAAGACCTCATGGTGCATAGTGTCCAGAAGAGCCAGACACAAGGAGACTGAATGACTGAATGACAACAGTGTCTGGATGAGCAAGAACTACATCTCCCAGGAGGCTTTGGAGACAAGTGTGTTTCATGGTAAGGGGTACCATTTGTGATTTCCTGTGGGGAAGGAGAGTCTACATGAGTCACATACTGTAGAGACATCTTTCTACCTCTTTGAATTTTAATAATCAAGGACAAACCAAAGTGTGGGAGGTGGGGAAGCAGAAGAGAAAAAGGCCAGTGAGACTGTGGAGGGGGGGTGGGGGTGAAATGACTACTCTAGGGTCTCTCCTTTGGATCTCTCTTCAGCTCCTAGTTCACAGACAATAAAGTATTTTTTACCTGCCATATCTAGGGACACTAGACCCATAATTCCTGATAGAAGGAGGTTCCTACTATTTGTCGAGGCACACTCTAAGAACCAACAAGTTTCTCTATTATCCTCCTTCTCTGAAAGAGCTGAGAGGTCGAGTTAATAAGAAAGCAGAGAAATTTTCAGGTTTTCTCTCTTCTTTGTGCGGAAGTGGCTCAGAGAACATGGAGAGCTTGAACTCATTGTGGCCTAGAGAATCCAGATAACATTTTTGTTGCTGATATGTGTGAACTATATTGGATGTGATTTGCTATTTCGAGGTGTTGTGATATCACAATTCTCTAATTTTTGAGTAAATTGTTCTTGTCCTCACTGCAATTTGAGGTCATGTGATAAGTCCTGACTGATCTAAAAAGGGTAAGTTTTACTGGGTTGGGGCCATTATGATGAGTAGTTTTTGAACCCCAACTTGAGAAGCTTCTCAGGGTGGCAACTTAAAACATTATTACAGTACTGGAATAACTGTTTTAATAATAAAAACAATAGGTAATGTTTATACAATACTTTAGGTTTGCAAAGCATCTTACAAACATGATTTCATTGATCTTCATGGGAACTCTGGGAGGTTGGTGCTATCATCATCTCCATTTTACAGTTGAAGGAATTTGGACAGACAGAGCTTGAATGACTTGCCCAAGGTCACACAACTAAGTAAGTGTCTTAGACTGGGTTAAAACCCAATCTTCAAAGCCAAATTTAGGTCTTCCCAACTCACAGTCTTTCCATAGTACCACCAGGTGCCTTTATTCTCTTAATGATGAGAAAGCTCAAAGCCTAAAAGGATTGTTTTGGGGCACATAAACATATGAATAGCTAGAAATGGTGTGAGGGAAGCATTAGACAATGTAGTTTTCTATCCATGCTTAGCATTTGAGTTTCTTTAGAATGATTTACATAATAGGAACAAAGTATTTTGAGTTCTTAAAGTGACTTCTTAGTGTCAGATGCACATCTCCGTGGGGAAAATTAAATAGGAATCATCAGAGATTCCCTGTCTCTAAACTAGAGACTGGTGTCTGGCAGAGACTCAACTCTCACTGAATAAGCATTACAGTTAAACAATTAATAATAAGCTTCAGGGTATTAGCTAGGTAGGAGTGGCCCACTCTGGAGTGGAAGTGCCTGTTCAGGACTCCTGGAAAGATAAACTTCTAACCAAATTTCTAAGAAATAGACAGACCATTGCTTGAAGAAAGCTGAGAAGGTTTCTTTCCCTCCCACAAGAAGAATTTTTTCTGGTCACATGACTGGATATATTAAGTTTTCTGTCTTTTCCTACAAGAGATATAGCCAGAAAAAAACCAATGGCTTTTTCTTTAAAAGTGATGCCACGGGGCAGTTGGGTAGCTCAGTGGATTGAGAGCCAGGCCTAGAGATGGGATGGTCCTAGGTTCAAATCTGGCCTCAGACACTTCCCGGCCGTGTGACCCTCGGCAAGCCACTTGACCCCTATTGCCTACCCTTACCACTCTTCTGCCTTGGAACCAATATACAGTATTGACTCCAAGACGGAAGGTAAGCGTTTAAAAAAAAAAAATAAAAGTGATGCCAGAATCCATTCATCATCTCATGAGGAAGAGAAAATGTCCCAGCTATAGACCCTACCTGATGCCAGAACCTGGAGGTAGAGAGAAGCTCTACAACCCTTTGCCCAATAGAGCTTTAGCTGGAAGTACAGTACCAATAAGAATCATGGGACCAGGGGAGATACAGCGAGCAGCAGCCAAGGAAGACTGACTAGTAGGGAGCAATGTCTGGCAGAGACAAGTAGGTCTGATTGGACCAACACAATGGCAGTATTGTAGACACGTGTTGACTCTCTCCACGTGTGTCTTGGCCACATGTGATCTTTAAGTACATGCCAGGCCACACATAATACTTGAAATCATATTTCCCTTGTATAAGCATCTCTACCTATGTTTTATGGGTCATCTATTCTCATTTATTATTCATTTGTAGAAAATAATGCTTCAGGACTGATGAGGAAATGTTTTATTTATATGATGTTATTTCATGTAGCTTTTGCTTTGTGTCTTCTGGCTGAATAGTAAGGTGAATATATTGGTGGAGGCTCTCGAGTTATTGTTTGAGTAGGTGAAGATTCACAGAGAATCTTGAATCTCAGGTACTCTTGCCAGGTAGACCAACTTTATAAGATATAGGGTGGGTTTTCACATCATACATTAATGAAGTGAACATTCATATAATATTCTCTACCAAAACTGTTTCTTTGGATCAAACAGAGTCCTGCTACCTGTGTATTGACTTATAAAATCACAAATTAATATTATCTATGTTTTATTACATTTTTATTTGTTTTGTTCAGCATTTCCCAATTACATAAAAAACCCCAACACCTTTTACTTTCCATCTTAGAATCAAGACTGTGTTTTGGTTTCAAGGCAGAAGAGCAGTAAGGATTAGGCAATGGGGGTTAAGTGACTTGCCCAGGATCACACAGCTAGAAAGTGTCTGAGGTCAGATTTGAACCCAGGACTTCCTGTCTCTAGACCTGGCTCTAAATCCACTGAGCCACCTAGCTGTCTTGAGTCCCCAATTACATTTTAATTTTGTTCAGGATGAAATCTGAAGTTTTTTTTATACCTGACTGCAAGTTTAACACTTTTGGTTAGAGAACAGCATGAAACATTCATTGTCTTGATTTTCTTAATTAAAATAGCTACTTCCTCTTTTCTCAAGTGTTCTCACTTTTCTCTTAGGTGACACAACAAATAAAAATAATGAAGATAATAGTGAGATCTAACATCTCAAAGCAGAATGAAACATAGTTAGGACCTAGTCGAATGGAAGAAGTTGAGTGAATTTTATTAATTCAGTTAATATTTTTTAAATGTCTATTAAATGCTCAGTCCTGTATTAGGAGCTTTGGAGGAATATAAAATAAATACAGTACTTGTCATCTATCCTCTAAGCTGGGAGACAAGATTCACATACACTGAAGAGCTGAATAACAATCCTGACTATACCATGCAGAATTGTGCTATTGAATGATCTAGATAACCAATACTATAGGAATTTAAAGTATGTGTCATGATGACAAAGGATCTTAGATCATACCATAAAAGTGTAACAATTGGGTGAGCTTTGACTCTGCTGCCTAAGGGCCAGGTATATTACATTTTACCCCTTTCCCATGGTTTTCCCATATGCTTAGGTTGTCGAGAGGCTCTCTTATCTCTTCTATTGGCTCAATCCTCCACTGATTATCTTCTCCCCAATTTTTAGGATCTAAGCACCCTAGTTTTATTTAACAACTTAAAAAAGTAGCTTTTACAAAGGAATATTTATTTTAAAAATATATCAAGAGCATTTTCTCTCAGCATGTTAGGGGGCATAATCCCTCTGTACCTCTTTAGTGTCTGGAGAGGAGAGGGGGATTAGGTTCAAGGTTAAGCACAGATCCTACAAAGCATTTATCCTAAAAAAGTTCCACATCCAACAACTCTATCCACTTTCTCTTACATCCCAAGACTTTGCTTTCTCTGGACTTTTCTGCTTGGCTGGTTGCAACATTTGGCTTGGAGTCCTCAGCTCCGTTGTCTCTCTACGGCCCAAGCTCCAAGGTCAGGGATTGCACTCCCTAAGATTAGACCTGAAAAAGACAAACAGGACGAAAACCTCAAGCCCATTTCTTCAACATATGACCTAAGAAGAAGGGAAGGTGTCCCTTGGGCCCTTCCCTAGCCTAGTACATGGTAGCTTTAGAGTGAGTATCTTTCATACCTGGATGAAGCTAGAAAAGAGAAAAACTATTTCAGATAGTTTTGAAAATGAATCCAGTTCTGGCCACACAGCCAATGGAAAGGGGCTGCTCCTAACTACATTGTAGGACAGTGCAGAAAGTCTGTGCATCCTCCACGTTGTCCATGTAACCAGAAGCAGGTTTCTGGTACCTTCCACATGAATGCCTCCATGTCAAGTGGCCTGGGCCTGCACCAAATCTTGTTACCTAAGGGTACATTGAAGGAACTAGCAATGCTTATGGAACACTAGGTATCATTGTGAGTCTGAGGGGCTCACCTCCCCTCAATTTTTTAAACCTTCTATGGGGAGTTCACTTTCTCAGTGGCATCATGTTCTAACGAGTCATTCTTTCAGAAGGAATTCAGTTGATCCCCTCATTCAAGTTTTAGGGTTCTGCTTAAGTAAGTTTATAGTATCATTCATAAAACCAGACTGTGATTTAGTAGACCCAGCAAGGTCTTTACCTAAAATTCTAGGATCAAGGCATAAAGAGTTTGTGAAATCTGAAACTTATTTTTTTCATTTGGGAGATATTTATTTATTTTTATAATCTGGGAAATTTTATTTAATTAATTAATTTAGAATATTTTTCTATGGTTAAAAGATTCATGTTCTGTCCCTCCCCTTCTCCCAGCCCCCTCCTGTAGCCAACAAGCAATTCCATTGAGTTTTACATGTGTCATTAATCAGGACCTATTTCCATATTATTGATATTTGCACTAGGGTGATCTTTTAGAGCAGTGATTCCCAAAGTGGGCGCCACTGCCCCCTGGTGGGTGCTGCAGAAAAGTGGTGATGGCCACAGTTGCATTTATCTTTCCTATTAATTGCTATTAAAATTTAAAAGAAATTAATTTCTAGGGGCACTAAGCAATATTTTTTCTGGAAAGGGAGTGGTAGGCCAAAAAAGTATGGAAACCACTGGTTTAGAGTCTACATTCCCAATCATAGTACCATCAACCCATGTGATCAAGCTGTTATTTTTCTTCTGTGTTTCAACTCCCATAGTTCTTCCTCTGAATGTGGATAGCGTTCTTTCTCATAAATCCCTCAGACTTGTCCTGAAATCCAAAACTTCTGAGTGACATTTCCTCTTGCATACTCTGTTCTCATGCCATAATTCAATGGGAATAAATTAATTTATAAAAAGAAAATTAGGTGTATAAAAAGCCCACCAGCAATTGTGTTAGCACTGGTGGTATGGATAGCAAAACAGGATATAGTTGGGGTGTTTTAGCATCCTGTAAAGATACAAGGAAGAGGCAAGGTGAAAACATACCCTTAAAAAACTATGTTATGCTATTCTGGGGGGAAATGTAATTACCCATAAGGCCTTTCCTCCAGTTCGGTTTTTGTAGTCCCAAGATACTGACCACTTGGAGGGGGGGTCCCAAATTGTTTTCCACTCCTTTAAAGTCTCCACCCTATTTCTCAATCTTCCCAACTGCTCTCTTCAGCTCTTCTTGTTTGTGTCCCAAACTTTGTGTGGCTGCCAGGTCTCATTCCCCTCTGGACCCAAACTCAGAACAGCTGGGACAATATGACCTTCTCCCCAAGGGAGCTATTTAATTCTTCCTTGGGAGCTTGTGGGTGGGGCTACATTCACCAGAGTAGGAGGGACATGATAGTCGTCTTCATGCATTTCATAATGATTGCTTTCCAAATATATGAAGATAGATATTAGCCTGTTCTGTTTGGTCTCTTATGGGAGAAGATGCAGATGGATATTTGGGGTTACTATGAGGAAAAACTTCCTAATAATAATAGTTTTCCAGTAAGGGAGTAGGCTGCCTTGGGATGGGGTAGATTCAACATCACTAGAGATCTCTGAGAAAAGGCTCAGTGACTAATTGCCAGAAATGCTGATTTGTAGATCCTTGTTCTTAGAATAAAAATACAGAAAGAAGCAAAGGTTTAAGAGATTAGCATGCTGACTTTATTTTCCGTGCTCAATTGTTTTTTTACAACATTGTTCATCTTCACTGCTGCTGAGAATAACATTCCCCATGGAGAAAGTTTCCACATTTGAAAAGATGGTGTGGGATACTGGTAAGGGCTTTGTCTAGGAGCCAGGAGATTTGTCTGCTTGCTAGGTGATTTTGGGGAAGTCAATTTATACACCTGAATCTATGGTGTATATATAAATGAATGGTTTGCTTAGATAATCTTTATGATTCTTTAAAAAAAGCTTTATTAACATATTTATTTATTTATATTTTTAATTTACTTAATTTACATATTTATTAACATATATTTTAAAAGTTTTATTAACATATATTTATTTATTTCATTTGGTATCATTCATAAAACTAAATTGTGACTTAGTAGACCTCAGGGAGGTCTTTACCTAGAATTTCGAGATCAAGGCATAAATAATTTGTGAAGATCTTGAAAGCCTTTAAAAATTTTTTTAAAAAATGTTCCCCTCCCAAAGAAGGAGGTAATATGATATAAATTGTACCTATATTATCATATAATACATATTTGCCTGTTATGAAACCAGACATATACTGCTAACTCGAGAGAAAAACTCATGGAGTAAATAAAGTGGGGAATGTATGTTTCAGGCTGTACGTCTGTTCCTTCTAGAGTAGTGGTAGATGTCCTTTTCTGTCATGAGTCCCTTGGAAATATCCTGCATCCTTCCCTTGTTGATAATAGTTAAATCATTCACAGTTGATTATCATATATTATTATATGTACAATATTTTTCTGGTTCTTCTCATTTCACTTTGCATCACTTCATAAGGTTTTTTTGTGTGTGTGTGTGTGTGTGTGCGTGTGTGTGATCATCTTGTTTGATATTTCTTATGGCTTATTTTACTTTTACATTACATTTACAGATTACCCTAATCTGTGAGAAGTATCTTATAATAGAAGTAAAACAAACAAACCTTACAATATAGTGACCTCATGTAAAAGTGCCTGCAACACTCTTCATCTGTAGCACAACTGTCCAGTCTGTTTAAATTTTTTTTTTAATTAATAGTAATCTATTTTGTATCCCTCCCACCCTACACTCATTAAAAACGAGAGATGGAAGCAGCTGGGTGGCTCAGTAGATTGAGAGCCAGGCTCAGAGATAGGAAGTGCTGGGTTCAAGTTTGGCCTCAGACACTTCCTAGCTGTGTGACCCTGGGCAAATCACTTAACCCCCATCGTCTAACCCTTACCACTCTTCTGCCTTAGAACCAATACATAGTATTGATTCTGAGATGGATGGTAAGGGTTAAAGAGAGAGAGAGAGAGAGAGAGAGAGAGAGAGAGAGAGAGAGAGAGAGAGAGAGAGAGAGAGAGAGAGAAACAATTTTCTTGTGGCAAATATATATGGTTTAGCAATACAAATTCTCTCAATGACTGAATACAAAAGTACATATCATTCTGCACCTCAAATTCATCACTTCTTCAGGAGATAAAATGGCATGTCTCATCACTGGTCCTCTAGAATCATGGATGACCATTGTATAAGTCATAGTTTTTACACATTTTAAAGTAGTTGTAAGAATTGTATTGCTATATAAATTGCTTTCCTGGCTCTGCTTATTTCATTTTACAATTAGTTTGTAAAGGTCTTCACTGTTCATTTTTATAATACTGATGTTATGGTCTAACTTTTCCTTCTGGTTCTGCTTATTTCATTCTGTATCAGTTCATCTAAGTCTTTCAAAGTCTTTGAAACCATCTATTTCCTTTTTTCTTACAACAGCATTTCATCACATTCATATGCCACAATTCATACTGCTATATGAGCATGAGGGGAAAATGAAAGGACCATAGAATGAGGAAAGGCACCAAGGGCGATTGAATATGTGATATATGCAGGAAAGGACAAAGTTAAGGCAAAGTAAGACAGCTAGATGGCACAATAGATAGAGCACTGGGCTTGGAATCTGGAAGACATCATCCTGAGTTCAAATGTGGCCCCAGACACTAGCTAGGTGACCCTAGGCAAGTCACTTAACTCCAATTTGCCTCAGTTTCCTCATCTGTAAAATGAATCGGAGAAGAAAATGGCAAACTACTCCAGTGTCTTTGCTAAGAAACTCTCAAATGGGCCATGGATCATTGGACATACCTGAAAGTGATTGAATAACAACAGTAAAGACTGGATTATGGTTGAATGCAGACAAGCTCTTCAGGTTGGTTTTTAAGACTATATAGTATTTGATTAAATAAATATTTTTAGTTACATAAGTCCTGGAACTCTTGTCCTAAGACCTAGTTCTTCAAGCCCTCATAAAATTTTGAAAATGAGAACCTTATGAGAAATTTAATATTCATTTGGAACAACAAGAGAACAATCCAAGGAATTTAGGAGAAAGAAAGAGAAAGACTTATTTCAAAGACTACTTAGAATTAAAATTGTGAAGACCACAAAATTTATCTCAGATGCCTTCCCTCCTTTTTGTTCCTACTTTTCTCCTTTGGTGATCTACTTCATTTCAGCCATTCAGTTTTATTGTGTTACCCCTTGACTCCCCAAAGACCATACTATGTAAATCTCCAGATGAAGTGTCTTGTGCTCTGCCTGCTTTCCCTCATGCCCCTCAAAGCTATCACTCCTAACACACTACCACCAAGATTTACCAGACTTGTGTTCCCTCTTGAGATTCTATCTTTCCCCTCGCTAATGTGAAGCTAATGCGAAAAGCCAGGATTGATTCCTAGGTAAAAGTGTAAGTCTGTTATTGTGAAATGAGCTCTGGATTATGATCCAGGAGAGGTCTGATTTTGCATCCTGTCTTCAATAAGTCCTTGGTGTTTTCCTAAGGGCACCTCTTCTTTCTCTTCTGAAAATGGAGATAATAAAACCCCCATGGCAAATGCTTCCTAGGATTCTTAGAATCAAATGAGATGATGCATATAAAAGTACTTTGTAAGCTGTAAATTGCTATATAAATATCAGCTCTATTCTGTCATTCTCACAGATATCTTGTGATCAAATGAAGTAATGTCTATAAGGCGCTGCATAAACTCCAGCCTCTGCAGGATGTTCCAAAAATTTTCATGTAGTTTTAAGTTTTAATGGCAGCACTAAGACTTTTGGGACACTTTGTATAAACATCAGCCACATTGAGTGCATTTTTAATAAGGGGCTTTGGTGGGGGATGGGTTAATAACTGAAACCAATTAACTGTCCTTGAGAGACTGATTTTGGATAATATTACTAGCTTATTGATTAGGCCAGCACCATAACCAATAAAGTAAGAGATCATTGGCCCTCTCCACCACCAAAGATGTTAATGAATCTGGATCTAATATCTATATACACTTTGGGGAGCTCATTATTCATCTCCTCCCCTTAATGTGCCAAGACATCTCTAATTGCTAAGTAGCCATCAAACTACCCTTCCCCATCCCCATGTCGTGGGACTCCCTGACCACAGGAAAAGAACCTTGTCCCCTTCATTCATTAGCCAAATTTTGTTAAAAAGGAAGACATCTTTGGGATTCCTAAGGACACACATACAAAAAAATGCAAAAAGCAGCAGACTGGATGGAATCTCTAATCCAGAATTCAGACACAGGAATACACAAAAATTCTTACCGACCTTTGTATTTAAATAATATATCAAAATAAACTCTCACAACTCTAATATGGGAATTTCAGGGATCTAGTAGATTCGTTGGGAAGATATTTGGGTCCAGTTAGGTACAAAGATTGAACTATCTTAGATGGTTGTTATTTATTGAGCTTGACCCTTTCTCTCTTCTTTGACTTTTGGAAATCCTATTGTTATGTTCTTATTCATTTGGTCGCCTTATAGAAATGATAGAAAGGCTTAGAACTGAAAATAAGAAAAGCAAGAAAAGATATGTGAAAAGGAAAAATGAAGGCATTACACTCAAGAGATGATCTGGAAGAGCCAATCATGCCAAATTCAAAGCACAAATGAAATTATGTTTCTACACTTCCTATCAGTATCTGCTCCCAATTATCTTTCTAGTCAACCTTATTGTGTAAAAAATATATATTGGCCTCTGGATTATGAATCCCTAAGAGTGTATCTGAGGAACAGCCAGGTGGACACTTGTGTGTGACCCTGGGCAAATCACTTGACCTCCATTGCATAGCCCTTACTGTTCTGCATTGGAATTAATAGTATTGATTCTAAGACAGAAGGTAAGGTTTTTTTTTGTTTGTTTGTTTGTTTAAAGAGTATACTAGGGATTCAGTTAGAACTGGGAAGTACAGGTAGACTTGGAGGGACAGGAGAAAAGCATGAAGTAATTCGCCTGTGACCTGTACGGAATGGATTAAACAGGATATTCCAGTGATCCCTAGACAAATGGTATTATAGTCTCTTGTGGAAGGGATACCAAAGTACACTTTAGGGCTGCTGGTTGTTTTGACTAAGGTCATAGAATCTTAGCATGTCTCAAAATAACCTTAGAGGTCATCAAGTATGCAGGGTCATGCTTAATTCTCTGTCTCTCACCCTTCATATCTTATTCTCATATTTTAGTTCCTAAACTTTTCTTTAATTAGAAATCAGATTACCTAATTTTGTATCTCGATGAATTTTTTCAAATTAATTGATCTTGTTTGTTGAATTGTTTTTAATGTATAAAAATGTCTCCCCTTGTATTCATGGTCTCACCCCAAGATGAAGAAGGGATCTAGTCTCTGTTTATTGAACGATTGGCATGTATTGCTTTAAAAAAATCATGATCTTGGAAGTTCGAATCCTTGTTTTCTGTCATTTCCTCTTTCTCTTACCACATACATTTTGTCTGATTCTCAAACTTCTTTTTCTTATGTTCTACTTTCTACTCTCACCTCACAACCACTCTAGTACAGACCTTTATTACTTTTGATTTGAACATTTACAATAACTTCCTAATTGGCTACCTTGAATCCAGTTTTCTTCTTTCTAGTTTCTCCTCTACTCAGTTGCTGCTACATTAATATTTCTTTTACACTTAGTTCTTTTTTAACCCTGAAACTGTATTATTTAGGATCTCTATTTGTCATTTATTTATTCATTTACTTATTTGTTTGTTTCTTAAAACCCTTACTTTCAGTCTTGGAGTCAATACTGTGGATTGGCTCCAAGGCAGAAGAGTGGTAAGGGTAGGCAATGGGGGTCAAGTGACTTGCCCAGGGTCGCACAGCTGGGAAGTGTCTGAGGCCAAATTTGAACCCAGAACCTCCTGTCTCTAGGCCTGGCTCTCAATCCACTGAGATATGCAGCTACCCCCTAGGATCTCTATTTGGTATTCCATTAGTTGGGGTATTTTAAGTTTTTGAAAGCATTCATCTGTTTCTTTTGTTTTCTCAGTTTTGGTAGCATATAACTTTGTATGGTATTGATAATTCTTTTTAGTTCTAGTTTTGTTGTGATTTCATCTCATTCATTCATTATTTTATTTACTCGATCCTTCCCCTTTTAAATCAGATTAATGAAAAAACATCAATTTTATTAGCATTTTTAAAGAAACTACTTTGAGTACTATTTGTCATTACTATTTTTTGATTGTCATTTATATTCTTTACTTTTAAATATCTCCTTTTTATGTCTAGTTTATTTATTTTCTAATTTTTAAAAATATATGTTAAGTTCATTAGTTCTCCCTTTCTATTTTGTTAACGAATAGTTGCAGGGACATATTTTCTCCTCTAAGAACTGCTTTAAGTAATTCCAGAAATTTTTAATATGTTTGATTATTTTAATTTTCTTTTACATAATTATTAATTGTTTACATAGTTTGTTCTTTGACTCATTTATTATTTAGATTTTCATTGTTAAGTCTCTCTTTGGGTCTATATTGTTTGTGTTCTTTGAGTTGATTACTATTTTTGTTGTGTTAGGGTCTGTAAAGGATGTTTTTACTATTTCTGCCTTTTTATATTTGTTTTAAATATCTTTGTGCCCTAAAAATGGTCAGTTTTTGCCAAAGTTTCCTGTAGTGTTGAGAAATATTGACATTCTTTATCCCATGAGATCTCATTGACACCTCGCCAGTCCTACAAATCAGGGTTTGGTTTATTGTTTTGTTAATTGTCCAGAATTAAGAAAGTATTAATAATGTAGATTAAACTTTAAAATGTTTGGGCATACTTTTTTCTCTCTAGAGATCCTAGGTGTTAAAAGTTTATCAGCACACCCTTTTATTGCTCTGTAAACATTGCTTAAGCTCAACAGGGGTACATTAGAAAGTTTGGGGAGTGATGTCATCACTGGTAACTTTAGGCTAATAATAATAATAAACTAGCATTTATATAGTGCTTTGAGGTTTTAAAAATACTTTGCATCCCTTATCTCAATTAAGTCTCAACATTTCTGCCTTAAATCATTTAGCTCTTTCTTTCTGTAGCAATTTTTCCAATTCTATATTTTCCCTTTTGTTTATTTTTTTATCATATTTGTCCAAAATTGAGACAGACACTAGAATCTTCTGGCACTACTGTATTATTCTCTTTATCTTCTTTTAATTCAGTTATTTTTTCCTCTATGAACTTAGATGGTGAGGCATTTGGAGCACAAAAATTTAATGCTGATATTAATTTGTTGCTTATATTTTCTTTCCGTATAATGTAGTTTCTTTGTTTCCCTCTTTTTATATTGTGAATTTTTGTTTTTGTTTTGCTCAATAGCATATTTGAAACTATTGCTTTGGGATTCACTTGATACATAGTAAATTTTATACTCACATTATAGACTCACTTTGAGTCTATGCATGGTCTTGTTTTTAGGTCTGTTTCTTTTTTTTCAAACATTTATTAATATTTATTTTTTTGAAAAGTTAACATGGTTACATAATTCATGCTCTTACTTTCCCCTTCAAATCCCCCCCCACTTCCCCCCCCCCATGGCAGATGTGTATTTCCACTGTTTTAACATGTGTCATTGATCAAGACATTTCCAAATTGTTGATAATTGTATTGGTGTGGTAGTTTCGGGTCTACATCCCCAATCATGTCTGCCTCAACCCATGTGTTCAAGCAGTTGTTTTTCTTCTGTTTCCACTCCTGTAGTTCTTCCTCTGAATGTGGGTAGCATTCTTTTCCATAAATCTCTCAGAATTTAGGTCTGTTTCTTGTAAGCAACAGATTGTGGGTTTTTGTTTTCTTATCTAATCTGTCACTTTCACTTTATTTGATTATTTAACATATTCATATTTAAAATTATTAGATTTAGGTTTGTATTTTCTTCCATTAGACTTGAATATATTACATATATGTTTGTGTATATATATATGCATATATATATATATATACATTTTTGAATTAGGATTTTTCTCTCTCTCCATAAAGATGTCATTTAAAAAAAGTTATTTGAGCTAACTGTACTTTAAGGCAATTGAAGAAATTCTGAACACCATCAAACCCCTCTCAAGTGGCAAAGCACCTGGTGTTGATTCTATATCAATACAGATTTACAAGGCAGGGGGTCCATTGTTTATATAGAAGCTGATGGACAACTTCTGGATTATGTGGCAAGGGGAAGTCATCCTCCAGGAATTTAAGGATACCTCCATTGCCCAATTGTATTAAGGAAAAGGTAACAAGCTGTCCTATGACAACCACAGAGGGATCTCTCTCTTAGTAATGGCAGGCAAGATCTTTGACGGAGTTCTCCTGAATCAGCTGGATCCTCCATTTGCAAGACGGCAACCTGCTCAAGAGTCACTGTGGCCTAATAAAGAGTTGAGGAATAGTCAACATGGTGTTTGCTGCTCAACAACTCCAGGAAAAATGCCAGAAGCAGAATAGAGTTCTGGAAGTAACATTTGTTGATAGATCAAGCCCTTTGATACCGTCAGTTATGAGAACTGGGTGGAAGATGATGGTGAAATCTGGTTGCCTAAAGAAGTACATCAATCCTTATTTCGTGATGCCATGTTCACACATGTTCTGGATGAAAGATGATGTTCTCATGCTCTCCCAGTCAACAGTGGAGGTAGGGTTGTATGCTTGCTCCTATGCTCTTCAGCATGATGTTTTCCTTGATGCTGTCAGATACATTCAATGAGGATGAACATTGCATCAAGATCAGCTTCTGCACTGATGGTAAAATATTTAACTTGAAAAGCGTATAAGCCAGGAGCAAAGTGGAGGGGGATCCAGCTGGTGTACGATTTTTTGTTTTGGATGATTGTACACTCAGTGCAGCTTCTGAAGCCCCGACACAACAGGGTATAAATTGATTCTCTGCTGCCTATCCTAATGGTGGCCTGACAATCAATACCAAGAAAACAGGTGTCTCCCACTAGCCAGCAACACACCATCCATACGTAGAACTATTGGTCACAGCAATTGGAAAATTTTTGAATGTTGTGGATAAATTCACTTACCTTGGCAGTAGTGAAAAAGAAATATGCCTTCCAAAGGAGATGTATTGATTGGGAAGGACCTAGATGGATTGGTGATGAAAAAAACCCACCTAGGGACCTTTCCAGGGCCAGTGAAACACAAACACCTCAAGACTATAGAAAATCAAGTTTATTTTACTTATTGAGGTGAGGGAAATGGTAGGTAAGGTCCTAACTCTATGCAGCTCTATCTTCTCCCACTTTCTATGCTCCTCTCACAAGAGAGCTCTTCTGATCATCTTTAAACCCTTCTTAGTCACTTCCTGCTATTTCTAGCCCCCCAAACCATCTGACTACCTTGCTAAACTAAATATCCCAGATTGCCTCTAAAAGACTGAGGAAACAGGACTCACAGGTGGACTGAGTACTTCCCCAACCCTGGGGTTGGCTTCTTATGTAAAAACCAAAGTCCCAGATGTAAAACCCTTTGGGTTACCTTAGCCAAATTGCTACGGACAGATTGTCACAGCTAAATTGTCCACAGCACCACAGGGGAAACCTCTTAGGTATCTTCCAAGCCCAAACCCTCCTAGTTTCTCCACCAAACTAGTCAGGTCACAGGAATTTGATGGAGCAGGTGTTATCCCTTCCAGCTCAGAGAAAGGCCAGTTCAGGAGTGACAGTTTTTCTCAGTTAACTCCCCAAACCTTCCTCTGCAGAGCTTCCCCTTCTAGAATCTTTTCCCAGAGTTTCAGACTAAATTCTCTTCTCTCTCTTTTAGAGACAACCTTTGCATTTTCCCCTATCCTTATTCCTCTATCCTTACAGTAGTACACTCTCCCAGGCTGTCCACATAGATGATGAAGTTGGTTCAAGTATTGCCAGAACTAGCTCAGTGCTTGGGAGGCTTCAAAAGGAAATGTGTGAGAGAAGAGGTATCAGGCTGCCTACCAAGCTGAAGGTCTACAGAGTTGTTGTGCTTTACTACACTGCTTTATGCTTAGGAAAACTGGTCAGCCTATCAGTTCCATGCCAGAAAACTGACCTGCTTCCACTTGAATTGTTTCAGGAAGATGATGATTATCTGGCAAGATAAGGTAGCACACATTGAGGTTCCTCTCTCGAGCTCAGTTGTATTTGTAGAGAGTGCAACTCTGATGGACTGGCCACTTAGCCTGAATGCCAAATGCATATTTACCCAGAAGATTATTTGAAGAACTTGAACAAAGTGAGTTTTCACATTGTGGTTAGAAGAAGAGGCATGAGGACACTTTCAAGGGATCACTGAAGAACTTTAATATTGAGTGTGAGACACAGGAAATGCTGGCACAGGACTGCCCTGCATCAAAGAAGGCACTCTACTTCATAAGCAGAGCAGAATCTTTGTGTAGAAGCAGAAAGGAAATTTGAGCTTTGCAAATTCAGAGCCACTGCCACCTTAAATGTTTTAATGGACCACTTGTGCTCATTCTGTGATAGTGCCTTCTGAGCTCATAGGACCGGTCAGTTAAAGCCCAATGCACAGTATTCTGACCCCAACATTATGATGTCACTTTTTAAAAATGAAGGATGAGTCGCAACTTTAAGGCAGTTCTTTTATTACCAGCTCTTTTTCTCTCACTAGCAAGTCTCCTTTCCTCTTGTCACCTCTTTTCCTAGTTTTGAAGTTTTACTTAACTTCTTAGTTCTTTTTATCTAGTTATCTAAATCTTGACCCCATTTTTCCTCAACTAAGTAGTCAAGCAAAACCCTTCTTCCTCTCCTCCCCTTAGACTTATTATTTTGTTAGTTTAAAAAATTTCACTTGCTATGCATTTTTTTTGTACAAAGGGATGCCCCCCCCCTTATTCTCTTCATTATACATCTTCCTTTTCTGTCTATTCTAGGCTTTTATTCTCTAATTTGATCTTATTTTTCTTTAGTCTCTACATTCCTTCTGGAATTTTAAAGCTTCTAAGATACTGATTTTGATTTCTTTCTTCTAAATACCAAAAAAAAAAAAAAAAGAAAAAAGAAAAGAAAAAATAAGACTGCAAAATGAAGTTTCTAAGTTTTTTTCATGTAACTCTTCCCCTGGGCCTCTTTTTCTGTTGGGCTTCACTATGTATCAATTATTATAGGTAATAGAAAGCTTAGAATTCTTACCTCATAATGGGAATTTTCCCATGTACTTGAATGTGCTTTTCATTATTCTCTTTTGCCCTCTCCCATGATCAATATTTTCCCTCATTTGCTAGAAATTCTTTTCTTTTCCCCACTTGTTTCCCATCTCCTCTCCTCCATTTCTCTAATTCCTCATTTCCTGAGGCAAGGTGAGTGATCTCTCCAAGAAATAAATCTCTGCAAATTGTATCTATTGTACAATATTTTTAGGGTATCTCTCTTCACCCCTGGGAGAATTCTTCAGTAGGACTCTCTCCCACTACTGAAACAAGATTTCTCTCTTTTTTCTACCCTGCTTCAATTCTTCCCTTTGCCTTTTACCCATTATCCTTTAATGTACCTCTTCTCCCAGGGAGACTACAGGAGTAATTTTCCTTTCTTATTACTCTTTAACTTGATTGGAGCACATCAGATATTCCCCTCTATCTGCTTCCTCCCCTCTCAGCTTTTCATACTCTACCATTATACAATTTAACTATACATACATGCACATACACTTATGTCTATTCACTAGGGTGTAATGAGGTTTATTCCATATGTCAGTGTGGTTTCTCTATTACTTCTTCTCTTTGACTTCTGCTTTCACTCTTATCTCCTGTACATTTAGGGAAAAAAATCTCTTAATGGTCCTTTTGTTTTTATATTGTTGTTGTTGCTATTATCCCCATAGATGTCTTCCTAATTTTAGATTTTTTTCATTTTGAGGAGATAATTTATTTCATTATCTGTGCCTTTCTTGGTTGCTATGTTTGTTTAGCTTTTTTGTGTTTTTGTTGTTTAGAGTATTTGAAAAACAATTTATTCGGGTCATATTGTCTACATAGGAATGCCTTTTTTATTGAAAGTGCATCTTTTTTTCATTAATATTTGGCTTGGGTTTGTAGAATAGGTCATACTGGGTTGCATTTTAGCTCTTTTAGAACCCACTTGTGATTTTTGGTGGGTGCAGAATAGTCTTATTAAAATTTCCTTTCCTTTATATCTGAAAGTATTTTTTCCTGGTTGCTTGCAGAATTTGTTGCTTCTATATTAGTTTATCTGATTATGCTCAATGTTTGAACTTTTTTCATCCTGAGATTTTTGGTTATTTCAGTCTTTTTTCCTTATTTTCTCCTATTAGTCACTTTCTATATCCTTCCCATTTGATAGTAGTTATACTAGGTGCCAGACCTTGACATTGCCACAGCCTTTTTCCATGCTGGCAATTCATATTTCAATGAAACAAGTGACTTTTGGAGGGATACAAATCAATTTTCCTTTGGGTGTAGCAGAACATAACATGTACTGATATCCTACCCTAGTTCCTTCTGTTTCCCAATTCTCTGGCTGAGTATTATGGCAGAGCCCTGCCATGCCAGCTGGAGAAAGCTTCTCTCTTTTGCAGAGCTGAGTTCTGTTGCAACTAGTTTTTTCATTTCTGGGAACTTTTCCTTTTGAAGTAACTTTCAGGTAGTTATTGGTAGATTCTTTCTATCTTCATTTTGCCTTCTATTTTTATTAGACTTGAGTAGTTTTCATTTAGTATTTCTTGAAATATGGTATCTAGGGGCAGCTGGAGGCTCAGTAGGTAGAGAACCAGACCTGGAGATGGGTGGTCCAACGGAAGAATCTGGCTCCAGACAATTCTTAGCTGTGTGATCCAGGGCAAGTCACTTAATCCCACTGTCTAGCCCTTAATTTCTCTTTTGCTTTGGAATCAATACTTAGTATGGATTCTAATACAGAAGGAAGGGTTTAAAAAAAAAAGAAATATGGTGTCCAGACTTTTTTTAATCTGGTCTTCAAGGAGTCTGGCTATTTTTATATTATCTTTTGACCCATTTTTCAGATTAGTTGTTTTGGTAGCAGATAGCTAACATTTCTTCTGTTAATCTTTTGGTTTTGTTTTAATAATTCTTGTTGACCCATAGAGCCTTTGCTTTATTTACTTTGTGAATTACAATTCTTCAGGGAGTCTTTCTTGACTAAAATTTACCACATTCTATTCAAAACTATTTTTTCTCCTTCCTACTCTTTCCCTCAGAGCTTTTATTTAATTTTGATTAATTTCTTCTCGATATTCAGGAGGTACTTGAGGAAAATCTTATGGATTTTACTATGTTGGATTTTTCATTGATGGCTGTTTAGGTAGCCATTTTTTTCTGGAAGCAATTCTCATTTGCCTATCCAGGTTGATTATATATTCATTCACATCATGTATTCCCTATTTCAGCCAACCTACCCTGGAGACTACATGGCATTTCATATCTCTTTTCAGTTTGCACAAGCTATTCCCTCTACCTGGAATGCTTTCTTCTCTACTCTTAGAAACCCTTCCTCTCTTTAATGTTCTTTTCAAGAGGACTTTCCTTTTTTTTCCCAGTAATTAGTGTCTTTTTCTTCATCCCTAAGTTCACCTTGCATATATATCATTTTTTACTTATCTGTGAATGTGCATCCCCATTGTACCCCTCCCTCTATTCCCATCTCTCCATATAATATAACCTCCCTTGAGTTCAAGGGCTGTTTCACTTTTGTATCCTTTTGTATTTGTGTCCCTAGAGTCTAGTACAGCCCTTGGCATACAGTAGGTGCTTATTAAATTTTTTTAGATTAATTCCAACCCCCTTATTTTAAAAATAGAGAAACTGAAGCACAATTGACTCATTCAAAGTTACAAAGTTAGTAAGATAGTCATAGGACTCTTGATTCCTACGTCAGGGCTCTTTCCATGATATCATGCTGTCTTTTAATGTTGAGCTCCAGGAAAGAGGATAATATATTTCTGGGTAGAGTCATAAATAACCCATTTTGGCAGGGCAAGGGTGGTCACACAAAGAGAAATCTTCCCTGAAGTACATTCTTAAGGGAAGGAAGACGTCCACTATTCTGGCAATAGAGTATAATAATAGAGATTGCTTTGAGAAAGCAGATCGCTGGACCAGGAAGGAAATTCCTTGACCATTGTGTTAGTGTTAGTTAAGTAGTAATTGTTGAGAGCTGAGAATATCATAGGACACTTAAAAGGCTCATTCAGCTGAAAGGAAGGTGAAGAGAAATAGAAGATGGGCTCTGAACCGGGAAGTATACTATGAAGGGACTCCATGGATAGGATTTTTGCTCCCAGAACATAGTATTGTAAATTACTCTAGAAAATCTGGGAAAGATCCTACCTATGCAATGAACTTCATGTGAGTGGCTAAATTGACTTGAGTCTGAGAAATACATTGGAAGTCCCTTCTCCAAGACTTTATGGGTCCTTGAGGGATGGTTGATATAAGACATTGTGGACACTTGAATCACTGCTACTTTCCTATTTATATATTCCTAGCAACTTTTGATTTGCTAAAATTTTCCTTTTGCTACAATTTGACCAATAAGTAAGAGAGTTGATACCAGCTTCTCTGCTAATGGGCTAATATCTAGAGAACGAGTTTCCTAGTCTCTCCAAGAAATTCTTTAGAGGTCAATGAATCCAGCTCCCTTGTTTTATATCTGAGGAAACTAAGACCCAGGGAAATGAATCAACTTCAGTTCTTGTCTGAGGTAGGACTTGAAACCAGTCATCCTGACTCCAAGACTAATACTTAATACTCTATCTTATACAAAGTTGAAAGGTAAATTAGGGCCATTCTCTGCAGTTTTAGAGTAGGGGCTCCCTGATTCAAAGAATTTAAAAGTGAGAAGGTTAGAAATTGTTACTTTTGTTACTGCCCAATGTTTTGTGTGTGTGTGTGTGTGTGTGTGTGTGTGTGTGTGTGTGTTTGATTTTGTGGTAATTAATTCTGTATCTGAAAATTCTGAAAAGGTAATTCACATTATGCAGACTTATGTACCAAGAACAGATTGATAAAAGAATCTTCTTTATAGATGACTGGAGATAAGAGAGGGGTACTATAGACTTCCAATTCCATAATCAATTTGGGGCAATAATATAGTATATCCCCAGATGGGGTTGGTGTATCATCTCCCAAGATGGATTCCTCACTTTTTTTTAATGTAGTGGAGGGTTGAGCATGTGCAAAACTGCTCTGCCTGCTTCTGGTGGGCTGCATATTTATGCATTTTATTCATTTAGGGCTAAAAAACTAGGGGGCTCCGGGAATGATAAGGCAATTCCCTTATTGACTACTGAATAGAAAAAGCCACTGATTTAGTGGAGATTTTTTCCCTTTTTTTTTTTCTTAGTTGATCTTTGAAAAGGAGTAACTCTTTCTCTTTCTATATGTAGATTAGATCTGAAGTATTTGAGTCTATCCTGCCAGGGTAGGAGAAAAGGCATTCTGAAACATGGTGACTGATTCTATGGGGCAGTTAGAGTTCGGGGCTCAGTTTTCTCAGGGAGTTTTTTTTTTGTTTGTTTCTATCTAGAAGCAAATTGAACATCATTCCCAAGATGAACTTCCCAGCCTTGGAGGAAACCTTATGAGTTTGAGAGGTCTAAAGATCTTGGATCCTTAGTTCAGAACAAACTGGCAGCAGGGGGAGGTTCAGCTGAATGCCAGAAAGAGGATAAGCCCATAAATGAATTTGGTGAACATAGATTCGTATACCTGTCAGATCTGTGGGAAAGTAAGGAATTTACGACTAAGCAAGAGATAGAAAATGATGCAAAATGCAAAATGAATGAAAATTAGAAGGAAAACAACAAAACTCTGCTCAGAGGTTTAATTTCCCAAATATATGAGGAACTAAGTAAAATCTACAAAAAACCAGGCCCTTCACCAATCAACAAATGGTCAAGGGACACGAATAGGCAGTTTTCACAGGATAAAATGAAAACTATCAATAAGCACATGAAAAAGTGATCTATATCCCTCCTGATTGGAGAAATACAAATTAAAACAACTCTAAGGTACCACCTCACACCTAGCAGATTGGCCAATATGACAGCAAAGGAGAGTGATAAATGCTGGAGGGGATGTGACAAAATTGGGACATTGATGCATTGCTGGTGGAGTTGTGAATTGGTCCAACCATTCTGGAGGCCAATTTGGAATTATGTGCAAAGGGCTTTAAAGGAATGCTTGCCCTTTGATCCAGTCTGCTGTGTTTTATATCCCAAAGAGACAATAGGGAAACCTATTTGCATAAAAATATTCATAGCCGTGCTCTTTGTGGTGGCAAAAAATTGGAAAATGAGGGAATGCTCTTCGATTGGGGAATGGCTGAATAAATTGTGGTATATGTTGGTGATGGAATACTATTGTGCTGAAAGGAATAAAAAAAATGGAGGAATTCCGTGTGAACTGGAAAGACCTCCAGGAATTGATGCAGAGCGAAAGGAGCAGAACCAGGAGAACATTGGACACAGAGACTTATGCATTATGGCAAAATAGAATGTAATGGATCAATGACCCAGGACAATCCAGAGGAACTTAGGAGAAAGAAAGCTATCCACATCCAGAGAAAGAATTATGGAACCAGAAAGGCATTAGAAAAATATATGATCGACCACATAGTGTGATAGGGATGTGTATTAAGGGTTTTGATGCTAAAGAATTGCTCTACTGAAAATATGAATAACATGGATATAGGTTTTGAACAATGATATCTATATTGCCCAGTGGAACAGCTTGTTGGCTTTGGGAGGGAGGGGAGAAAGCAGGGTAGAGTGAGGGATCATGAATCATGTAACCATGGAAAAATATTCTAAATCAAAATTTAAAAAAAAAGGATAAGCCCAAGTCCTGTCCTAGGTTCATAGAATACCTGGACCTGGAGGAAACTGTTTGGACTGTGCAGAGATGAGATTCTTGTCCAGGAGACCTGTCAAGTACTTTATGTTTTAATGGCTTAATAGTAGTTATTAATGTTGCTTGTTTTATATATTTGTAAATGCATGCTTGTGAGAGCCCTTTTGTTTTAAGCAGAGTTCATAAATATTTCAAAATTAATCATTTTAATAATATTATTATAGTTTAAATATTTTCCTGGTTCTGCTAATTTCACATTGTATCGGATCATATGTGTCTTACTAGGTTTCTTTGAAACTACCCCTTTTCATCATTTCTAATGGCACAATAGTATCCCAATTACATTCATAATCCATAATTTATTTAACTTTTCCCAATTGATGAATCCCTCTTAGTCTCCGATTCTTTGCCATCACAAAAAAAGAGTTGCTTTCAATATTTTTGTACAAAAAGGACTTTTCCCTCCCCATTTGAACTCTTTGGGGATATAGGCAGAATCGTGGTGTGACTGGGTCAAAGTGTACATGCAGTTTAATTATTTTTTGTACATAGTTCCAAATTGCTTTCCAGAAAGGCTGTACTAGTGCACAACTCCCTTAACAGTGCATGTGTCTCTTTTCCTCTGGTCCTTCTAGTATTTGTCATTTTCCTTTTATATCATACAGAACTCATTTAAGAGAAGCTGGAAAGTAATTAGGTTTTGTAGTCTAGGCATAGAAGTATGCTTTTAGGGAATTCTAGCTCATGATGGAATAAGAAATGATAATATATCCTCTCTAATATTCAGTCTACAATCTTCTACTTATTCCTACTCAATCCTCTCCACATGAATAGATTAAATGCCCCTAACTATATAAAAAGGAGGAAGGAGAGAAAATATAAGGAACAAACACAGAAACTAATAAAGGAATTTTCTCTTGGGGAAGGAAAAAAGATGGAAAAAGAAATACATAAATGGCAGGCAATTTTAGCGTTGTAAACAAATAACATGGATTAAAAGAGCTTTAAGAGCAATAGCCAAAAAAAAATTAACTTCAGCATCAACTCAAGAAACCAAGATGAACCTAGAAAAAGAAAGGCCAAAGAAAATGTAGAGGTTCTGGAGTTAATAAGATAGATCCAGCGTCTGTAATGAGAGATTTATTACCAATAAAAGCGGTACAAGTCAAATTTATAAAAAGACAACATGTGTAAGCAGTGGAAAGTCTGAATAAAGGAATGGAAGCAATTGAAAATAAGATTTTCAGATTGAAAAACAGACTGAGTGGCAGATCATATGTTCAGAAAAATGAGGACAAGCAAACTGGAAAAAAAGTCTTGAACACTGTAAAAGAAAAAATTAATCATTACTATTTTCAGAAAATTACTTGAGAAAATTTCTCCCAAGTAGTAAGCTCAGGGAACAGACTATGCCAGAAATCATCAGACACTCTCAGAGAGAAACATCAAGTTTAATTCACTCAGAGACATTGTGAAACTCTAGAGCTTTATAGTTTTTTATAAATGGCTAAAAAAGAAAGAAATCTCTTGTCAGATCATCTCAATTTTAATTTCTCAAGATTATTTGTCAAAAATAAGCAAAACAGAAAAAAGCCAGAATTTAACTTATATGAAGTCAAAGGAAATTAGATTTTACCCTAGAATTTTCTACTTAGTTAAACTGGGAAAAATGGGTAAAGATTTTACATATATAAATAAACATGTATTTATAGGTATATACATTCTCTGAGGAGAAATTCTATTAGTAGAAATGCCTATAAGAGAAACAAAGTCTCCAGGCCAAAAAATAGGTTTATTGAAAGAGGGCTGGTTTCACAATAAAGCCAGACTCTGGTCAACACCAAAGATCCTAAGCCTAGTGAGATGGCCTCCTTTTATGACCAAAAAACTTCTTACAATTTATATATTGAAGTAAAAATGATACAAGAAAAAGGGAAGTGTGTCATATACAGAAAGCAGTCATTTGGGGGGCACTTAAGGGCAAGACACAGGCATTGTGCATGAGTAGCCTGATAAAGTCAAGTCATATGCAAGTCAAGTCATATGATAGATGCTAAAAAAGAGCAAGGTTACAAATTCAAGGCCATAATTACTGGATAAAATACTAAAACTTATATTAACAATGATTACCTATGCTATCTAATCAAGTCTTAAAAAGGGAGTAGGGGATTTCTCATTCACAATACATACAATATAAGTATATACATATATATTGTGGAAATTGTATAAATATATGTGTATATATTTTATAAAATGTGTATATACATATGTGTGTATATAGTCCCATAATTTCTAGGGTAGGAGTAGAGAGGTGGGGGGTTAAGGATAGGTGAGGTAATTTAACAAGGTTTTTAATAAGCCTGTGTAATGTAGGATAATACTTCTTAGTCATTTTCCCCAGGAACAACATCTCCCTCCCCATAGGTAATTACTTGAGTTGTCACATTTGATAGGCAAATGAATGTGAACATCAGGTAATATATGTTTCTCCCAACATACCACTTCACTAGCAGACCACATCCATAGAGCTCAGTTGCTATTCTCTGTCAGGTTTCTAGAAATAACTTCAAGAATCTGCAGGTTTTCTCTAATGCTATCAACTCAAGCCTATATCCAATGTCTTTCCCCCAATATCAATCAATAAGTTATCTCTTCAATATCATTTAACCAAAGATTGACACCTTAACATCATTTTTCTAAATTGATATTTCTTCAATGCTAGTGAGAATAAAATGAATATAAATTAATTTTTACCAAGCGACATGTATTGAAAAAGATTGTAAGAACAAAGTACTAAAATATCCCCCTTATCTCCCATCCAGAGAATACTTCCTCTTTAATAATAATATAAGAAAAAGAAAGAAGAAGACAACAATACCAATATCAAAAATGAAAAAGGTGAATTTACAACCAATGAAGAAGAAATTAAAGTAATTATTAGGAGTTATTTTGCCCAACTATATGCCAATAAATCTGACAATCTATAGCGAAATAGATGACTATTTACAAAAATATAAATTGCCCAGATTAACAGAAAAGAAAATAGAATACTTAAATAACCCCATCTCAGAAAAAGAAATTGAACAAGCCATCAAGGAACTCCCCAAGAAAAAAATCCCCAAAGCCAGATGGATTCAGAAGTTAATTCTACCAACATACAAAGAATAATTAGCTCTAAAACACTGTAAACCATTTGGAAAAATAAATAAGGAAGGAATTCTACCAAATTCCTTTTGTGACACAAATATGATACTGATACCTAAACTAGGAAGAGCAAAAAGGTAGAAGAAAACTATAGACCAATCTCTTAAATGACTATTAGTGCAAAAATTTTAAATAATATACTAGCAAGGAGATTACAGCAATATATCAGAAGGATCACACACTATGACCACATGAGTTTTGTATCATAAATGCAAGGATGAATCCATATTAGGAAAATTATCAGCATAATTGACCCTATCAATAACAAAACCAACAGAAACTATAAGATTATCTCAATAGATGCAGAAAAAGCTTTTAGACAAAATATGAGACTCATTCCTATTGAAAACACACTAGAGAACTATGGAATAAATGAAACAGGACTAAAAATGATAAACTGTATCTTTCTAAAAGTATTAGCAAGCATTATCTATAATGGAGATAAACTAGAAGCCTTCCGGGGTAAAGCAAGGATGCCTATTATCACTACTACTATTCAGTAATGTACTAGAAATGCTAGCTATAGCATTAAATAATGAAAAGGAAATGGAAAGAATTAGAATAGACAATGAGGAAATGAAATTATTACTCTTTGCAGATGATATGATGGTATACATAGAGAACCCCAGAAAATCACCCCCCAAAATAATGGAAACAATAAATATCTTTAGCAAAGTTGCAGGATATAAAAAAAACCCACACAAATCATCAGCATTTCTAATTACCACCAACAAAGTTCAACAGCAAGAGACAGAAAGAGAAATTCCAGTTAAAATATCTGTAAACAATATAAAATACCTGGGAGTCTACCTACCAAAACAAACTCAGAAACTATATGAAGACAATTACAAAACATCTATCCATCTTTCTTTCCTGAACCGTACCATTTTTCATTTTCTTTCCTTTATGAGTTTTTTCTTGCATGTATGATGTATCTTCTTTTACAGCATTAGGAATATGGAAATATGTATTGTATGATATCACTAGTATAAGCTATATCATTATTTACTGTATCAGGGAAGGCAGAATCTGAATTGCAAAATGTTAGGAAAAATTGTTAAAAATTGTTTCTACATGTAAATGCAAAAAAATGAGAGTTAATTATAAAGCACTTTAAAATTTCCAAAACACTTTACATATATTTTCTTATTTGATTCTGGCAATAACTCTGGGAAGTAGGTACTGTTATTATTCAAATTTGCTGATAAGGAAACTGAGGATGAGAGGGGTTAAATGACCAGGGGCATAAAGTTAAGTGTGAGGAAGAATTTGAACTCAGGTCTTCCTGACTCCAAGTCTGTCCTTTTATCTAAGATAGTACATAGTTTCTTTTTGTTCCCTGGGGAGAGGAGGCTTATACTTAAAGTAGTCACTACCAAATATTTCTTCCACAAAGTTTAATTAATCATTGGATAAGTTGTTCTCTTGCCTGAAGGATATAGCATCTCAGTGACTAGGATCGGATCAAGCAGCTGGCAAACTCTGCTATGGACTCTAGTTCCTAGACTTCTGGTGGCAGATATGACCCATTCAAACTTGAAAGACTGTATGAACCTGATCCTTTCTGTTTATGATACACAATCACCTAAGATCAGGAAAGAACAAACACCAGGAGGCAAAGAAACAGAGATACTGTGTGTTTGTGGTCCCATGTAGGCTCAGGATAGGGAATGGAGGAAGGAGGGGAAAGGTGAGACAGGGCAGGGAGAGAGACAGAGAAAGGGAGAAAGAGAGAGAAGATGAGAGAGAGAGGGAGAGTGGAGGAGGGACAGAGAAAAAGGGAAAGAGGGAGAAAGAGATGAGAGAGAAAGGGAAGAGATGAAGAGAGAGAAAAAGAGAGAAAAAAGAGATGGAGTGAGAGAGTAGAGATGGAAAGAGAAGGATAGAGAGAGAGAGTGGGAGTGGTTGAGGGAGAGACAGAGACAGGGAGATAAAGACAAAAACAGAAAAAAGAGAGAGGGAAAAGAGAGTGATAGATAGACAGAAAGAGAGCGAGAGAGAAAGAGAGCGAGAGAGAAAGAGAGAGAGAAAGAGAAAGAGAGAGAGAGAGAGAGAGAGAGAGAGAGAGAGATTCTTGCTTAACAACCACTTAAAAGACCTTTCTTTACCAGAAAGTAAGTAAAAAAAGAAAGTCACAAGTATGTACATGCAGAAAGAGCATCAGAATGACAGAAATGTCCAAATTGGCTCCATTATAGGGAGCATATTAGAGGCAAAAAAGTCTTTGACAGTTTAAAAACCTTCATCAGCAATGTAATTTTTATTGAAAATAGGGAGCTGATAGGGAGCCGGAAGACCAGAAGCATTCATCTTGCGATGAACTTAGTTTTGGTGGGTGTGAATTAAGAAAATTAGAGCTAGGAAAACTCTTTTTCCTAATACTCACTTCCTAACCTTCATCTACAATGAAATAGACGCTGTTTCTCCCTATAACGTTATCTCTAGGGGTTTTTGTGTGCTACTGGCTCAGTGAGGGAAACCTGCTTTCCTCTCATAGATAGGGAGCTGAGATACCCAGAGACAACAACTGGATATCTAGGCAGCTCTCTAAGGGAGATTACACCATCTATCCACCTTGGTCTCTCAGTTAGGGACCTGCTTTTTTCACTTCTAAGTTCTCTTTTACTTAAAAATCTACGATCCTTAAATTAACCATAAATTCATCTTTTTATAACTTCCATCCATTGCTTCTAGTTCTGCCCACTAGGGCCAAACAGACTAAGTGTGATCCCATTTCTACCTCATCACATATAAAATTGTCCCCAGGTCCCTCTAGGCTAAACATCCCCACTTCCATCAATATAATAAATCATTACTATTGTCATGCTTTAACTGTGTATCACAAGAACAAGGCTCTGTCTTCACATCCAAAGTGAAGTAAGGGCTGGTTGGTTGAGGTCAAACATTCTGGTCTCAGTTATTTTAATATTCTCAGTAAAATTGTTTGAGGAAATGGCATGTATTGCTTAACCTGCGGTCAGATTACATTTCTTAGCCAATTTCTCCAGCTCCCAGGTCATAGAATTTCAGTGTTGGAGGGGACCTCAGAGCCCATCTAATATAATACCTAACCAAGAACCCTATCTAAAATTGACTCAGCAAATGCTCATCTAGCTTTTGCTTGAAGCTCTTTTGTAAAGGGAATACTTATTATCTTCCGAGGTAATCCATTCTCCTTTCACACAGCCCCCCAATTCCCCTAAAAGTTTTCCCTTCTGTAAAGCCTAAATGTGCTCCTCTGTAACTTTCACCCAATTGCTCCTGGCTTTACCCTATGGGGGTCAAAAAGAATAAGCCCATTCTAGCTTCTAGATTTGAAGACAGGTATTATAACTCTCTCTTCTTCAGGCTAAATCTCCCCATTTCCTTCAGTTTCCATATGGCCTTGGCCCCTTATCCTCCCAGTTACCTCCCTCTGAACACCTTCTGGTGTATCCTTTTCCTTGCAAATAGTGTTCTCTTCACCAATATAGTAAAAATTCTGAATCTACCTAAATTAATTTATGTGTTTTCTCCTATGACAATTAAGCTACCAAAGGTATATTCTGTAAAGCTAAACAAAATAATAAAATTAATCTGGAGGGAGATCAAAATTTTCAAGTGAAATGTTGGAGAAAAATGGGAATGGAGTAATACTTTTAGATCTTAAATTACATTATCTATATCTATATCTATATCTATATCTATATCTATATATATCATAGGATCATAGATTTAGTCCTGGAAGTGAACTTCAAGATCATTAAATCCAACCCCTTCATTTCAGAGATGAGGAAACTAAAGCACAGAGAGCTGACTTGCCAAGACCATACAACTAGTATGTGGATGAGGCAGGATATGAACCCAGGTCTTCTTGACTCCAAGTCCAGTGCCCTCTTCATTCTCTACACCAAGAAATCATCAAAAAAAAATTGTCATTACCATGATACTTGTAAAACCCAGTGGAATTGTTCGCTGGTTCTAGGAAGGGGGAGAGAAAGAACATGAATCATGGAATCATGGAAAAATATTCTAAAGTAATTAAATAAATAAATTAAAAAATTTTTTTGAGGAAAGAAGTGTCACCAGTTTAAAAATGGAAAAGTAGATCAGTGGACGAGACTACAAAAGGAAAAATCAGAAACAGTTGAACTCATTATTCCATAACCTTGAGCTTCACAAAATCAAGACTGTGAATTACTTGGGGAAGAACTCTTTATTTCATAATAATTATTGGGGAAATTAGAAAGCAATTTGCTAAAAATTGGTTTAAATAAACATGTATATGGAAAGAATAACAAACCCAAAGTGAAACTAAGTACTGCAAAATTATAATGTCGAAACTTGGCTCCCTATAAGATATGTGAGAATACTTCTCCTTCCTTCATTTTAAGAAGGAGGGTGCTGTTTCAAACTGTTGGTAAGTTTTGCTAAATTTTAAAAAATTAAATTATTTTGAAATGGGAGATGACTCTCTGAGGAAGGACTGGGGAGAGATATACTGGGAAATGAAGATGATGAAAAAGCAAAATATACAGGGATCCCTTCCACATCATGACTTTCCTATCACAGTTTCAATATATCATGGGTCGGCATCAGAAATTAAATGTGAATTTGGATTGCAGAAACTGCAGATGACACAGAAAAAGTTTAGAGACTTGGAAATGCACAAAACATATGCAGAGTATTATATGATACTATACATTGTATGATATCAACATATTTTATCTTTTAATACCATAAACACATATAACCTCTTTACTGTAAATACCCCATAAAAGAAAAAAGAAAATATTTAGACTTCTTCTCTGATACAAAGGGAGGGCCAAAAAATTTTATGTGGGTTTTCCAGAATGCTTGCTTCCCTTTTGTGTGACATTTGTACTTATTTTACTGCAGGCTTCATGCTGGATTGTAGGCTGGAACAGCAACTCCGTTCTATTTCTGGGATCAAAACCATATAGTTACTTCTTTCTTCTGAATTTGTTCCTTGATTGGTACATTGCCTAGGGCCTTCAACCTGCTCCTTCCATCTGGTCTACCACCCCTCAGAATAGGTACCCTCTTCTGCCAGGCCTGCATCTATAACCTGGACCTGGATAGTGAGTTTTCTGTGTCCTCGTTGCCAAGGCACTCTTTGCTAGTTTTAGAATGGGGAAGTAGAACAAATATTTATTAAGCATCTATGAGGTGCCAGGCACTGCAATTGTACTAAGTGCTTTACAGATATTATCAGATGTGTTCCTCACAAAAACCCTGTAAAATGGGCACTATTATGTTCCTCTTCTTAACCTAGTGTGAGTAGCCTTTCCCAGGGCCAGAGTGCCCCATGCTGCCGTTCCTGACCAGATCCTGTCGCCAGTGACCGCAGACCCCCTTATCTGTCTCTTTATGCCAACCTGGCTGGGGAAAATGACTCCCTGTGATTTTTAAGTTTTATTTTCCAATCAGAAGCTTCTCTAGATCTGTTTGGAGACCTTGATGATATTCTGCCATCTTAGCTTTGCCCTAATCCCAAGGTTTTACTATCTCTGAAATTCTGAATACCATGACTCTCTCACAGCATCCTAAAACTGCGATGGCTTTCTTGGCTGCCAGATAACACTAGTGACTCTCATTGAGCACAAATTCCATTGAATCCTTCTGAAAATTTTCAAATGAACTGTATTTTAAACAACATTCCTTTTTGAACTATATATCTTTAACTTTTTTGGTTTTGAGGTCAATATATATTGTCATGATTTGTTGTGAAGATGCCTTCTCTCCATCAATAGGAGATTAAACTCATCCACGAAGTATTTAATGCTGAATTCACAGAATGCATCATCATTATTCAAATCTAAACTTGGATGTGTTCTGTGTCCTAATTGCCAAGACATTATAAGATCCAACCAAATAGATCTCTAGAAAACATACACATTGCACACAAACTTTCTAATATTTTCTTTTCCCTACTTAACAGGTATTTTCTTTTTCTTTTTTCCCCTGCCCTACTACATCAGCTTCGTATTGACTAACTTCTCTAAAGATACCACGCACGACAATTACAAAGACAAGAGGGGAAATCCTTGGGCTAGGAAGCTAGATTTCTTGAAGAATTTCTTGTCATCCCCTTCCCCAACTTAGGGTGATCTGGTCCAGGTACACCATCCCCGAAGGCAATGCGAAATTGGCTAATATAATCTGATATTACTCAAGCTATTAACACCTATACCTTAGTTGGTTTTCTATCTTTGAAAAAGGGCTTATTTCTCAAATATATGGAGAACTGAGTCAAATTCATAAGAATACAAATCCTTCTGTAATTGGTAAATGGTTAAATGATACAAAGAGGCAGTTTTCAGATGAAGAAATCAAGGCTACCTATAGTGACAAGAAAAAATGTTCTCCATTAGAGAAATGCAAATTAAACCAACTTGAAGGTATTGGCTCACACCTACCAGATTGGCTAATATGATAAAAAAGCCTATGACAAAGTTCACTCTTTTTTTTTTAAACCTTCACCTTTCTTCTTAGAATCAATACTGTGTATTGGTTCCAAGGCAGAAGAATGGTAAGAGCTAAGCGATGGCGGATAAGTGACTTGTCCAGGATCATACTGCTGGTAAGTGTCTGAAGGCAGATTTGAACCCAGCACCTCCCACCTCTAGACCTGGCTCTCAATCCACTGAGCCATCCAACTGCCCCCCAAAGTTCACTCAACACACTTTTCACACAATTGTTTCAAGGGCTTTATCTAGTAGATTACCTCAGAGCTTCCCTTTACTTTACACGAGTAGAGTCCATCCTTTTGATTCTTCTTTGGGCTACAATTCTTAATTCTAGTTAAAATATGAAGCCAAACCCTTGCTGCTGATGTCTATAATTAGCTCCTTGTGTGTCATGACCCAGTTGAATTTTCTGACGCATTTGCGCTGTTATTTGCCCTTTTTGAGACCTCTAATGTCTCCTTCCCTGCTGGTGGTACCCTCAGCCCTTCCTGTAGAGCCTTCACTTCTTATCCTGTCTTATGGGCTGCATGTATGTTTCAGCACGCACAGTCTTGGTACTGGTTTTTTAAAATATATGTCACTGTACATAGCAGACAACTTATCATAGGCAAGAAATCTCTTTTTCCTTCTTAAGCATGGTTAGGGAATGTTTATTCAGAAGCACCATAATTGGTCAGCCCAGCACTTTTGATGTTCTCCTAGATGATGTCACCAGCTATTCCCAGGATAGGAAAGGCAGGGTGTCCCCCTGGAATGATGACGACACTTGTTTCAAGTTGGAGAAGAGCCTGGGGTTCTTTTTCCTGCACTCTGGGGAAAGCAAATACACAATGTTCATTTCCTCAATACGGGATGTGCTGTGCCTAGCTGCACAGCTAGCAGGTCATTTTCCCGTATGTCACATCCTTCGGGACCAAGGCAGCATGGGGCCAGGGGCAGGAAATGGCATATTCCTGAAATGAGGCAACGTTTTCCCAGGGTAGCTATTGGTCCTTTCAAACTATAAAATATACTCGTCCAGAAACAGCCCAAGATTTTTCCTTTTTGGAGACACCCAGAAGTGAAGGAAGGGTAAGTTGGAAGTCTGATGTGAAATTATTAAAAAAAATTAGCCTTCAGAGTTCTGTTAACATTGAGATTATGTTGAATTTTTCTTTCTTTTGATGGTCTTATTGAGCTATTTCCCTGGAAACAGAAGAATAACATGGTACAATGGATAGAGAATAAGGCTAGCTATGAAAATCCCAGTCCCAGCTTTATTAATTATTATCTGTGTGCCTTTGGACAGGTCATTTAACTGCTCACTACCTGTTTCATTATCTTCCAAGAGGGGAGAAAATTTACTTATACTATTTGCCTTACAGGTTTTTTGTGGAAATGAAAAGAAAGCAGCTATAAGTGAAAAAATGCTTTGGTAAATTAAAAAAAAAGCAGAGGCTATTTAAAAAGCTTTGATGATATAATGAAAATGTCCTACTTCTGCTGCTTATTCTCCACCTTTCAGGAATTCTTCCTAAGGCACTTAATAAATGCTTATTGACTGTTGAATGACTAAGAAGTAGGGCCTGAGATGAGAATCATTGATTACAGAGAAAGTGAGTTTTCCCTATTGAAAATATCTGCAATTTATTCTGTCTTATCCATGCTAATGATTATTTTATTTTGTATGATTTTGTTTTTAATCTTAGAGTCTGCATTTCTGCTCTTGCCATCCTATAGCTCTCCACAAAGTTTTTTAAGTAAAATTTTTAGTAAATTTTGGTAAAAAACATTTTTAGTAAAAAACAAAAAGATGAGTAGACATTTCTGATCTCTCATCACAAGATTTGAAATGAATAGAAAAGAGATGCTACTGAGGGATAACTGAGGAGTCTTGATTATTTATTATAAGAGCAAGTGAAACAAAAAAAAATCCTGTATTTTTTAGATTGGATCTTGAATAAGTACCCTTATAGAACCCCTCCCTGCCCCCCAATCTCTTAGTTACCCAAATAATGATGCAAATACTCATCTTCTGGGAGTAGCAGGAAATACTAAAGGAGATCAAAAAGGAGAAAGTCACTACTTCTTATTCCTTCTGTAAACCCCTAGTCAAGCTCTTTAAACCTATAATACAATTCATTTTCACAGTTTTCCTGTAGGGTGAGTTCAGGAGATAGTGCTATTTCTATTTATTTGTGAAAACAAAACAAAACAAAACCCCACAAGATCCTGGCTCCTTTGAAATGACTTGCACAAGTTTAAAATAGCTGAGAGATTAGGGAATGAACCTATGTTGGAAAATAATGCTGGTGAGGCAGTGTGGTTGAGTGAACAGAGTCAACCTTAGAGGCAACAAGGGCTTCAAGTCGTACCTCTGAGGGTGGCAACCATGCTTGTTTAAATCCTCTAACTTTTTAGTGTTCCCCTCCCCCCAGGCTATTTTCTAAGACTGGAAATTACAGAGCAGCTGTTGATCTGCCTTGGTTGTGCATGTTTTCTCACCTGAGAGGAGTCTACAATTTTTTAGGGATCATGGCCCAAATTAGTGACACTTTTATAGTATCTTAAAGTTTGCCCAAGTGCTTTTTTACATACCTCTTCCCCTTTTGAACCTCACAACTGTCCTGTGATAATACGACAGACATTACTAATTCCATTAAAAATTTTTATTTTTATTATCATGCAAAACCCACTTCCAAATTGGTCATTGTTGTGAGAGCAAACTCGTACATAATGGAAACTCCAAAATAAAAACCACAAATACATTGATGTGAAGGACGACTCCAACAGTTCTTTCTCTGGAGGTGGAGAGCACTAATCCTATTTTACAGATGAGAAAGTCAAGGCTCAGATTTCCCAAGGATCACGTAGGAAGTGCTAGAGTTGGGAATCTTCCGGACCCCAAGGGACCACTTTGCTGATCCGATCATAGCCATTCTATCACCCTGTGGAGCCTTTGCCCTGACCCTTCATTTGTTTCTTTTAACAGAGTCATGGAAAGGCTCCTTGTCCCCTCCCCGCAAACTGCGGACTCCCTTCGGCGTTTCCAGGTGCTGTTGCTGGACAGAAAGGGCAGACTGCACGGTCAGATCCGGAGCCTTCGGGACATTGTCCGGAAGATTGAAAAACTGCGCAAGCGGTCTCTGCTGGCTAACATCGCGGGCAGTTCCCTGAGTGCAGCTGGAGCCGTCACCGCCATTGTGGGGCTGTCCTTGAGTCCCATCACCCTGGGGACCTCTCTTCTGGCCTCCGCAGTGGGGCTGGGTGTGGCCACAGCAGGAGGGGCAGTTACCATCACTTCCGATTTGTCCCTGGTGTTTTGCAACTCCCGAGAGCTGAGGAGAGTGCAGGACATCGCTGCAGTTTGCCAAGACCAGATGAGGGAAATACTAGGGTGCCTGGATTTCTTTTGCCGGGGGCAGGGCTGTCTGGACTGCCAACTTCTCCAGTCTGGGAAGAAGGCTTCCATTGCGCTATACAATTCAGTCTATTTTATTGTGTTCTTCGGGTCACGTGGCTTCCTCATCCCCAGGCACGCAGAGGGGGCCACCAAGGTTAGCCAGGCGGTACTGAAGGCCAAGATTCAGAAGCTGGCGGAGAGCCTGGAGTCCTGTACCACTGCCCTGGAGGAACTCAGTCAGCAGCTGGAATCTAGAGTACAGCTCTATGCAAAAACCAAACATGGAAACCCCTGTTTGGACTCAAAGGATTCTCTGGACAAATATGGAGGGATGATTTTTTGAGAGCAAGGATATTCCCCCAGAGACTGAGACTTGGAGCTGGATTGGAATGGACAGTGGTACACACAAAATGGGAAAAAAAAACCTAAGGCAACAAACCCAGCTTCTTCCTGTAAAAGGCATGCCTGCTTTGGGTATGCATGGGATTTCTGAGATCCTGTCCAGCTCTGAGATTTTTACGAGGATGTGACTTGAAATGGGTGGGTCCTCGGAGCCCTTCTTTTCTCACCAATGTGATATCCTGTGACTGAAAGGACTGGGATTTCGTGCTGGGGACTTTTCCCATGTAGCAACAGTAGCATGTGTGAATGGTAATACTAATGTGTTCTGTGCCAGCAAAATGTTTTCCTGCCAGCATCAAGTTTTCCAGTCACCAATGCCAGGGAAAGGCTAGTTAAATAGTCTTCTCTAAGTATCCAGTGGTTGAATGGGCACCTTGTAGAGTTATCAGATTTTCAAGATGGCCTCCGTTCTGCTTTGAGGGAGCAGTTTGAGACCAAAGAGAGTTTCAAGAGACTTCTTTTCGATTTGAGCCCAAAGTGATCAAAAGACCCCCCAAAGATGGCTTAGGGAGTAAGGCAGATGCTTCTGATTTCAAGGAGATCTAGAATAAAAGTCCAGTTACAGAGACCAAAAAGATGTTTTTCTGCCTCCTCTCAATGACCATTGTCCCCACTCCCCAAACAACAAAAATGTCTGGTTCAGAATTCAAGGAAGGTACCTGGAACTTACCTGATCCTCTATGTTCCCCAGCTTGCTCTGTTTAAGGATTCATCCTGGGTTTAGAGAGGACCACTTGAGGTGGCTGCATAGTAAAATGACCTATCCTGATCTAATGATTTCATGGATTTCCAAAGCTAATACTCAGTGTGAAGTCCAGGGTATCCTCCCTTCCTGCTACTTGTTTATGCCAGGTGGCAAGCTCAAAGGCAGTTAGCATCCCTGGAGATAATAGAAAAGATTAGATAACTGGGAAAGGATGAAGGGAAGCGATGATTCCTCAAAAATTCCCTATTTTATTAACTAAAGAATGTGACACATTCTAGCCTTTAGAGGTCAGTGTTGTCTATACATTATAGAAACTGGTACATCAAAGAATGTAGCTTTACTGAGAAACTAACCTTTCTACCTTTTATTTCAACACCCATGAGGTATTTTATTTATTTATTTAAATTCTATTTTATTGCCTTGTATTATATAAATTGAATTTTATATAATTTGCATATTTTAATAATCACAGGAAAATAAATTTGGGAAATGTTGGCCGCCATCATCAGCTTCATTTCCAAGGGCTAAAGTACAGTCTGCAAAGGCTTCTGCAAAGTGGATAAGAGATAAGCAAATGGTTGCTTGAGGTGGCATCACTCCCTTTAAGGAGTTCCTTTTTGATCTGTGAGGAACAATTCCTTTTTCGAAGTTTCTGTTAAGTAGGTAAAGTAAATGAAAGAAAGATCAAACAGTCTTCAAGAGTAAGGTAATATATTTCTTATTATGTAAATGATTAAAATATATGCTTACCTTTAAGGTACATATACCAACAGATAAAACTTGACCTAGAAAGAGAATAGTGTAAGAGAGGAGGTGTATGAAACAAGCATTTACACGCAGAGAGCCTTGTGTCCTATGAAGTCGTGTCTTGTGAATGATGGACAATGGTTGGTGAGGTTGTAGTAATGTGTCTTGGTTTCATTTGTTATAGGTACAAGAAATTGCTTTTTTTCCCCCTTGGTGGTTAGTTAGCCTTAAGAAAATGCTTAAAGTCTCTCGAATTGTCCTTCCTATTATTGTAACCAAGGACCAAAGAAAGATTCCAAAATATTAGGATCTACAAAGAAATTGCCTGCCAATGATGGCAGTGAGCTTGAGGAAGTGCAGTTTCAGAACTTTGGGGTATATTTCCTTTGAACAACGCTTAATATTGAATTAGATTCTATCAATAACTAAATTATATTTTGGACACTGTTGGAAACTGTATCAGTCTTTCCTTTCTACTAATTTACATTTAGTGCATTGAAATTGTAATGTTGAATTGCAACTTGTAGGATCAATTTATAAAACAGGAATAGTATCTGTCCTGCAATAATGCTATGAACACGGTAGGGATTCAGTAAATGTTATCGAATGAGTAAATAGCTTAATAACTTAGGCAATAAGAATATCTGGCTTATGTGCCAATGGGGACTTGGTAGGGAAAGAAGATCATCAGCTTTCCCTAGGTAATTATTATTTCAAAACTTGGAAGCTCTTTAGGGCATTAGGCAATTCATCCTTAGTCAAATATAGCTAAATATTAATTCTAGGGAGCAATAATAGTTCATAGGAAAATACAGAATTATTATTTTTTTGGTAAGTCTTCATTCTGTCGGAAATAAGGTGTAAAATGAAGTGTTATGGAAGGGAGAAGGGAAAGAAATCCTTAGATAAAAGGATCAAGAAAAAATGTATCTTTCAAAAATAAACTTGTTAAAAACAAACATGCTGAATGTTCAAGTGATTTTTCTAGTTATTTTTCCTAGTATTTTTCCTGTTCTTAAAGCTTCATTGGAAAAGACTCTTCTGTTGGGAGAGATTGAAGGCAAAAAGATAAAGGGGATGGCAAAGGATGAGATGGATAATGTCATGAAAACAATGAACATGAAGTTGGACAGACTTTGAGATATGGTGGAGGATAGAAGGGCCTGGTGTGCTATGGTCCATTGGGTTACGAGGAGTCAGACGTGACTAAACCAGCAAACAATAACAAATACTGAAAGCATTTGAATTTGTTGTGTTTCAAAATGATGAGATCTAACTTTTGATTCTTCTTTGTAGTGTTTCACCAAGACTATATCTTATTCTGTTTTTAAAAAAATGGAAAATATACCGCATGTGATCCAAACTACTAGACTGAAGGTGCATTAGAGCAGAGATAGTACTTAGAATAGTACATATATTAAATCTCCACTTATATGGGAATCAGATTTCAGGAACGGCAACCCTTTAGAACACTGTAGAGAACTGAGTATGGGAAAAAGGACTCTAAGTAAATAAATTGACATCTAAAAGTTCACTAAAGTTGAGATTTGAGGGATGTTTTCCAGTCTTGACTCAAATAAAATTAGGATTTTAAATAAACATTGGGACATTCTGGCCCAAAGTATGAAAACATTAAGTTTAAACGTGATAGCAGCTGAAGGCAAAAGGAGACATGTGTGATTCCTCATTGACAACAGTGATAGTGAAACCTGCAGTCTGACCATAAAGGAACAGATAAAAAAAATACAAAATTGGAGATAAAAATTAAGAGCACAGCAATTTGGGGTCATTTAATAAAATGGTAAATGGCTCTTTTCTTTAAAAACCTTTGGGCTTATTAGTAATTGGTGTTCACAATAGTGACCTTATTTAAAGGTCACTTAAAAAGTCATTAAAAAAAAAGATTAAGTTGCATAAAGTACACTCTCCTAAGGCAGATAAAAGTGTAATACATTTGAGAAATACTTTTACTGAGCATTTAAAAGAAAAATAATTTTTATGCTTAAACACATATCACTTGTCTGCAGAATTCAATTATATTAAACATTACATCTGTAAGGCTATAGATCTGGAGTCAAGTTTTGCCAGTCAGTGGTTTCAGACTCTTTGTAATCCCATTTAAGATTTTCTTGACAAAGGTACTGAAAGTGGTTTGCCATTTCCTTCTCCAGATCATTTTATAGATGAGAAATCTGAGGCAAACAGGGTTAAGTGACTTGCCCAGGGTCCCTCAGCTAGTCTATGAAATGAAATCTGAACTCAGGTCATCTTTCTAACTCCAGGCCCTGCAGTCTTAGTCACTGTATCACTTGGCTACTCAAGAGTCAAGAGAGAGTTAGAAATCATCTAGTCCAATCCTCTTATTTTATAGATGAAGAAAGTGATGCCCAGGGAGGGTGAGGGGCTTGCAAAAAAGACACATAGGAGGTAAATATCAGTGGGGTGATTTGAATACAAGTAGAGGTATTCTGAATCTAGAAACTATGCTGCCTTTTCATGCCTTTAGAGCATTTCTCCTATAAATGAGGTAATGCTGCTTTCATATTAACATATTCAAACACTAATTATTTAACTGAGATTTAATTTAATCTTTAACATGGCATTGGATGTCTAGCATTCTGGCCATATGCATCTGATCCAATACCATACTCTATAAAGGCTTGCATGATTCTCCTTGTGTCACCTTGAACAAGTCACAGCCTCTCTAAGATGAGATGTTTTTTGTTTTGTTTTGTTTTAATCTTTAAAACGGGGAAACTGGAGCAGATTATCTCTATGGTTTGTTTTTTTTTTTCTGGTCTGAAAATGATCCTCTGAGGTTTTGAGAAGGATTCTATAAAAGTTCAGTTGAATACAATTTTGAGAGAGAAAATACAGTAGTATGTTATAGAAAATGAGAGATTGATGCCCTATTGGGTACAAAAAGTACTTGGTAAATTGCCTGTGCCAATTCCAGTATGACTCCTGGCCAATTGACTTACTTTGTATTTAAGGTTAAAGGAAAAGAATGGAGATAGCGAAAGGATAGGATCTGACATTTGGCATACCCTAATGTGTCAAATATATAATCTAGGCTAAATGACATAATGTTAGAGAAAGTAAAATGGAAAGGATCCTTGGAAAAGTAAAATGAAAGGCATAATCCTTTTTTTTCTCTTTGGCATTAGGCAATGGAATAATTTATTATGAATACATTTTCGGCTTACTAATGTTCTTAAGGACCAATTATTGAGTTTTGAAAGATTGCCTTTGCAGGGCAGCTGGTTAGCTTGGTGGATGGAGAGCAAGGCCAAATGATGGGAGGTCCTTGGTTCAAATGGGTTCAAACCTGGCCTTGGACACTTCCCAGCTGTGTGACCCTGGGCAAGTCACTTAAACCCCATTGCCTACCCTTACCACTCTTCTGATTTAGAACTAACACATAGTATTGATTCTGAGATGGAAGATTAAGGGTTTAAAAAAAAGAAAGAAACAAAGATTGCCTTTGATTCATAGACTCACAGAATATTGGATCTTAACTCCCTGAATTTAGAAGTGATCTAATTAATCCAATTAGCCTCATTTGGTAGATGAAGAAATTGTGGACTAGAAAGACCAGGTTATTTGTACAAACACAAACAAATTTGTACAAGTTGTACAAAAAAAATTCACATAGTTGAGTTAGGATTAGAACCTGGCATTCTGATTTCAAATTCAGTGCTCCTCCTTTCTTAAATGACATTAAGTAACCTTTATTTTTAAAGATATGGGGGCAGCCTGGTATAAGAGATAAGAGGGCTGACCTCAAAGCCAGGAAGATCTATGTTCAAGTTCTGCCTCTGACACATTCTGTGTGACCCTGGGCAAGTCCCTTAACCATTCAATGTTTTAGGCAACTCTAAGAGGACATATTGCAGAAAAAGTGTGGCCCTCCATTGGGAGAGAGGGAGTTTCCTTACTTGAGAGCCCCCTATTTTAATGGAACCACAAGTAAAATCTCTATCCTATTTTGAAAGATATTTTACATGAACTTTTTAAAGGTTTATGGCACAATTCCACTTGCTCTTTTAAATTTATTAACTCACCTTGAATCTTGGCTGGAGCAAAGCTCTTCCTGGGGATTTGTCCTCAAGCTTTGGACTGAGTTGGTTTCAGAGGCTGCCAAACTCCACTCATCTCTCAGCAGTTAGCTATCTCCTTTGTGCCTCAGCTACAAGTGATCTATTCACTCTGCCTGGGCTGTTTGAAATAAACACAGGGAAGGTCTTAGTTTATTTTTTGGACCTCTCTGCTCTCAGAGTCCCAGTTTTCCTTATCTACGCAAAGCAGAAGAGTGAGAGGAACAACCAGGGAGTACAAAAGCTCCTGTATTTGCTTTCTCCAAGCAGAAAGAGGTATTTCCAGATTTCTTGAAGAGAGACGTAAAGCAGCCAGCCTCCTCCCTCAGGTCTTGTCTTTCTCAGACCAGAATTGGTTATTTTGAACATAAGGAGAAAATCGCACCTTAGTTCTTGGTAGATTACCTCCCTCAACAACTTTTAATTTAATTAAATTCAACAGACACTTAATTATACACAGTAAGGCAGGGACTCAAAGATGAAAAACCTCAAAGAGTTTATAATCAAATTGGAGGACAAGACATATGTGAATAAGATAGAATTTTATCAAAATAAAATCTGAGGGCAAAGGAGTGATTTAAGCAAAATGCTATAAGAAATTCAAGAAAGTAATTTTTTTTCCTATTTGAGTTTTTGTTCCACAAAAGGATTCATATGGAAAAAATGTTGATTGCACATGTAAATCTACATGAGATTGCTTACCATCTCCAGGGTGTGGGAATTGGGAGGAAGGGAGGGAGAGAATTCTAGACTCACTAGTCTTTGAAAAATGTTGAAAACTGTTTTTACATGTAATTGGTGAAAAAATAAAATAAACTTTAATTCCAGAAAAAAAAGAAATTCGAGAAATTCTTCTCTCCAGTGCATTTTTGTATATTGGCTTATTCTGTTCTTTAAGATATATATTTCTTCAGTTTTTTTGTGCCTCCTTTTATCAATCTTTTGACTTTTTAAAATTATTTTCCTGTATCATTCTCATTTCTTTTGCCAATTTTTCATCTAGCTCTCTTATTTGATTTTTTTCTTTTCTTTCTTTTTTTTTTAAACCCTTAACTTCTGTGTATTGACTTATAGGTGGAAGATTGGTAAGGGTAGGCAATGGGGGTCAAGTGACTTGCCCAGGGCCACACAGCTGGGAAGTGTCTGAGGCTGGATTTGAACTCTTATTTGATTTTTAAAGTCCTTTTCAAGCTTCTACATTAATTCTTTTTGGGCTTGAAAGCAATTAATATTTTTCTTAGAGGCTTTGGATGAAGCAATATTCACTCTGTTGTCTTCTTCTGAGTTTGATCCTGTCACCAAAATATATGTTGAATTTCCTTTTTTTGTTGTTTGCTCATTTTCCAATCTTTTTCTTTTCTTCTAATTTTAAAAACTGTTAAAGTTCCACTCTTCAACTGAGGTGAAGGGAGCACTGTTCTGAGCTTCAGGTTCTTTGTGTAGCTGCATTCAGAGCTGGGATTAGGGATCTATCTGCTTTCAGTTCTTCCTAGATGGTATGATGTAAAGAGAGCTGGGTTTAATTCTGTCCTGGCTTGTGTTCTGGTTTGGAGGTAACAAAAGCACTCTTTTATCCCTTGGAACTATGACCAGGGACCCCTGCTCCCCTGTGACTATAAGTGCTGATGTGTGATAGTGTTCCTCCTCTCCCTGACAACTTAACTCGAAGATTGCTTCCAGGATCTGAGTATGAGAAATAAGACAAGACTCTTGCACCCAGAACCAGCAAAGTTATTGTAATCTCCTTCTGAGCAGCTGTGGGACCTCCCCTTACCATCTGTGGCTGAGAGCTCCAGAAGCCCTGGGCTGCTGCTTCAGCTGAGCCTGGGGCTCCTGTGCTGTTTTGCACTCTCTCAGTCCTTAAGAAAGATCACAGAGTGCTGGAGTCTGCTTATACTGGCTTATTAGAGTTGATTGTTAAATTTTCAATATGATCATTTACACCTGGGAAGTTGGCCAGTGTTACAAACCAGGGCTTTATTTATGGTTTTATTCTTTAAAAATGAAAAAAATTTTTTCAATGACATGTAGAAAGAATTTTTAACAAATATCTGACATTTTGTGATCCAGATTCTCTTTCTTTCTCCTTTCTCTCCTCCCTCTTTGATATGGTAAAAAGACTGATATCAGTTATACCAATGCTATCATGGAATATATATTTCCATATTTTTCATTTCTTGATAGAAGACCCATATCAAATATACCAGAAAAAACTCATGTAGGAAATAAAGTGAAAAACAGTATACTTTGATTTGCATTTAGAATCCAACAGTTTCTTTTAGGGCTGTTAGTAGTATTTTTCATCATGAGTCTCTTGGGGTTATCTCAGAAACTTGCATTGCTGATAATATTTTAGCCCTTCACAATTGATCATTGCATGATATTTCTGTTACTGTATACAGTGTTCTCCTGGATCTACTCACTTCACTTTCCATCAGTTCATATAAATCTTTCCAGGTTTTTCTGAATTCACCCTGTTCATCATTCCTTATGGCCCAGTAGCATTCCATTACAACCATATACCACAACCTGTCCAGCCATTCCCTGACTGATGGACAACCTTCAGTTTCCAATTCTTTGGCACTATGAAAAGAGCTGCAATAAATATTTTGGTACAAGTAGGTCCCTTTCCTTTTTCCTTGATCTCTTTGGGATACAGAGATAGGAGTAATATTACTGGTCAAAGAGTATGCACAGCCCTTGGGGCATGGCTCCAGATTGCTTTTATGAGAAATGATTTGACTCCTACCGTATTTGGGTTGACCCTTGCCTTAGGACTGAATCAATGATTTTATCCCTTTGTTAAGTTTCCCTCAGTGGTATCCAGGTTAAAATGATTCCATTGGGGTAGCAATTATTTCACTCATATTGACAGACATTAATATGCATTTAGTCAGAAAAGGACAATCAACTAATTCTAAAACAGTATGTGATGAAGAGTATATGTAATTAAGATAGATTATTTTAATGTTAGACTTAAACTTGTCAGGACATGCTTTTGTCTGACCACAGCCAAAGGGCCTCCACCCTAGACCTTAAGTCCTGCGTGATAGAGATGTCATAAAGTTCAGTGGTAAGTCCCTTGCTATTTTAGGAGCCCTTCGGCCCATTGCCATTTCCTTCTGATTGCCCAACATTGGGCGGGACTGACCTTTTCGACCGTCTGGTCCCTGTGCTTCTAGGCTGGGAGTGTGTGTGGGCGCCATCTTGTATCCTGGAGCCAGAAGGGGCCTCACACCATGAGGAAGGTCTGGGATCCTACTTGTTGGAGGAGGTCAGGGTTCTAATTAAATAGCAGTTGGCTGGGAATTCTTTCTTGGAGATTTCATTTGCAGGCTGGATAATTTCTGGTGTTAGACTCTCCAGAATGGTTATATTAGTTCATAGTCCTACCAACAGCATATTAGTGTCCCAATTTTCCCACATCCTCTCCAAATTCATCATTTCCCTTTTTGGTCATTTTAGCCAATCTGATAGGTATGAGATGGTATCTCAGAGTTGTTTTAATTTGCATATCTCTAACCAATAATGATTTCCTTAATCAATGGCAATTAATTTCTTCTTCTGAGAACTGCCCTGCTCATATCCTTTGGCCATTTTATCAATTGAGGGATGCTTTCTATTCTTCGACATTTGACTCAGTTCTCTATCTATATGAGAAAAAAGGCCTCTATCAGAGACTCTTGGTATAAGTTTCTTTTTTTCCCCCAGTTTTTTGTTCCCTGTCTAATTCTAGTTGTATTGATTTTGTTCGTGCAAAATTTAATTTAATATAATCAAAACTATCCATTGGCTTTATTAATTTTGCTGACTGTCTAGACTTAACAAAGTGATGGTAAAAATATTAAGGAAGATTAAATTTAAAAGTACTCAGCCGGGGGGACAGCTGAGTAGCTCAGTGGATTGAGAGCCAGACCTAGAGGCAGGAGGTCCTAGGTTCAAATCTGGCCTCAGCCACTTCCCAGCCATGTGACCCTGGGCAAGTCACTTGACCCCCATTGCCTACCCTTACCAATCTTCTGCCTTGGAACCAACACACAGTATTGACTCCAAGATGGAAGGCAAGGGTTAAAAAAAAAAGTATTCAGCCTGTTTTTTTTTGTTTTTGTTTTTGTTTTTTTTGTTTTGTTTTCAGAGAGCCAGCTGTTAAACAGTTATCAGCATGCTCTTGGGTACCTTTAGCAAGGTATTTTCTGAGGAATCCTGGAGTTGCTTGTTGTTAGGAAGCCCTGTGTGTCTTAAGTGTATGTGTATATATATAGGAAACATTTTTATGGTGCCAATAGTATTTCAGGCATTGTTCTGGGTACTTTACAAATATTATTTTAGGGGGTAGCTGGGTAGCTTAGTGGATTGAGAGCCAGGCCTAGAGACGGGAGGTCCTAAGTTCAAATGTGATCTCAGGCACTTCCCAGCTGTGTGACCCTGGGCAAGTCACTTGACCCCCATTGCCTACCCTTACCACTCTTCTGCCTTGGAGCCAATACACAGTATTGACTCCAAGATGGAAGGTAAGGGTTTAAAAATATTATTTCAATTGATCCTTTCAATAATCCTGGGAAGTAAATGCTTATTATTAGCCCCATTTTACAGTTGAAGAAACTGAGACAAACAGAGGTCACAGCTAGTATGTGGCGTGTGTGTGTGTGTGTGTGTGTGTGTGTGTGTGTGTGTGTGTGTGAGAGAGAGAGAGAGAGAGAGAGAGAGAGAGAGAGAGAGAGAGAGAGAGAGAGAGAGAAAGCATGACAGCTAGCTTTGTATAAAAAAGCTTTTGAGCCCAGTAAGCATCAACCAGCAATTTTAGGTCAAGGGTTGCAGAGCTAATTTCATTTTTTGAGGTTTGGGGATTTGAGAACCTGGCCCCCAAATCCTGTTTCATCTATTCCCAGCCTGCAATCTGAGAACTCCTAATAGAAGAGAGCAAATATTTCTTTGCTATGTAGATGTGTATATGTAAGTGAGGGATTTTGCCTAAACCTACTAAAGGCAGGAAATGCAAAAAACAGTGCTCCTGTTCTGGTCTTCTTGGAGCTAAGCTATATACTCCTTCCATAGAAAACCATACTTTCTGGTTTCAGGACCAGCCCACTAGCTTAATCTGCAGCAAAGGATAAGCAGCTTTGACTCATTTCCTGACTTCCTAGTTATGACATATTTCCTTCATTTGTGCGTACATCTAAATGTGAATACAATTTAAAAAAAGACATTATTAGAACCGGAGAATTTTTTGAGGTTTTTAGCATCCAGCTATTGCTTTCATAATAAAATAACAAATGAAATAAAACTAAACTTCCAGGCCAGTTGTTTAAGATAAGAGTATGTAGTCGGATGGATTTTAAGTCTGAATGTTTTAAAAAGAGAAATAAACCACTAATTCAACAATCTAGTTCAAGAAACATTGAGTCCTCTGTGTGCAAGGTACCAGTCTAGGGACTGGGAATACAAAGACAAGAATAAGTCTAGTCAAGACAAATATATTAGATACCTTCTATATACAAGGCATTAGGCTAAGTTCAGAAGATTCAAAGAGAAAAAAAGTCCCTGCCTTCAAGGAGCTGCATTAAAAAAGATAAACACAAGAAAACTGAGCAGAGACAGAGAGAGAGAGAGGGAGGGAGGGAGAGAAAAAGGGAGAGGGAGATCAAGAAAAATGTTCATTTCTAGTGGATTTCACTTTTCCACAAGATCCTAGATTCTTCCAAACTCATGCTACCCCATACTTGGAACACATTTTTGACCTGCTAGACAAGTGACTCTCTTCCCATGGGGCTGTACCAGCTAAATAACTCACTGAACAGTGAGGAACAAAAGCAAAGCCCTTTTCTCCTTCATATTATGGTATTAGTCCCTTATTAATACTTCAGCTACTAGGACGGATTACAGAATTTATTCTTCCTCTGTGGGAATCATGCCATTCAGGAAATTCCCCTTCTCTGGACAGAAGATTGGATGACCAAATTCTCAGAGTTGGAGTTACTATAGGATTAGTTCCCAAGGCCGATGCCATCCAATAAATCTCCTTCTCTGGTTAGAAGGCTAGGTTCTAGGATTGTGCTGTCCAGGAAAGAAAAATTGCTCATGAACTCCTCTTTCAGACCATGTAGATAAGTATATGTATCTCTTTTGTGCTTCTCAAGGACTGTCCACTGGCACCCTGTTGCTGCTACCACTTGGACTGCAAAAGCCCACTGTCAAGCAGATTTCTCTTAGAGATTATTTGTTCCCTGACCCATTCTCATAAGAGGAAAAAAGATGCTGTCCTTTTAGTCCAGGTGGGTTTGGGTAAGCACATCCAGCTCCTAGGTAATTCTAGTTGAAGGCAGCCATTCACACCTCCTAGGGACCATTGGGGAGGAGGACAAATCTTCCCCCCAAACCACACACCTGATGTGCCTGCTTCGGGAGGTAGAATGGATAAGGCAAATCATGGCCAGAAATTGCTAAGCAGATCTGTTTTAGTACAAAGGGTGGCTAATTTGTCTTGGGAAAAATTGTAGTCATTCAAATGCTAAATACTAATACTAAAAGATGGCTCCATACCAACCAATTCACCTTGGGGTACCTTCAATAGCTAAAACTGAATCAAGAATTATGTTTCTCTATTTAAGTTGCCAATAGAGATAACATCTTATTTGAAGAGTTCTAAGCTCATTTCCTTGGAAGAACTTAATAAGTGCTTATTGCTGACTGATTAACTGGACAATTGATCAATCCCTTACATTAGGGATGGTGCTATGAGTTTCAGGGACTGTGCTGAGTCTCCGAGAGAAGGGACAAGGAAGCCCCCTGGCAGGAACTTTTTAATTCTTCTCAAAGAGCTCAAAACGGAGTCCTTTCTCTATTCATGACTATATTAAATAAATTCTATTCTACAGAGCTCTAGTTGCCATTATCTCAAAGCCAGGTGTGTTATATTTGAACCTCCTCTCCCCTTCTTTAGGACTTTTAGGAGCTTGAGAGTGACTTTAATCTCAGTCATTGACCCAACTCCCCACTGATTGTTTTCCCCTCAGTTTTAAGGGTCCAAGCACCCTGGATCCATTCACTTTTACAAAGAAATATTTACTTCAAATATATAGCAAGAACAACGTACAGACATTTCCCTACAATACCTCAGAGGTATTATTCCCCCTTTACCACTTTCTGGGGAGGGGAGAGAGATGAGCTTTGCTCATTTCCTATATAGGTTAGCCCCTACAAATCGTAAGTCCAAAGACCTCTTAAGTTTGCATCCTGGGATGTAGGCTTCTCAGGATTTCCCTGCTAGGTTGGTTGCAATATCTGGACTAGAAAACTGAGCTCCAGGGTCCCCACAGCTTAAGATCCCTGGTCAGAGACTCTTCTTCCCATTCTTAGAACTGAAAAGGATGAAGAAAATAAGACCAAAACCCTAAATAAACCTTTTTCTGGGGGTCACAGGGCCTAAAGGGGAAGGAGTGTCAAGACCCTTTCCCTTTACTGTAGTATCTGCTGTGTGTATCTTTCCCCTGGAAACCTTTGGGGAAAAAGTGACTGGAATTCAATCAGGTAGATTTAAAGATGGTACTAGTTCTGCCCAGTTAGACAATGGAAAGAGATTACTTCCAATCACATGGTAGGCTAAACGAATGTTCATACATGCACCAGATCTCCTTTCTCACAAAAGTAGGTTCCTGGTGCCTCCCACATGGATGGTTCCATTTTAGATGACCTGGGCAGGTGCCAAACTCCTAATATATACAATTTGCAAGATATTAAGTCCCCATGGTTTGCTGGTGGTAGCAATGAAAGCTACTGTGATTTTGCAAGAGACTAACTAAAATTATACTCAGGCTAGTATGTAAGGTTTCACAAATGTAAATTAAAACTGTCATATATAGATAACATTTGGAAGTGGTGCAGGGATTGGGTAGCGGGAGGAACAAATCAATCAAAAAATAAAATCTATGTTGGAGGGCGAGTTACAAATGTTCTGGCAAGAGAAAAAGAAGCTATAGTACTTATCCATAATGTGAGAGTGAATTCCCCTACCCCCTTTTTTGATTACAATAGAATTAGCCTTTCTGATTATAACACGGATAATATAGTTCATTTCATACGAATTATAAACATTAGCTGAGAAGAATACAGTTTAAGGGTGGTATCAAATCTTACTGACAAGCATTTTGACCTTAAGCCTAAAACCCCAAAGTTTCAACTGAGCCTACCACAGCCTGTTGCAAAATCATAAGACAGGGGGTAGAGGGCTGCTCTTGGGTCCAAATTTATCTCAGGTGCAAATGTCAGTCATAAATGTCATCCATCTAACTGCTGACTCCTACTTGTCAAAGAAAAAAACATTTTTTTAAAGTAACCCTTAAAGTAACCCTTTACTGAAAAGGTTTTGGAAAGGTCGGTAGTAATAATAGATATAAAGTTACCAGTCATAGTGGTTATTTTTTTGTATACTTTCTGGCTTATTCAGCACTTGTGCAATCTGTCCATGTAAAAATTCTGTATTCATTCTGTCTTTTAGGGCAGGATGCCATCAGATTTCTATGTATAAAAAAGGCTATCTCCTAAGGCTTGGGGTCTCTGGTCTTGATCTTGACCAGAGTCCAGCTTTATTGTGAGACTGGCCTCCTCTCAATAAACCTATTTAGCTTGGAGTTTTGTATTGGTGTGATAAATTTTTGCCACAATACTGTGAAGTAGGGTTATAACCGTTATATGATCAGAACAAACCTTAACTGAGACTATCAGGGAAAAACCTTTACAGCTTAGAATTCCTAAGGGTTAGAAAAGTGATTTTCATCAGCTCGAGTCTGACTGATGGATGAAGCAATAGCTATAGATGAATTATGTCTATCTGAAGAAATAAAGAAGTGGAAGAAATAGGAAAGATGGAGAAAGGCACCCTAACTCATTCAGTACAGGCACAAAGAAAGCTTGCAGAAGGATATCACTCTAGGTGAGAGAACTAGATTATTGAGAAAGCCTTAGGGAGGTTGGGGAATTTTAAAGTAAAGATGTAAAAAGCTACATATCAGTAATTAAGTTAAAAAAAAACCCCAACTGTATGCCTAGAAATTGTTTTAAATACAGCTTAGGTTGGGAGGAAAAGCATTGTTTTGTTATTCTTCCTATGCAGTAGTTTATAGTTTTGTAAAGTTCTATGATATCGGGTTCAATTCAACAAAGAACTACTTTTCTCCTTTAATTTTCTTTTCTTTTCAGAGTATATAATAACCTAATGCTTCTTCTCTGGCAAACTAATAGCTTCAATTGTTCTTCTAGTTCCATTAGGGCCTCTTTTGTAATGATAGAACACTCTCCTTAGCTTGTGGGGGTCTATCTATCTATCTATCTATCTATCTATCTATCTATCTAAAGTAAAGAAATAGGTAAGGTTGGCTCTCTCCTGATCTCTTGACAGCCTTTAATACTATTGATCACCACTCCTTCCTGAGTTTTCATGATATTACTTTCTCCTAGTGGCTACTCCTCAGTTATCTTTGCTGGATCATCTGTCTCATTCTCTACACATGGATAATCCCCAAGGGCTCTATCTTAAGAGCTGCACACTCTTCATCTTTTTACTCAGTAATTTCATCAGCTTCAGCTATTATCTCTTTGTAGACAACTCTTAGATCTGTTTATCAAGGTCTACTCTTCTCCTAAACTACAATCTCATACCATATCTAAAAGCAAAAGCACATCCATTATCATTCCCCTCAAGCCCTCTACTATTCCTAACTTTTAAAAAGTTGCAATTGAGGGATCTACTATCCTTCCATTCATCATCTTGGACTTCTATTTTTTCTTGCTCCTTCACTTCTTAAATTCAGTCAGTTCCACATTCAGAGGAAGAACTGTGGGAGTAGAAACACAGAAGAAAAACAACTGCCTGATCACATGGGAGGATGGGGATATAATTAGGGATATTGACTCAAAATGAGTACCTTAGTGCAAATATCAATACTATGGAAATAGGTCTTGATCAATGACACATGTAAAACCCAGTGGAATTGTGCATCAGCTATGGGAGGGGGTGGAAGTAGGGGAGGGATAGAACATGAATCTTATAACCATGGAAAAATGTTCTAAATTAATTAATTAATTAGTTAGTTAATTAATTAATTAAAGATTTAAAATAAAAAAAAATCCAGTCACTTATCAAATCATGTTAATTCTGTCTTCACCATCAATCTTACATCTGTCTTCTTACTTTCCCTCACATAGCCACAACCCTAGTTCAGGTCCTTACTTTTTGTTTAGATGATTACAATAGCCTTCTAATTGCTCTCCTCTTTCATTTCTTTTCTACAACTATTCCTAAGACAGGTTTGACAAAGCAACCACTCTGCTTAAGAAACTCTAGTTGCTCCCTCTTGCCTCTAGAATAAACCACAACTCCAGTGTTTGGCATTTAAGGCTCTTCAAAAGCTGGTTACAGCCTCCCTTTCCAGGCTTATTGCTCATTATTCTCCTTCAGGCACTTCATGTTCCCCTCTGCTTGCTGTTTCTGATATACAACATGACTTCAGACAATAACATACTAATTACACCTATTTACATAGTACTTTGCAGGCTACAGACTGCTGCAAATGATATTATTCCCATTTTATAGATGAGAAAATTCAGAGTTGAAGACAGTAAAGACTACACACTGAAATGGCAGCACCAAATCTGGATCTGGTCATTCCGAGTCCAGCATTCTTTTTAATATGCCATGCCGCCTTTCAAGCCACTTGACCTTTTTGGTCCAAATTTCTTCACTTGAAAAATGAAGGTTTTGGACTAGAGGAGTTTTAGGTTTCCTTTTCTATATTTCTATGGTACTTATATTTATACTTATATTCTATTTATTCCATCATGTGACTTTATAACTTGGATGAATCAAAGTATATTGTTTGAACAAGGTAGGTAGTACCTTTTTGTTAAGTAGTTTTATTTAGGACAATAACTTATTGATCTTATAGATTGCTTTTTGACTCAATTATTTAGAATAAGAGAAAAAGGAATTGCATGTTATTTATAGATATTTCTCCCAAGCTTCACAGTTTCTTGATTAAGAATCTACCCACTGTAAACTTACTTGTCTCTTGTTTGGACTTTTTGCATGCATCAACAAAGAATTAGGGCTTCTTTTTCTTTCTTTTTAGTACATGATAATTTCAGCTACAGAATGTGAGCTCTGCCACTTTAACACCTGTGTGGCTTTCAGCATGTCACTTAGATTCTTTATGTATTGGTTTAAAATCTGTTGTTCTATGTCTTTTGTTTTTAAGAGGACCAATGACATCATGGGATAATGTCTTGACTTGCAAATAATTGGATTTAAGTGAAGCAGAGTTGCACAAAATCAATTAGCCTCACTCTCTCTTCCAGAATCATTGAAGTTTAATGGCAAGACAAAAATCAAGATCATGATTGCCCATGATGCAATGGATGACCTTAGTGTCTTTGATGGTGTTTGATCAAGTTCTAAACATTCAACAGTCCTTGCTTCAGTCACCTTCATGACCACTGGAACAAATTATGGCCATCCACCCCTTCCACTTGGGAAGTCTTCACGTGGAGTAGACATGCCCCCAACTCACCAATGGGCTTGAGGCTTGTCAGTTACCCTCAACCTGGTTTAGCCTGTCTGCCAAGATAGTTTTACTGGGGTTTAGTCACTGTGCATGCTACAGCTTTTTGGAGCCACAGATGAGAACTGGGATAACAGGTGGACACCAGAGATGGATGAGCAGCCCTGAAAAGGTCTTAGCAAGCCCTCATACCAGAGGTGCTTATCTTCCTGGAACATTACCTGTACTCCAATTCATCTATAAAAGAAAGGAGTTGGACATGATGGCCTCTAAGATAATTTCAGTTCTAAATTATGATCTTGTGATCCCTACTTTCTGAATAATATCTCTTACAAAGAGAAGCATAGTCTAGAGGATGGACTACTGGGCTTAGAAGACTTTGATTCAAATCCTACTTCTGATACTAGCCATGCAACATTGTCAGTCATTGAACCCCCCTCCCCCATATGCTCAGTCAGCTCCCTAGAATTGGTCAGCTAAGACACAAGTAGTATGCAAACTGCTTTAATGGATAGAGATTCCTTTCATAGATTTTTTTCATGTCGATGTAATCTTTATTCCATTCTTGCATGGAAGGCATTGTTAGTCACAGTTTATAATATACCATCGTTTGCTTATTCCTACCATACATTTCTCTGTTGCCTTTTGGGACACACAGAATTTTGATGCTTCAGAGATTATAGTGTTTCGTTATCATGGAAGAATATTGATGCTAAATCATCAGGAGAATATTAATATTAACATATATTTGTGTGGAGAATATTAATGTTAAAATATATGTAGATGTATATATGTGTGTCAGGGAGCATCTTGGGAATATTCAAAGCAGTGTGTGATTTTTCCAAATGTAATCCAATCTGAAACAGCTCAATAGAATTCTTATATTACTATAGTAATAGTAATTTTCCTTATATCTCTTCCTGGATGGTTTTTAAGACAAATCTCTTTTGAGTGGTTAGGGATCTCATTGAGGAGACTCTGCGATATTCTGGGGCTTGCTGCAATCAGCACAAGGTCACCTAAAAATAACATTGTCTGAACAATGAGTACATCTGGAGGGCATGACCATTTTTAGGGAATTCTTATGGAAAATTTATGGGAGAATAACCAACATGCACTGATTAAGTACAGACAGTGAACAAGGAACTATGCTGAGAATTTAGATGAAAATTACAAAGAAAATATGTATGGGTGGCCATTTACACTACTACAAAGAGAGCCCACCTAGATGAGATCACTGACAAATTGAGGTATTAAATACTCTAGCAGGTTATGGCAAGCTAAAGAACTTTTCTTCATTCTAATGATTTTTCTATCTAAAGAATTGCAACATCCTCTTCCATGGACAGTGTTCTTTTTTTTTTAAACAGATGATAAATATTTATAAAACAAGTTTTTCTTTTTCTCTTCTTTGACTTGAAAGTTTCATGTGTGCATTTACTTTTTTTCATTTGTCATTTCTACATTAACTTTCCTTTATTTCATTATATTTTCATAACAGATTACAATTTCCATTATTTAGGTAATTTTCTCTTGATTGCAATTTTGCAGAAAAGAACTATATGAATGTCAACTTAGACAAATTTCTAAACCTACTAGTGGACATCACCTTATTTTAATCTCAAAATCACATTCTAGAGTGGTTTACTTTTCTTTCTGTAACCACCAGAGGAAGCTAAGGAGCCAGGACAGGCAATGGTAGTAGCATCACGGAGATCCAGCAGCCCCTTGGCTGAATGCACACATGCTCTGTTGGACTGCTCTCTTTGCAGGACCAATGTTGCTGCTTGGCCGAGAGAAACTCAGGGCTGCCTCTGAAGCAGCAACATTCATTTTCCTGTTATTTGTTGTTTGCACTTCACTATCTGCCCTCCCCTGCAAATAGGAATGACTCTAGGAATAGCTCACATCAAACTCCAGCCTTTCTACTTTTCTTGCCTTTGGTTCAGCTCCAGCTTAATCCAATGTTTTACTTTGGAAAGAAGAATTTCTCTCTCTCTCTCTCTCTCTCTCTCTCTCTCTCTCTCTCTCCCTCCCTCTCCCTTCCCTCCTCCCTTCCCTCCTCCCTTCCTCTCATCTCTTTATCTGGTTATCTGGGCATAAAGCAAAATGCAACACAGTTGGGTTTTTGTTGGCAGAAGATTTCTCTTTTCCAATGACTGGCATGAAAAGAATGATTTCTAACATTTAGATGCCATTTTAACATTTACAAGGTGCTTTACATATATTATTTTATTTGATTCTCCAAACAACCCAGTCAGATGCACGAAATTATTATACCCATTTGGTAGATGAGGAAATCAAGATTGAGAGAAGTTAAGGTGTTTTTTACTTTGCTAGACATCCTATTCTCTCTACCAGTTAGCTACTCAAAAATGAAATCTCTTCAAGCTCAAGTAGATGCAATGAGTTTAAAGTGAGGGGACAATCTAGGACACATTTAGTTTCTCCTTCAAGGGAAGAGAGAAGGGAGGAAAAAAAGTCACAGGTTCAAGTTTATGAAGTTTCACCCAGTTCATAGTTTATTCCAATTATTCTAATCTTCTAGGTGACAGCTTGGTGTCCTGATGGATCCTCTCTCATCTCTTCTTGCTTGAGGTGGCTTCCTTCTTTCTCTCATAACTCCTTGAATCAGGGACAAAACCTGGGAATCTGGGCAGCGATAACTGGCTGATCCAGTAGATCATTGGTTACCCTTTGTCTAGTCATTATGTGTCTGTGGAGTTGACAAAAGACTGGTTACATTGGAAGTGTTCTTATCTGAATTTTCCTCTAGGTTAAGGGTTCATCTCATTTGGAGGGCATGCTACTTTCTAGTCACTGATTGTACTAATACATTCATAGGCTACAGAAACCCAAGGTTGAAAACTCCCTGCCCTACATTTCTTTTTGTCAGGGAAAAAGTAATATACTTTAGAGCCATTCTTTTCAAATGTGTGGATATTGTTCCTAGCTTCTTCCCTTTCTTCATCCATTACTCTGAGAATTTATTTAGATTTCCTCTTCATTTCTCATTGGGAAAGACAAGATATGACAAATGTTAAAACAGTGAATCCACCACCATTTCTATCATTAGAAGGCATAACCTGCCAGCATAATATGTAATATGTAAGCGTAGTGAGTCAATAGTGTTTACATGAAAGCCTCACTATTAGAACATCCAAAAAAGAAAGTCCATAGTCAACTTAGACAAATTTCTAAACCTACTAGTGGACATCACCTTATTTTAATCTATATATAACATATGTTTTCTACCACAGCAGCCTTTGTTTTATAAGTTATATATTAATAAGCTAGGTCACATTCTGAAGTCTGACTAGAAGAAAGTATATGAAAAAGGATGTTTTTGTCTTCATGCCACGTTCTCTTAAATTGTCCTCTGTATATGTGTTTGCTTCAAGAACAATAGCATTTTTGAACAAACTTTGAAAACTAATATATTGGATGGTAGAGTCATGCTAGATGTGAGGTTAAAACATAATAAGATAAAATTTAACAGAGACAAATGTAAACTTCTATGCTTAGGTCTAAAAAATCAACTTCAAAGGTACAAGATTGAGGAGGTATAGCTGGATGATTGTTTCTATGTAAACTATCTGCTGATTTTGACGAATTGTAACACAATATGAAGCAACAGTGTTAGCATGAAAGCCCTCAAAGTTAATGTAGTCTTATGCTGTATTAAGAGAGGTACAATATTCAGAAGCAGGGTGGGGGGGAGGGAGGAGTGATGTTGCTGCATTTTATCTTTGGTGATGCCTCATTTGGAGTGTTCCAAACAGGTCTTTGCATCATTTCTTAGGAAGGATACAGACAAATTGAACAGCACCCAGAGAAAGGTGACAAAGATGGTGAGGGGAGTGAAGACCATGCCACAAAAAGTTCAGTCCAAAGACCTAGGAATATTTAGCCTGGAGAAGAGAAAACTTGAGAGGGGTGGGGAAGACGTAACAACTGCCTTAGTATGTTGTCATATGGACAAAGACTCTAATTTGTTTAGCTTGACCCTAGAAGGTAGAACCAGGAAAACTGAATTGAAGTTGCAAAGTTGCAGATTTCACTTTCATATCAGAAAAAAAAGCAACTTTCTAATAATTATAGCTGTCCAAAAAATGAAATCAACAGCTTTAGGAGGTAGGAGACTTGTATGCCTAATTGTTGGGGATGTGGGTTGGATTAAATGACGTTTGAAATACTTTCCAATTCTGAAATTATATGATTGAGAAAAAAAAACAATAGTGAATGTACAAGTTATAAAAAAAGGAAATTCCTCAATCCACATATATTGTTTTAATAAAATTTTTGTGTGTTTCATAATTGTAGTTGAATGGTTCAAATGAATTTCTCCAATTCAGTTTCCTTTTAATGTAATACCAGAAATTTCACTGCACTGAAACAATCTTTCTCCAAGAAACCTTATGTGTGATTTCCCTTAAACTGTAATATATTTTGACAATATTATGGATACCTTAAGTTAAACAGCACACAATTTTTTTTCAGTCCTTTAATCATTTTCATCTGAATTTCCTTTCCTCTCATTCACTTTTCTCATCCTGCCCATGTTTCTATTTTCTCTTACCATTCCTATTATCCTAAAGGAAATCAGGTAGTGAATTTACAATGAATTGAATAAACCCTTCTGTTTCCTTTTCTTCCTTTAGTGATTGTCAGCAGCATTGTTTTTTTGGCAAAATGCTGGATGTATTACACTAAAAGGCAGAGGCATATAGTCTCCTCTCACCGCCTCCTTTGGATGGGGCTGCCATATGGGACAGCTGGGAAGTGGGAAGAACCTGAAGACTTCAATGTGCCTCTCCTTCCCTGCTTTCTTCTTTATCCTCTACCACAGGCTGCCCAGAATCCATCTGGGCTGCTTGACTGCTTATATTGCTTGGATGAGATCAGAGTCATCAACTCCATTTCTTTTGGTGAGATGGGGATGGAGGACCATCAGGCCCTACTGTTTTCTCTACTAGTACCCTAAAGTTTTCTAGGTCTTATCATCTAGCTGTCTCTACATCCTCCAAAAGTTTCCTTTATTTTAAGATGCTTTTGTATCTTAAAATAAAGGAAACTTTTAATGCTTAATCATATTCAGTAGGCTTAGCCATCACCAAAGGACCTTTGCACATCCCCAAAAGTGCTGACTTGTGGTCAGCTGGAATTAGGAAGTGTGGCTTTCCTCTTCCCTGTTCAATCCCTGATTGCATTCATATGTATATACTCCTACACAGATTTACATTTTTTTAAAGGATAGATTCAGGGTTAGATTTGATCATGAACTGTTATACCATAATAGAACTTAACTCCTCATTGACCTCAGCTACTGAATCATCATGAGGCAGCTTGGTAGTACAGAGAGTAATGCTGGATTTAGGCTTTAAAAGAGCCGAATTTAAATCCTGTCACAGACACTTACTGGCTATGTGACTAGGTAAGACACAGAACCTCTGTTTGCTCATTTCTTCATAGGGTTGTTGTGGGAGTTGATGAGTCAATATATGTAAAGCCCTTTGTAAACCTGAAGGTGCTCCATAAATGTTAACTATTGTCATTATTATTTCAATTCAGGGATGCTACAGAAGATTTTTTTTAAAAAACAGAGCCCCTTTAAATTTATAAACCTCCAACAATCTTGTGAAATGATTTAAATGGGGGCTTTTATAATTTTATATGTCCTTAACATTCTTATATAGTTGAATCAGTTCCCTATCTACTAGATAATTTTAATGCAAAATTTCCAATTAACTGTTTCACTTGTATTTAATTACATTTTATTTTGTTTGTGCAAAACTTAAAAAATGTATGTTATTAAAATTATCCATTTTATCTCCTGTGATTCTCTCTATCTCTGATTTGGTCAAGAGCTCTTTCTTTTTGCAGGATTGTGAAAGATATATCCTTTCCTATTCCTCTTATTTATATCACCCTTTGGAGCTTGTAAATCACATGAAAATTGATCTAAAACTAATTTCTGTCAAATGGATTCCGGTTTTTTCATCAATTTTTGATTTGATTTTTAATTTATTATTCATTTTTTAGCATTAAAAAAATTGAGTTCCAAATTCTCTCCTTCCCTCCAGCTCCTCCCCCACTCACTAACAACACAAGCAATATGATACCCATCATACATATGAAATGCAAAATATATTTCCACATTAGCCATGTCACCAAAAAAAGGTAAGAAAAAAAAGTGAGAAAATTATAATTCAATTTGCTTTCAGAATTCATCAATTCTCTCTCTGGAGGTGACTAGGAATTTTCATCATGAGTCCTTCTGAATTGTCTTATATCATTGTAATGATCAGAGTAGCAATTTGCATTAGCAAATGCAAATTAAAACAATCCTTAGGTCCCTCTTCACAGCTATCAGATTGGCTAATAGGACAGAAAAGGAAAGTAATTAATTTATTTTTTTTTGCATCAGTTCATATTAGTTTTCCCAGGTTTATTATTATTTTTTTAAAACATCTTGCTCATCATTTCTTATTGTTCAGTGGTATTCCATCACGACCATACACCACAGTTGTTCCCCATTCCCAATGGATGGGTATCCCCTCCATTTACAATTCTTTTCCACCACAGAAGAGGGGCTATAATTTTTTCTTTGCCCATATAGGCCTTTTCCCGTTTATGTCTTTGTTATACAGCCCCCAGGAGAGGTATTGCTGGGTTAAAAGGACAGTTTTATAGCCCTTTGGGTATAGTTCCACATTGTTCTTCAGAATGGTTAGACCATTTTTACAACTCCACCATATCCCTTTAAGCATTTATTATTTTCTTTTTCCGTTGTATTAGCCAATCTGATAGGTATGAAGTGGTACCTAAGCATGGTTTTAACTTGCATCTTCTAATCAATAGCGATTTAGTCTTCCTCCTCTTCCTCCTCCTCTTCTTCTTCCATTTGATTATCGTTATGGTCACTAGCACACCGGTAGGAAGGAAGGGAATCCTGATAGAGTAAGGGTAGAGGAAGACGTTGGATCTTACTATTCTCACCTCAGGCTCTACAGCCCGATGGGAGAGAGGTTAGGAATGAAGGTGGGCCGGGCTTGTGGTTACTATGGTAACTCTGACTGTTAGTGAAGGCCGACCACTAGGTGGCGCAGTGGCGTAAAGCCCCGTCTGGGAATCGGGAAGGCTTGAGAAGTTTGCCTCATTTTCCCCATCTGTAAATAAAGCTCATAACAGCAACCAGTTCTCAGGATTGGTGCAGGGGATAAAATGAGATGATATTTGTGAAGCGCTTTGCAAACCTGGGCGCTATAGAAATGTTGGCTATTATTATAAGTCCAAGAAAACCAGGCTGGATTAGGTCTTGCAAGAGGCCACTAGCCCTCTCTGTTGTCTCTTTACCCTTTCAGACATTTCCTCAAATTAGTCACTCTTTGGAAGACTCATAATTCAATTAAAAAAAAAAAAAAAAAAAGCTTTAGCGGCGAGAGCTGCCACGTGTGAAAAGCAAACCAATCAGGCGGCGCAGGGGAGGACGGTGACCCCCCCCCCCCAGGAAGAAGGAACTACATTTCCCAGGACTCCGCGAGAGCTCCGGGTTGGGGGAGGAGAGGCAGTAACCAAGAAGGAAGAGGAACTGCATTTCCCAGCATCCCCGTGTAGCTGCCGTAGTTTCTGAGCGCAGGCTCAACATGGCGGCGACCACGGAGCACGATACCGCTGCCGGTTCTTCTGATCCGCAGGAGATCGAGGTTCCTGAGTCGAAGACGTTTAAAGACTTAGTAAGAGAGGAGTGGGTCGCTTTTATTTATTAATTTATCCTTGTTTATTTTTACGTAGCCAGACCCTGGATCAATCCCGGAGCCTTCCCAGCGCGATCCAGACTGGAAGGATGGGGCAGTCAGACCATAAACTTAATATTAAGTCCTACTGTGTGCTGGGTACTAAGCTGGACAGCGTGTCGGGCACTGGCGTGGGCAGGCAGACCATAAAGATTTATTAAAGCCTACTGTGTGCCAGGCTCTAGAGAGACAAATTCCTCAGCTCATCCCCTGACCTTTGATTGTACTCTGCCTTTGATCTGGGGGCTCGGGGAGGTGAGGCTTTCCGAGCTTGATGCAGTCATCTTTTTGGCCATCACCTGCCTTTCTGAAGGGAGAGGACAGACCTGTGCCTAACCTGGTGATGGGTTGCAATCCCCCCGCCCCCCACCCCCCACTTTAGGACGAAGGTGCCTTAGGGACCATAGATTCCATAGATTGGCTGGGACTCCTTATCCAGAAACTGGGTTGCACCTCCTGCAAGAATCCTTTCCTAGGCCTACTTAATCTTAACGGCTTCCTTTGGAGGTAACAGTATCCCCATATTTGATATGTGTATATAGGGTTTACAGATAAGGATACATAAAGGACAAATCCACAGTTTATCCTATATATGTAAATGGACTACATACATTTAGGAATAAGTCTAGGATAATACTGCAGTTTTTCTCATACACACACGCATGTGTGTTTGTAGAAGGCAGCTGGGTAGCTCAGTGGATAGAGCTTTGGTCCTGGAGTCCGGAAGCCTTGAATTCATATCTGGCCTAAGATACTCACCAAGTTGTGTGATCTTGGGCAAGTCAGTTAACCTGTTTGCCTTAATCCACCAGAGAAGGAGATGGCAAAACACTTCAGTATCTTTGCCAAGAAAACTTTATGGACAGTATTGGTCCACAGGGTCAGAAAGAGCAGGACACTATCGAATGAACAATATCTATATCTGAAATATATATATATGTATATATATATAATAAGTTGGCGGTTTATTCTCTTTATGTACATACACACACATATATATGAATTAGACATGCACATATATATCCTTGTGTGTATATGTTTTTATAGTTCTTTGCATGTTGTCCCTTCCATCAGACTGTGTGCCCCTTGAGAGCAAGGACTGTTTTTTGCCTTTTTTATCACGTAGTAGGCATTTAATGTTTATTGAGTATATGCCTGCTCAGCTAAACTTATAGAAAGGAAAAGAGTTTTGGAGGCTGCAGTTTTAAGATTTCTTTTCTCTGAATTCAAAGGGCGTGACAGATGTTTTGTGCGATGCCTGTGACCAGTTGGGATGGAAGACACCAACCAAAATCCAGATTGAAGCTATTCCCATGGCGCTAGATGGTGAGTTAAAATGATATAATATGCAGATGACAGATAATGATCGTGGCCCAAATGATTTCCTCCCTTAATATCAGGAATTCTTAAAATAAGGAGTGTGAACCTGTTATTTAAAAATATTTAGGTAACTATATTTCAAGATAACTGATTTCCTTAACAGTCTTATATATTTTATTGTATTCATTTAAAAACATTATCCCTAGCAGGGATCCTTAAGCTTTATCAAACTTCCAGAGGGGCTCATCTCATAAAAGGGGTTATAAACTCATGCTGTAGGTCCATTCCAGTTAAATCCAAGAGCAAGAAGAGACAAGATAGGGAGTCCTTTAGGTTCAAGAAAGCAGATAATGTGTATTGAAGATATACTTTGTATTTAATACACAGAATAGTAAAACCAAGATACAAAAATTCAACAAATTAAGCATCTCTTCTGTGTTAGCAATTGGAAATGACAATCCTAATTTTCAAGATTTTATTGGATTGGTGTAATAGTAAAGGTAAGAACTGAACAAAGTAGGAAACTTTGAAGAGAAATCTTTTTTTTTTATAAGAGTAACTCTTGGGAGGGGAAATGTTGAAAGAAATGGCAAGTAATTAAAAGATTTGGTACATAATAGTGTGTGTGTAAAGAAATGGAATGAGATAATCATTAAGCATTTAAGTGCTTATTGTGTGCTAGGTGCTGAGTACTGTGCTAAGTACTGAGATACTCAAAACACCAAAACAACATTTCCTGCCCTTGAGGACATTACTTTCCACTGGGGAAAACTACCTTTACAAATGAGTACAAGGATAAATTCAGGGTGTCTCAAAAGTCTTAAAACAGTTTTAAACTATAATGGCTTAAAATTGTACAAAGACTTTTGGGACATGTTGTATAGTGTAGACTGAAGATAACCTTGGAGGAAAAGGAGATAACAACTGTAAGAGCCTCCTAGAATTTGAGAAGGTCCTTGAGTTGAGCTGTAAAGCAGACTGAGGATTCTAAAAGTTGTGGATGAGGGGCAGAGGATTCTTGATGTGGAGGACAGCCAAGATGGAAAGGGCAATATTCTGTGTAAAGGAAAAGAAATTGGCCAGTGCAGCTAGATTTCAGAATGCTTGGAAGGGAATGATGTGTTAAAAGTCTCTAAAGATAGGAAGGCACCAAGTTGTAAAGAGCTCTACAGACAGCCAAAATACCAAAGAGAGGAGTATGATTTTGATTTTAGAGGCAAAAGAGAAGAGAGCTGTTGAGGTTTATTGAGTTTGTTGGGGAAGGATAACACAGTTAGGCCTTTGCCCTTAGGAAAATTTCTATGAGAGGCTTGTGTCAGCGAGGATAATTAGAAGGCTTTTGCAGTAGTCCAGGCAAGAGGGGATAAGGTCCTCAACTAGGATAGTGGCTATGAATGGGGGCAAGGGAACGTGTACAAGTGATGTTATAAAGAAATCACAGCATTTGTAATTGATTAGCTATTGTGGGGTAAGGGAGAAAGAGGAGATGTTACTGAGATTATGAGATGTTAACTGTTGGTATCCTAAACAGTAATAGTCATTAATCAGTAAACATTTATTAAGCACTGACACACAATAGTTAGGTGGCACAGTGGATAGAGTGCTGAGCCTAGAGTGAGGAAGACTCATCATGGAATTCTCACATTCATAGGAGTATTGTGCTAGACTAGGGCCTTTAAGCTGTATGTAGACCTAGAAGACCACATTTTAATATTACCTATGTTCTGTTGCATTTTAATTTATTTTGTTAAGTATTTTCTTAATCTGATTTGGGCTGTACTTGGGAGTGTTGCGCATGTTGTGTGTTTCCAAGTAAGATTGTGATATCATAATCATGGAACACTTATGAAAGTTACTTCTAGGACAGAGGAGAAATAAAACCAGATAATCCACAATTTGAATATTACCTTATTTCGGTGGAGATAAATCATTCCTTGGCATGTAATCTGACAAACTTTCTAAAGCAGAACTAAAATTCTTTCATCAGCTAAAGTAAAGTTTAAACTTGTTTTTTTCCTATAGGACGTGATATCATTGGTCTGGCAGAAACAGGCTCTGGAAAAACAGGGGCCTTTGCTCTGCCCATTTTGAATGCTTTGCTAGATACCCCACAACGTTTTTTTGCACTAGTTCTCACCCCGACTCGGGAACTGGCCTTCCAGATCTCAGAGCAGTTTGAAGCCTTGGGGTCTTCCATTGGAGTTGAATGTGGTGAGTAACCAAAGAAGAGCATTAGTAGTATGGGTGACAGGACAGATTGGAAGGGTAGGAAAAAGGATAGTGTGAAGAAATATTAATTTAGTATTAGTTATAGCCTTAAGTATTAGGGAATCAATTGTGATTTAGTTTTAAATGAACCATGGGACTTGAACCATCTTCATAAGCTTTTCTTTTTCAGCTGTAATTGTTGGTGGAATTGATAGCATGTCTCAGTCTCTGGCCTTGGCAAAAAAACCACATGTGATAATAGGTAAGTTGCTCTTTCTATTTTTAAGACACTATTAGTGGTGGAATGGGATGGTAGAGTGTAGAATCCATTATTTTATTGAGATTTTGAGGTACTTCAAGATTATGGCTTTTGTCCCTTTGAATTCTTTTGTGTGGCAAAGTTAGTTTCTTTCATTCTCCTTTCAGTTGCTTGAATTTTCTCATTTTTTTTCTAAACCTTTTTTGGTAGCAACACCTGGCCGATTGATTGACCACTTGGAAAACACAAAAGGTTTCAACTTGCGAGCCCTCAAGTATTTGGTCATGGATGAAGCGGACCGAATATTAAATATGGACTTTGAGACAGAGGTGAGCTTACTTGTGGTTTATCGCCCCTTCTGAAGAGTCAGGCATTTAGTACAAAGGCCCCGAATTTTAAAAAAAAATTATTAAATAACTCTTGGGTCCAGGGTAGTGTACCAGGTTGAATCTATTTTATCTTTTCCACATTGGAAATATTTTAGCTTTCTCATTTCTCTCAGAATTTAGTCTCATGACAATACTTTGGCCATAAGCTAACATTTGTGTGTGCTTATTTTGAGAAATATAGTAAGAAATTTTCTTTTACGTTTTTTAAGTAAGTTTAAGTGAGACCTTAGAGACAGTCTGGAGAATCTTTTCTTTTACCTAATTATTACATCTTAAAGTACTTGGAAACCATTATATGTCCCTGTTGATCATGATGATGATTGATAAACATTTATTTAGCACTTACTATGTGTCTGACACTGTGCTAGGGAGGAGAGATATAAAAAAATGAAATAATTCCTACTCTCAGGGAGCTTACATTCTAATGTGTGTGGCAAATACATAGGTAAGTATACATAGAATAAATATAAAAGGAATAAATACAGAGTGGCCCCAAAGTCTTAGTATAGTTTAAAGCTTTAATATTGTAAATAGACTTGGAGCCACTCCATATAAGGCAGCTGGCCAGGGAAGAATGTGAAAGGTGTGGGGACTGTGCCCCTTCAGCTTTTGAGGTGGCCCAATTGGTCTGGTCAAGGCTTTTTTTGAGTTCTTTTCTTCTGGTGGCTTCTTTGCAATCAATCATTCAACAAGCATTTATTGAGCACCTACTCTATGCCAGACACTGTGTGGGTACCGGGGGACAAAACCAAAATATTGAATGTTCTCTATTCTCACAAGCTTTGTATTCTGATAGGGGAGACAACATATACATACCTAATAATATATAGAATTAATACAGAATAAAGGCAAGGCAAATTGTACTATTAAATAAATTAAATTGTATTATATACAAATACAAAGTTAATTCAAGATGGAGGAGGGCACTAGCAGTAAGAGGGGTTAGGAAAGACGATGGAGAAGATGCTACTTGAGTTGGGTCTTAAAGGAAATGAAAGTTACTCTTTCAGGTAGAGGTGAAGAAGGACTGCATTCTAAACACTGGGATGACTAGTGAAAAGTCTAGGAGTTTTGTGTATGAGAAACATAGCTTGACTGGAGTGTAATATGTAGGGTTGGGGAGGGAGTAATGTGTAGAAAAATTGGAAAGATGTGTTGAGGCCAGGTTGTGAAGGGCTTTAAAAGCTAACTGAAAGAATTTACATTTACACGTTGCCTAAAAGCAATAGAAAGCCATTGGAATTTATTGAGTAGGGGAGTGAGGGAGTGACAGGTTCAGATTGATGCTTAAGGAAAATCACTTTTTTTAGCAACATGTAGGATAGACTGGAGTAGAGAGGGATGAGGTAAGAGATCAGTCAGGGGGCCACTTAATATTCTGAAAGAGGGATGATGAGGACCTGAACTAAGGTGGTTGCTCTATGAATAAAGGGAAAGGGTCAGATGTGAGAAACATTGTGAAATTAGAAACGTCAAGATTAGCAACTGATTAGAGATACTGGTTGAAGGAGAATTAGGAGTCAAGAACAAGTATGAAGTTATGAACTTGGGAGACCACACACAGATGGTGGCATCTTGCACCAAAATAAGGAAATTTGATAGAGTAGTGGGTTTTGGAGAAAAGATAATGGGCTCTAATTTGTACATTTTGGAGCTTGAATCATTCCTGGAACAAATTTGAAATGTCCACTAGGCAGTGATTTAGGACTACACGTCAGAGAAGGCCCTGGCTTTGATATATAGATCTAGGAATTAATATGTGTAGAGATGATAATTAAATCCTCTGAAGCTGATAAAATCACAAAGAAGATATAAAGAAGAATTAAGAGGGTCCAGACAGACATTTTTTATATTGCAATTTAATGTTCCAAAGTACTTAAATACCCCATCTTATCTGGACCTCATAACATTACAAGGTTCATACTATTATGAGGTATGTTATTAGCCTCATTTTACAGAGGAGAAAACTGAGGCTAATGGTATCCGTAGTACTTATCTTTCTGGGTTGCCATGCCCAGTTTTAGATGACTTGCATCTCGAGATAACTGCCTGAATGAGAGCTTCCATATACTTACTCCAGCAAAAACTGGAAGTTCACATCAGATTCAATAATTATCCAAGAAATCCATTGAGAAACTATATAGTAAGTGAATTATTTCTCCCTAAAACAGCATGGTCACTTAGGAGCCCAGGGGCAATAGTAATGGTAGCTATTTTATCTAGCAAGATGAACGCTAGGGTGTCTAAAGATGGGACATGTGAAACCTGTATGCTCTGTATCCAAAGGAGGCAAGAACAGAAGGTTCTCCCAGAACACTTGAGTGGTCAGAAAGACCTCACAGTAGGACCCTTGGAAGCCTTTAGAAGCGGCAGTGAGCAGTAATGGTAGTGGTCCTTCAGGGTTACCTTGAAATACCAGAGAGGGCCCTGAAGATGGAACTTTTTTTTTTTTTTTTTACCTTCCGTCTTGAAGTCAATACTGTGTGTTGGCTCCAAGGCAAAAGAGTGGTAAGGGTAGGCAATGGGGGTCAAGTGACTTGCCCAGGGTCACACAGCTAAGATGAAACTTTCTGAAAAAAAAAAGGTGGTGGGACTTAATTCTTGGAGGTGTAGGGTGCAAGAGCCTATGATGAAATGAAACATCTACAGAAATGATCTGTAGCAACAATAAATAGACTAAAAGAAAAAAAAAATTTTCTACAAAGACCATAAAAATATTTAGAATTAGGATTAGGGTTAAATGAAGCAAAAAGTAAAAATGAGATAAAAGCTCTTGAGGGGGAACATTGGATGGAGAATAAAGAATTTATAAGAGAATGTGATGAACCTTACCTAAGAAATGGAATTTTGGAAAACTAAAATAGACCAAATAGTAGTCAGGGATTCCATGAGACAAAAAAAAAAATACATCAAAAGATAGACAAAACAGAAGAAAATGTAAGATATTTGATATAAAAAATAATTGACAGATAAGTGGTAATTTAAGACTCCTTGGAGTCCCTGAAAACCATGATAAAAAAAGCCTGGACACATATTTCACAATATCATAAATGAAAACTACTTAGATTTACTGTTAGATTAGTGAAGATAGATTATTCCAGACACCTCCTTAGAGGAACCCCAAATGAAAAAGTCCCAGGAATCTAAAAGCCCAAAATTTAGAGCTCCCATGTAATAGAAAAAAATACTACAAGCCTCGAGAAACAAGGAATTCAAGTCCCAAATAGTGAAGATCACATGAGACTTGCCAGTTTCTACTTGAAAACTTGGAATAGATAGTTATAGCCAAGGATAACTTGCCTTGCAAAGCTGAGTGTAATCCTACAGAGGAAAAAAAATCGAATCTTTAATGGAATAGAGGACTTTCAAGCATTTCTAATGAAAACACCAGTATCAGTAGGAACTTGAGCAATTGGAAGAAACTGTATGATGATATAGTATTAACATTCTAAAGAGGAAAAGAAACAAGTATCTTTTCAGGAGGTTAAGAAGGAAGCAGGATAGTTTCTAAAGTAATTTGTAGAATTGACTATATAAAAAGCCAGCAGTATGAGATGGAGACTTACTGTTTCAAGTAGCATTTTTTTGTGTGTGTTTTTTTGTTATATTTGTGGATATGCTCTTTGTGTGTGTGTTTAATTTCATAATCTTAAAAAAAGGGTTAAGGGACTTAACCATGATCAGACTGCTGGCAAATGTCAGAGGCAGGTTTTGAACCTAGGTAATCCTATTAGGAACTTCTTTCTCTTAAGTCATGACTTCTCTAATTATCATTGAGCATATATGTGCATTATCTTTGTCTTTTCTCATAAATAAGCTCAAGTAGCCATTTATTTGTAATTTCTTTTCTCTGATGGTCAGTACTCAAAGTGTCATTTGTATGTTTTATCTCCTTTCATCCCCCAACCACTTGTGAGAAAACAGTTTTGACCTGCTGTGCTAAAGAGAGTAACCAAGGGAGAGACCAAGGACTAAATTCACAATTTTCTTTAATTGTATCCTAGGTTGACAAGATCCTGAAAGTAATTCCCCGAGATCGTAAAACATTTCTTTTCTCTGCTACCATGACCAAGAAGGTGAGCTATATTTCTCATGTTTACCCATGAATTGACTAGTAAAGTATACCTTTGAGGCAGAAACCAAAGTTATTAATCTTGCTTTTATTCATTCAGGTGCAAAAACTTCAGCGAGCAGCTCTGAAGAATCCTGTGAAATGTGCTGTATCTTCCAAATACCAGACCGTTGAGAAACTACAACAATATTACCTCTTTATTCCCTCCAAATTTAAGGTCTCTATTGCTGTCCCTCTGTCCCCTTAGTTTTTTTATTTCTGATAAATTGCTACTTTTTGATGCTCCATGCTTAGTAGGTAGATCGTGAGGTATAGACAATTCAAAATTGCAAAGTAATTTGTATTTGAAATACATTTTAATTACACTACTTCTCCCCAATTATCATGGATTATAGATAACATCACATCTTATAAATTTAGTATACCAGTCTTAGTAAAGTTAGTTTCTTTTTGTAAACTGATTATATGGCTCCTATTCCTATATGAAACTTGCTATATAAGAAGAAAAGAGTAATCATATATTTTGATTTAAAAGACCTTTTGGGGTACTTAAATATAAATCCTGGGAAGGAAATCTCAAACTATGTCCTCTACTGTTAGATTATACATATGAACTAAGTTGTTCATGATGCCGTTAAAGAAATCGAAAGGAAAGTAGGATGCCTTGCTTTACCCTCTAACTCATTTCAGTCATAGGAATATGATTAATAGATGGAAGAGACTTTAGAGGTCATCTTGTCCAGCTGCTCATGTATATTAATCAAAAATTTTGTTTCCAAATCCTTACCACTTTGTCTCATTTGTGTGATCTCTAGGATAGCTACCTGGTGTATATTCTGAATGAATTAGCAGGAAATTCCTTCATGGTATTCTGTAGCACTTGTAATAACACTCAGAGAACAGCCTTGCTACTTCGAAATCTTGGATTCACTGCTATCCCTCTCCATGGACAGATGAGTCAGGTGAGAATTCTTTGACTTCTTAGATTAAAAACTGATAGTGTGAGAATTAGCATAAGTTTGATTGTGATTTTACTTTCTATCTGTACTCTTTATTATATGGAGTAATGGAAAAGAGGTTATCTCTAAGGTACATTAGAGATTGTGAGGATCTAATAATGAGGACTTACTGTATTTTTTGCAGACTATGAAGTATTGCCACGGAGAAATGAATATTTGTTTCCTTTTCATGGCATTGAAGAGGCCTAAATTAGTGAACTTTGGAAAGAATCTTCCCTCCTCTGCAATGAATATTCTATAGATTGAATACAAGTTTTTTTTGTCCCTCAGTAGAAAAAGTGATCAACTGGCCACTGGGTGCTATTACTAAGTTTGCCCTCAATTTTCTTTTCTTTAATTCAGCAAGCATTTTCTAATCAACACCTTTGTGTTCACAGCACTGCAGATACAAAGATGAAAAAATAACATAATCCCTCCCTTAAACTCATTTAGGAGGAAAGATATACCACATATTCAAATAATATAGTTAAAAAAGTATGCAAAAGGCAAAGTAGAAATTAAAACACTATTTGAAAGCATGATAGGAAAGTTTGAGGACAGAAGACATCATTTTTTCATTTCAAGGGTTAGGAAAAAAGGAGTCCTATAGGATATTCCGCTTGGGATGGATTTAGAGATGAATGCCATAGGTGAGGAGGAAAGACCATCTTCCCATGAATTGGGAGTATGTAGGGTTAGCTACGGAAGAGAAGAAGAAGGACGTTAGAATGATATCTGCATGATAAATGCTTACTAAATTGATTTGAAATGTGGTAGAATGATGGAGGGTGAGATCTCTACTTTGGCTTGAATGCAGATTATATGAAAGGATATTACATATTTTTACATGTTTCATTTTCTTTCCCTCTTCCCCCAAACCCTGCTAACCTCACTCAGCCGATGCACAATTCCATTGGGTTTTACATGTATCATTGATCAAGACCTAATTCCATATTATCGATAGTTGGACTAGAGTTATTGTTTAGTGTCTATATCCCCAATAATAACCCCATCAGTCCATGTGTTCAAATAGTTGTTTTTCTTCTGTGTTTCTACACCCACAGTTCTTCCTCTGAATGTGGCTAGTTTTCTTTCTCATAAGTCCCTCAACCTTGCTCTGGATTCTTGCATTGTTGCTAGTAGAGAAGTCCATTATGTTCGATTGTACCACCGTGTATCAGTCCCTGTGTACAATGTTCTCCTGGCTCTGCTCCTGAAAGGATATTATAAAAGGGTATAATGTGACATAAGGGCAGCCAGGTGATGCAGTGGATAGAGCACCTGGCCTGGAATGAGGGAAATATGAGTTCAAATCTTGCCTAGTTACTAGCTAAGTGATGCTGGAATAATCACTTAATCCTGTTTGCCTCATTTTTTTTTTAAATCTGTAAAATGAGCTGGAGAAGGAAATGCAAATCACTCCAGGATCTTTACTAAGAAAACCCCAAATGGGGTTGCTAAGAGTTGGACACCACTGAAATTCCTGAACAGTAATAAAAACAATGCCTCATAAAAGTAGAAAGGCAATTTTTTTTCAAACATTTATTAATATTCATTTTTAACATGGTTACATGATTCATGCTCCTCCTTTCCCCTTTGCCCCCCCGCACTCCCCGCACCCATGACTGATGCACATTTCCACTAGTTTTGTCATGTGTCCTTGATCAAGACCAATTTCCAAATTGTTGGTAGTTGCATTGGTGTGGTAGTTTCGAGTCCACACCCTCAATCATGTCCACCCCGACCCATGCATTCAAGCAGTTGTTTTTCTTATATGTTTCCTCTCCTGCAGTCCTTCCTCTGAATGTGGGTAGCATCTTTACCATAAATCCCTCAGAATTGTCCTGGGTCATTGTATTGCTGCTGGTACAGAGGTCCATTACATTCAATTTTACCACAGTATATCAGTCTCTGTGTA
>NC_058134.1:200305736-200478998 GCF_016433145.1 Gracilinanus agilis | reverse complement strand
TCCTTCTATTCCTATACTTTTCAGTGTTTTCAATAGGAATGGATGCTGTATTTTGTCAAAGGCTTTTTCAGCATCTATTGAGATAATCATGTGATTTTTGTTTGTTAGACTGTTGATATGGTCAATTATGTGGATGGTTTTCCTAATGCTGAACCAACCTTGCATTCCTGGTATAAATCCCACCTGATCATGGTGAATGATCTTCTTAATTACTTGCTGGAGTCTCTTTGCTAGTATTCTATTTAAGATTTTTGCATCTATGTTCATTAGGGAGATTTGTCTGTAGTTTTCTTTCTCTGTTTTTGATCTCCCTGGCTTTGGAATCAGTACCATATTTGTGTCATAAAAGGAATTTGGTAGGACTCCTTCTTTGCTTATCATATCAAATAATTTGTATAGTATTGGGATTAGTTGCTCTTTGAATGTCTGATAGAATTCACTTGTGAATCCATCAGGCCCTGGCGATTTTTTCTTAGGGAGTTCTTTGATGGCTTGTTCAATTTCTTTTTCTGATATGGGATTATTTAGGTATTCTATTTCTTCTGCTGTTAATCTAGGCAGTTTATATTTTTGTAAATATTCGTCCATATCTCCTAAATTGTTATATTTATTGCCATATAATTGGGCAAAATAGTTTTTAATGATTGCTTTAATTTCCCCTTCATTAGAGGTGAGGTCTCCCTTTTCATCTTTGATACTATCAATTTGGTTTTCTTCTTTCCTTTTTTTTATTAGATTGACCAGTACTTTGTCTATTTTATCTGTTTTTTCAAAGTACCAGCTTCTAGTCTTATTTATTAATTCAATAGTTCTTTTACTTTCGATTTTATTAATTTCTCCCTTGGTTTTTAGTATTTCTAATTTAGTTTTCATCTGGGGATTTTTAATTTGCTCGCTTTCTAATTTTTTGAGTTGCATGCCCAATTCATTGATCTCTGCCCTCCTTAATTTGTTAATATATGCACTCAAGGATATAAATTTCCCCCTGAGTACTGCCTTGGCCGCATCCCACAGAGTTTGGTAGGATGTCTCATCATTGTCATTTTCTTCAATGAAATTGTTGATTGTTTCTATGATTCCTTCTTTGACAAATTGGTTTTGAAGAATCATATTATTTAATTTCCAATTAGTTTTTGATTTTCCTGTCCAGGTGCCCTTTTGTTGAATGCCCATACTTTCCCCTGGAAATATATAGTCAATTTTGATGGGTAGTTGATCCGTGGTTGCAGGCCCAGCTCTCTTGCCTTTCTGAATATCGTATTCCAAGCCTTGCGATCTTTTAGCGTGGAGGCTGCCAGATCCTGTGTGATCCTGATTGGTGTTCCTTGATATTTGAATTGTTTCTTTCTGGCTTCTTGTAAGATTTTTTCTTTTGCTTGGAAACTCTTGAACTTGGCTATTATATTTCTGGGTGTTTTCTTTTCTTGATCAAATGTCACAGGTGTTCTATGAATCCTTTCAATGTCTATATTGTCCTCTTGTTGTAGGACTTCAGGGCAATTTTGCTGAATTATTTCTGTTAGTATGGAGTCCAGGTTTCTATTAATTTCTGGTTTTTCTGGAAGACCAATTATTCTCAAATTGTCTCTTCTAGACCAGTTTTCTTGGTCTGTCACTCTCTCATTGAGATATTTCATGTTTCCTTCTATTTTTTCAGTCTTTTGACTTTGTTTTATTTGTTCTTGTTGTCTTGAGAGATCATTAGCTTCCAATTGCTCAATTCTAACCTTTAGGGATTGGTTTTTGGCTATAATCTTTCGGTTTTTGGCTATAATCTTCTGGTTTTCGGCTATAATCTTCTGGTATTCCTTTTCAATCTGGTCATTTCTGTTGTTCAATTTACTTATCAGTTCATTTGGTTTCTGAGCCTCACTTTCCAATTGCAAGATTCTACCTTTTAAACTGTTATTTTCTTGCCAGATCTCTTCCATTTTCCTCAAAATCTCAGTTTTGAACTCTTCCATAGCTTGTGAGGAGTTTTCCTTATTTGAGGAGGGTCCGGATGCTTGTTTGTTCTCCTCCTCTGTTTGCTCGGTTGTCTGGATTTTCTCTGTGTAAAAGTTGTCGAGTGTTAAAGACTTCTTTTTCTTGTTGTTAATCTTTCTCTTCTGAACTTCCTGAGACTGGGTAGCCATCGTTAGCCCAGCAGCTTCTCAGGTTTATCCTCGATCTCAGGGTCTGTCCACGGTCTTTTGGCTCCTGAGGTCTGAGTTCTGGTTTTTTCCCAATGTCAAGCCCCCTGGTGGACCCCCTTGCTTGATCCTCTGCCGGAGGTTTCTTTAGAAGTCTCAGGGTGCTGCTTCCACAGTCGTATACCCGTTTGCACTGGTTCCCCACTCAGGGTTTCAGAGCTTTAGCTCGTGGCTGTGTCTGCCTCCACCACCCACACCTCTGCCCGTGCTTGCGCTCTGCCTCCGCTCTCGGCGCCCTGCTTCCGCGCTCAGATTTTGTGTGCGTTTGTTGGCTTTTTGGGGTCCTAAATCTTGCTGCTCCCAGGAACAGGCCCTGGAGCTCCCAGTGACTCCATGGGTGCCCCAAACTTGTTCTATTTCTTTTTATCTGGCTTCGGAGCTATAGGTGGTGTGTGTGGAAGGGATGGGGGTGGGGTGGTTGCTCAGCCCGCGATTTAGTGAGAGCTGTTTCACCCCTTTATAGCATGGAAATGCCTCGATTCCACGTACCTTCCACGCTGTGCCCTGTTGTGGGGTTCCTCCGTTTGTCTGGACTTGTTTTTATGTCCCCTTGAGGAGTCTTGTGTGTTTCGGTCAGGAGAGGTTAAGAGCTGCTTTTTACTCTGCCGCCATCTTAACCCGGAACCCAATTTTTTTTGTACAAACATTTTTCCTTATTATCTCTTTGGGGTACAAACCTAGTAGTGATATTGCTGGATTCTTTTAAACCCCTTTGTGGGGGCAGCTGGGTAGCTCAGTGTATGGAGAGCCAGGCCTAGAGATGGGAGGTCCTAGGTTTGAATCTGGCCTCAGACACTTCCTAGCTGTGTGACCCTGGGCAAGTCACTTAACTCCCATTGCCTAGTGCTTACCACTCTTCTGCCTTGGAACCAATTCATAGTATTAATTCTAAGGTGGAAGGTAAGGATTAAAAAAAAAGTCCTTTGGGCATAATTCCAAATTATGGTTGAATCAATTTACAACTCTACCAGCAGTGTGTTAGTGTCCCAATTTTGCCACATGCCCTCCAACATTTATTATTTTCCTTTATTGTCATATTGGCCAATTTGCTAGGTGTGAGATGTACCTCAGAGTTGTTTTGATTTGCATTTCTCTAATTAGGAGGGATTTAGAACACTTTTTCTTGTGATTATTGATATCTTTTATTTCTTCGTCTGAAAACTGCCTATTCATATCTTTTGAACATTTATCAATTGGGGACTGACTTGATTTCTTGTACATTTGACTTAGTTCCTTATATATTTGGGAAATTAGACCTTTGTCAGAATTTTGTTATAAAAAATTTTCCCAGTTTGTTGCTTCTTATCTAATTTTGGTTGCATTGCTTTTGTTTGTACAAAACCTTCTTAAGTTAATATAATCAAAATTATTCATTTTACATTTTGCAGTGTTCTCTATCTCTTTCATGGTCATAAATTCCTTCTAGAAAGGCAGATTGTTGCCAAGTATGGAGGATCTGGTTTGTCTGTTATTTTTTAGTTTAGTTTAGTTTAGTTAGATTGCTGACCAGGGATGAAGTTCATTCGAAAAGGAGGTAAGGATATATATGCCTGAACTCTTGCAAAAATAATCAAAATGGTTTTGGATTACTAGATAATATAGAATATAATTACAATATGGGAAGAACAGTTGAGACCCAGAATATTTCATAAGACAAAATCCAAGAAAGGAGACAATAACAAAAGCATATGATTTCTTGTTTATACATGAATGTACAAATCATGGATTACAAGTAGGGAGAATCAGAGATTTGAATTCATGGAGACAAATTTGAACATAAAGCTCTCAATAAGAGTTGAAACGATGAGACCCGTGAATGGAATATGGATCTGGAAGGGTATGACTTATTCAGGAGAAATAGAATAGATTAGAAAAAATGAAGGGAGATTTAGTATTATACAATTAAGATATACTCAAGTGAGAGTCCTGGAACCAAAGAGGGGAGACATGTTAGAATACTTGGGTGAAGATCAGTGGAAGCAGAATTCAGAAGATATATTGCTACTGCAATTTTCTATAGATTATCTGGACAGAAATAGAAGGTGGATGGTGATTTTGGGAAATAGATAATAGACCTGACAGAGAGGAATAATACGGCTGCTGGAACATTGTTGTTATTAAAAGCAAGGAAACTATATTTTAATTTGCCTTCATGAACATTTTATCCTACAAAAGGTAGTAGAAGGGCAGTTGGGTAGCACAGCAGATGGGATTCTAGATCTGGTATTGGAAGAACTTGGTTTTGAATTTGCCTCAGATGCTTCCTAGCTGTGTGACCTGGGAAGCCATTTAACTCTGGTTGCTTAGTCCTTGCCACTCTTCTGTCTTAGAATTGATACTAAGAAAGTAAGGTGTTTTTTTTTTTTTAAGGTGGTAGAACCAACAAGGGCAGTTCTATTCTAAGATTTGATTCTTGCCAACAAGAAGAAACTTTTCTAGCGTGGAAATAATGGAAATGATGTATAACACAACTATTCCCTCTTAGAGTTTGTGTTAACAGAGGGGAAAACTGGCAAAGGTCTGACAGTAGTCCACTTTCTGCTATATTTGGGCAGCGTAGATTTCAAAGGTTTCACTCTAGGAAGATAAGGAGTATTCTGTAGCCTAAACTTCTGCAGGCTTTGAAGGTGAGCCCAAGAAGTGTGGGAAGTTCTTGAGAATGAAATGCTAAAGACACAAAGAGAAGCAATTCCAAGGAGGAAGGGAAAAAGATGAGTTGTCTGAAGAACATGCTTCAGTTAATACTCAGACACCAAAAGTTGTTTTTCTGGAGATAGACAGCATTTTTCATCATAAGTCCTTTTGGATTTTCTTAGATCATTTTATTGTTGAGAATAGCTGAGTCATTTTTCACAGTTGATCATTATACAATATTGCTTTTACTGTGTACACTGTTTTGGTTCTTCTCACTTCGCTTTGCTTCAGTCCATGTAATTCTTTCCAGGTTTTTCTGAAAGTGTTCTGTTGTTCATTTCATATAGCACAATAGTATTCCATCACAATCATATACCACAACTTGTTCAGCCATTCTCCATTTGATGGGCATCCTCTCAATTTCCAATTCTTTGCTACCTCAAAAAGATTTGCTCTAAATATCTTTGTATATATAGGTCCTTTTTCTTTTTGTTTTTATCTTTTTGGGATATAGGCCTAGTGGTGATATTGCTGAGTCAAAGGGTATGCAAAGTTTTATAGACCTTTGGGGCACAATTCTATATTGTTCTCTAGAATGATTGGATCAATTCATAGTAACAGTGTCCCAGTTTTCCCACAGCTCCTCCAACATTTGTCATTTTCCTTTTCAGTCATATTAGCCAATCTGATAGGTATGAAGTAGTACCTCAGAATTGTTTTAATTTGTATTTCTCTAATCAGTACTGACTTAAAATATTTTTTTGATATAATGAGATAACTTTGATTTCTTCTAATGAAAATTGCCTCTTCAGGAAAAAGCTAGAATTTCCCCAAAGTGGAGTGAAGTGCCTTGGGAGGTGGTGGGTGCCCTTTGGTTTACATTTTAGAGAGAATTTTTCTCAGGTATGGGCTGGATTAAATGGCCATTGAGGTCCTTTCCAACTCCAGATTCTGTGACTCTGTGATTGATAGGATTTTTGAGTTTGAGTGATTAGAAAAATGGTGGTGTCATTATAGAAAATGCAGTGGGTATTAGAAACCTCTAGTGGTTGAGAATTTTTCAATAAAAATAGGTGAGTTGGGAAGAGGTTTTTTTTGGGAGGAAAATAATATTTTATTCAGATTCCATACTTTCAGTTTTCTTTAACATTTGCCATTTTCTAACCCTAGTTTTAAACTAGTCATGGTGTTTGAATTAGGACCTAATACATGTATGTATGTATTGCGCATATATATATATATATCTTGTATTCTGTGCTTCACTTTACACATCCTAGTGTCCTACTTTCTCCTCTCATCATACACATACTCTTCTTTCTTTCTTTTTGTTCTTTTAGAATAAACGCCTGGGTTCTCTTAATAAATTCAAGGCAAAAGCGAGATCCATTCTGCTTGCCACTGATGTTGCAAGTCGAGGTTTGGACATTCCCCATGTGGATGTTGTGGTTAACTTTGACATTCCTACTCATTCCAAGGTAAGTTCTGATGAATTGTTGCTTTAACTTAAATAACATTTCTAAATGGAGATATTTTCTGATTTCATCTACTAGTGAGTGTCAAAAATAAGACAAAAATTTGTAGAGCAAGAAAAACCAAGTCAAATCAGCAAATTTTTATCATTGTTTACTATGGGCTAAAAAAACCAGGTGGTTGAGGTCATGATTAACGACTCCTTTCCTCAAGGGCACAAGAGTGAAGATTTCAAACATGCTAGCTTCAGTCAACTGACCGAATTTGGGATTTTCAGTTTCTTATAGACTTGGACATAATTTACTATGTAGATTATCATTGTGCAAAAAAGAAGGGAAAATGAGGCTGTACTTACCACCTTGTAATGACTTTCTGAGGAACACAAAAAAGACTAATAAATTCTGGAACTAGAAATACAATCCCATGCCAGTTTGCCATTTTTGTAATAGTAACTCCCCTTTATCTCCTAGATTTGAAATTAGACTGTTCTTGGCAGTGTTTTTCTTGGGACCTGGCTTCATGCTGTTGCCTTTGTTTCTTTAGTTCTGATGTAATTCTTGCTTCTGATGGAAATTCTTCATTTTTTTAGGATTATATCCATCGAGTGGGTCGGACAGCTCGAGCTGGGCGCTCTGGCAAGTCTATCACCTTTGTCACACAGTAAGCAATCCTACTTTTCCTTAGTTTCTAGAGCCAGAGAACTTGTACTTTTCCTTCTCCTTTGCAATAATTGAAGTATCCATATCATTTCTTAAACTCTATTGAGAAGCAGAGAATATTGCATGCACATATGTCTTTATAGTGGGTGGTATGTTTGTTATTGCAAGGAAAGAAGGTAAATATTCTCATGGGCATTGCATGGTATTTTTACTTGGCCTGTACTTGGTAAAAGAAATGGTTACTTGGAAATGAGAAACATAATATTAGACTTTGGGGTGGATTTTAAGTCTCAGATGATCCAGAGTCATACGAGTTTCCTTTTTCTGCAGGTATGATGTGGAACTCTACCAGCGTATAGAACATCTCATTGGGAAGAAACTTCCTGCCTTCCCAACACAGGAAGAAGAGGTCATGTTGTTGACAGAGCGTGTGGCAGAAGCCCAGAGATTTGCCCGCATGGTATGGGAATTTGTTTTTTTTTCTCTTCTTCAATGTGTATCAAACCAAGTCTTATCCTTTAATGAAGAAATTCTAGACAAAGATTCATCCTTGGAAGTGTTAGCTGCTACCTGCAGTTTTTTCCTTGGAGGGACAGAAAATAGAGGTTTCTTAAAAAAAAAAAATCAGGGACAGTTGTGAGGACATTAGAATGCAAATGCAACCTTTTTTCTGATTTTTTTTTTTTTTGTAGGAGATGAGAGAGCAAGGAGAGAAAAGGAAACGTTTCAGAGAAGACAAAGATGATGATGATACAGAAAATGCTACAGGTGTAAGGAACAAAGTCACTGGAGGAAAAATGAAGAAAAGGAAAGGTCAAAAGCCGCATTGATGAAGACTCGTTTTTGATACATTTTTGATTAAAGAGGACTTAATCAAGGAATAAAATTCCACTAACAGTACTCTTCATTCTGAAACCTTTCAAGCCTGAACCAAGACTGATGGTTTATTTTTATGAACCTGCTAATGGTTTATTACAAAATATTTTTTTTTCTCAAAATTGCTAATTCCTATTTAATGTCCCTACTCTTGAGACATGAGTAGGATATACTTGATAGACAATTAAAGTTGTTTTTTCTTAGAATTTTGATACAAAGGCTAAACTGAGGAAATACAAGTTTTTATCATTGGCAGACATTTTCTTTAAGCTTTTGTGAGCTTGCTTCTCTGTTTATAATGAAAAGAATTAGAAAGTTTCCTCACCTTTTTAAAGGATGAAAGCATATCATAACTCTAATCTGCTTTAATGTTGATATTTCAAGAATAAATCTGAATATTTTTTTTGTTGTTGTTTTTTTTAAACCCTTAACTTCTGTGTATTGGCTCCTAGGTGGAAGAGTGGTAAGGGTGGGCAATGGGAGTCAAGTGACTTGCCCAGGGTCACACAGCTGGGAAGTGTCTGAGGCCGGATTTGAACCTAGGACCATCTCTAGGCCTGACTCTCAATCCACTGAGCTACCCAGCTGCCCCCTGAATATTTTTAAAGAGCTTTTTAAGTTTAGTGCTTCACAGATGAGCTTTACAGGGTTAAGCAGGGATCTCTCAATGTTACCCCATTGAGGAAATTACAAAGTGTATGGAAAATCCCTTAGGTGCGTTTACAACTAATCTAAAATTAAATATTACTCATAGTTTATTGAAAATCAACAAAGAATCAGGAAGGTGAATTAAAAGTCATGAAAGAGAGAAAGAGTTCAGCCTGGATTTAGTAGATGGCAGTCAAGTCAGTAATGATCAGGCAGAGAGGGGCAATGTTTTAGGCTAGAATTTCTGGAGAATGTATCCTCTATTCATTTATCTCTCATCATAGATGAGAGAAGATAAGTCCAAGAATGAATGTTTCCTAGGCCAGGAAGTAAGGCATCCTCCAAGTGGAAACTGTAGGTCATATGTAAATAGCCACCTGGCCCATGAAAAGGCAGGGCTGTTTTGGGAAGTATATCCACGGCCCTCTGGAGTATTCTCTCACTTTCCTCTTCAGTCTTAATTCACTCTCTTTGCTATCTATAATTATACTTCCCAATCCTTTAAAATAAAATTCTTTACTTAGCCCTGCCATCCTATCAAACTACTGTGCTATATCACATGTCCCACGTACAGCCAAACTCCTAGAAATAGTCACCTATCTTGCATCAGCTTTCACCAATAGTTAGGATTTCAGTTCCACCACTTTCAGTCCTCATTCTTGGCCTTTCTGTAGCTTTTAGCACTGTTGACTCGTCCCTTCCTCTTTTCTCCCCACTGTTCTCCTGTCTCTGACCACCACTTCTCATTTTCCTTTGCTGTATCATCAGCCATCCGTAGCCCACTGTTTGGTCTTCTGAGGCTCTGTCCTGAGCCCTCTTTTCTCTCAAAAGTCTGGGTGATACAGCGATCTGAGCTTTCAAGGGTTCAGTCATCTGCAGAAATGGCAGCTCGGTGATGCAGTGGATAGATCCCTGGACTTGGAATTAGGAAGTCGGTTCCTTTCTGGCCTCAGACGTGTCCTGATTCTGTGACCCTGGGTCAATCACTTACTGTTGAGTTTAATTTCTCAACTGTAAAACAAAGGCAATAACAGCACCTACCTCACAGGTGTTTTAAATAAAAATTGGTCTGGAGACCATATGACCAGATTTACAAGTGTTTATGAGTAAAAAGAGTGACGTTGATAAAGGTAGAGAGAAAAAGAGTTAGAGAGCAAAGCCTTTCTAGGTCTGACTTCTGGCTTTAGCTGGCTCAGGCCATGTCATCTCTTCTCAGATCGCCAGGTCAGATAAGCAGGCCTAAAACCCGTCAGCTCCAGCTCCTGGCTCTGCCACGGGGTCACTCGGGCCACCCACCCCACGGGAGAGCCCAGGACGTGCCACATGACGGTCACTCCTAGGTCTCTCCCCCCGGGCTGCGCAGGATCCACACTCCCTAAATCCCTCCACACGGGGAAACCGGGAAGATCGAATGAGATAGCAGCAAAGGGCCCACTGGGCGAGGGTCTCGCGCCCTTCCCAGGCTCTCGGGGTTCCCAGATGGGTACAAACAGGCCTAATTTCTCTAGAACTCTATACAGATCAGGGGGAATTCCGGAAATCTCTACCTAGACGCCCCGTTGTTATTTCACACTGAATATGGAGGAAGGCTTGTAAGGAAAGAGCCTGGGCACGGGAGGTCATTATAAGGAGCAAGAAGAGGCGAGGCCCTGGAGTGAAGGAGACCTTCTCCGTCCCCGGGTCACGGGTCCCCGCAGGCTGCCTATTGGCTTCATCCATACCTGAAGGAAATGCTGACAGTCATGAAAATAGACACGTATTTTCTTTTTCTCCCTCCAACCTCACCGAAATCTACCCGTGGAGCCCCGGAGACGCAGGGAGCCAGGCTGAGAACCCCGCCTACAACCAAGACTTGACAACTGCTTAGATATTAGGAATGAAGGTAAGCGAAAGGTTACGAATCTAGTCGGCAGGGAAGTTTGTGGTGCCCTCAAAAGAAATCGGTTAAATTTGGAGGAGCGATGGGCTTGGGAGAAAACAAGAGTCCCAATCAGTGCAGGGCAACTAGGTGGCTCCGTAGATAGAATGCCAGGCCTAGAATCAGGGGGACCCAAATTCAAATCTGGCTTCAGACACTTCCTAGCTGTGTGACCCTGGGTCAGTCACTTCACCCCAGTCGCTTAGCCCTTACCTTCTTAGAGTTGTTACTAAAACAGAAAGTAAGGGTTAAAAAAAAAAAATTCCTACGACATGACCATTTTGCTCTTCTGCTTAAAAAAAATGTTCATTGGCTCTCTTCTGTGATCTCGGTTCCTTCTCTGGATTTTAAAAAATGTTCTTAATCATCCACAAAAACCTTCTAATATACAAAGAACCTAAAGGAGATTGGATGTGAAACTGAATAAGGTATATTAAATTAGCAAAGGGGTCAAAAGAAATTCCCTGAATTGTGTTTCCTAATGAATTATTTTTTTTGCTCTCTTCTATTGTTGGTGTCTTTTTCTTCCTTTTGTCTAATTCTTGTCACTATTCAGTAACTCCCTTCCCTTTTCCCACCCCATACACAATCTCCCTTGTACTAAGTTGTTAGAATCGAGAAAGTGACTGTATCTGAAGATGCCGTGTCTTGCCTCTCTGCCAACATCAGCTCCCCACAGTCTGGCTCCCACCCCTCCCCTTGTTCACAACCAATGTTTATCTTGCATTTAACATTTTGCAAAGTACTGTACATGCATTGTCTCATTTGAGCCCCACCACAGCCCTGCCAGGTACTACAGCTACTTTTATTTTCTCTCCTTTTACAGTGACCCTGAGGCTTAGAAAAACGGCGACTTAGGGGGCAGCTGGGTAGCTCAGTGGATTGAGAGCTAGGCCTAGAGACGGGAGGTCCTAGGTTCAAATCCGGCCTCAGACACTTCCCAGCTGTATGACCCTGGGCAAGTCACTTGACCCCCATTGCCCACCCTTACCACTCTTCCACCTGGGAGCTAATACACAGACGTTAAGGGTTTAAAAATGTAAAAAAAAAAAAAAGAAAAGAAAAATCCCTGCGCTCCGGGGCTTCTAGGAGAGACAACACGCACACAGAGGATTACATGCATTTTGTATACATTTTATTTTTATATTTACGATGTATGTACACATATTGAATATATACATATAAGTGCTTATACATAGTATATGTACTTATGTACACAATAATACAAAATGCAAGATATTTTCGGCAGGGTACAAGCAGTTATCAGGAAAGGCTTTGTGTACATAGTGGGATTCAATCTTGAAATAAGTAAACAATTTTATGAGGTTTTCAGATAAAGAGGGTACAAAGGGCCATGGTTAGTTTAGATAGTCTTGGCCTGGAGGACTCTGAGAAAGTCCCTATTTGTACGCAAATAAATGAAAGGCTTGTGTTAATTTTTGATAATTCATTAACATTTTTTCTGTCAGTAGTCTGGAAGTTTCCCACAGAGCTTATTAGGCTTCAGAAGTTTGTCTTTGAATATGAGATAAAATGAGATTTTGTAGAGCTCTGTTTACTGAACTCTTTGCAAATCTTGAAGTGCCATGTAAATGCTAGTTTTTATTATTAGAAGATAGATTATTATTATTATAAAATAGTAAATAGAGTGCTGGACCTGAAGTCAAATCCAATCTTCCATACTTACTGACTGTGACCCTGGGCAAGTCACTTCACCCATGTCTGCCTCAGTTTCTTCATCTGTAAAATGGGGATAAATAACAGCATCTCCTTTTCAAGCTTGCTGTGAGGATCAAATGGATAATATGTATAAAGTAATTTCCTTAAAGTGTTATATAAATACTAGCTATTACTATGATTTCAATTAATTTCATGAAGTTGTCCATAGATTTGTTAATCTATGCTCTATCGGTGTACTCTCCTAGCCTTCGATTCTCAATCTCCCTTCTTTTGGTTCTATTTATCCCAAGATTTGCTTCGCCACAAGAGGCCAGTTGATTTCCCATGGCAGAGTTCAGGTGACTCAATCAGAACTAGAAGATATTAAAGATATGGGTGATAACTGAGGGCAATAACTTCAACCATTCCTTATCTCCAAATCCCACCCATTCAAGGCCTTACTTGGAGCATGGATTAGTTGGGGTTGTGGACACACATTCCAAGCATCCCTTACTTGGAGGATGTGCAAATATGTTAGCAGACGGGGTGTGCCTCTCAGCGTGAGAGTGTTAAATTAGGCTAAGGAATATGAAGGTGAAGCTTGAAAGAGTCAAGGATTAGTAGAAGAGTGGGAGTCTTTCTTGGAAGAAGGGAGAGGCATTCTTGCCTGTAAATTCCATTGTAAAAGCTGGGAGTTTTTTAGGGCAGAATATCTTAGTTGGGGCCTAGAGGAGGACCAAATGAGGACAAGAGTATCTGTAGTAAAGTATAAATTTATAGGCAAAGAAAAAAAAAGCATCTCTGCTAACTGGTCTCCTAGCGAGATGAATGAATGAATAAAGCCTTTATTAATACACCACATCATGACTTTTCTCACTGCAGTTTTGCTAAATCACCAGTCAGCATAAGAAAATTAAATGGGAATTTCTTGAGGGTTTTGTGGAAGCTGCAGACAACACGTGAAGGCCAGCAGATGACAGGCAGAACAAGTTTAGAAACAAACACATAAAATATATGTGCAGTATTATATAATATCAACATATTTTATCTTTTAGTACCAAAAATGGACATAATTCATTAAAGTTAAAATAAATAAAAAGTTAAAGTTTGGGAAAAGAATGCAAAAGCCAGAAAATTTTATGCAGATTTTGCAGATCTCTGGGATGCTGGGCCCCTAACGCCCAAGATGTGGAAGGATACCTGTATCTACTGTGTGCAAAGCACTGTGGTAAGTGCTAGGAATATAAATAGAAAACATCAGTTTCTAATCTCAAGGAGCCTTACGTTGTAATGGGGGAGAAAACACAGAAGACTGATAGGGAGGTCCCGTGGTCCTTGGGGTACATTAAAAAGGCAGATGATAATAATAATGCCCCTTCTTCAATGTCATTTCCACCGATAAAATGCTATCACTTGCTGCTATTGAACCATATGCCAGTCTTGAGAACTTTGGACAAGAATTTGCCAGGCCGCATCTTCCCAGGGTTTGCTTCCCAGCATGATGGTAGAGGGCTCTGGGCTGGAAGCATTGCTCTTCCCAGGGCTCTTGGGTTCAGGATCCTGGGCTGTGTCCTTCAGGTTCTGTTGGGAGAAGGTCTTTAAATTGTGGGTATGGTTCAGTTTGTCTGGCAATGTGCTGTCTCCTGTCTCCCCCAAAGGGTGCCCTTCTGCTTCAGCTCAACTGGTTGGCTTGCCTTGTGAGTGGCAATTGGTTGGCACTTAGTGGGGATACAAGCAACTGTGAGGGCTTACCTGAAAGCAGCATTGATGATCTGGGGGCTGCTGCCACTCCCAGGGCATCTAGTGTCTTGAGAAAAGTGCTAATGAATAAAGTATTTTATCAAATGAAACACAACATTTTTATTTTTAATTTCATATTTTGTTGCTTTTCATTATGTTGGAGTTGAAAGAAAATTAGGAAAAGGGGAAGCAAATGAAAGGTGAAAGAGTGTAGAATGAGAATGATGGGCAGCAGAAACCACTCTACTTCTATTTGGTTACAGACAATTTTAGAATATTTTTTTGGCATTTTTGGTTTTGACATTGCCTTCATACCCGAGTATATCTTTCCTCCCTCTGTCCCCCAGCAAGTCATCAGGTATAGCATATCTGTTAGTAGATCCAATATTTCATACCTGTCATTCTCCACTTTTGCAATTATAATGACCCTGATAGTAACCTTTTGTTCTGTTTCTGTTCTCCTTCTATTTTGACATGTCGAGGGTGTGGAAGGGGTTCCATGTTTATAACATTCTCAAAGATCTGACCATTTTCTTCTGTAGTCCAACTCTCTCCACCATTTCCACTCCAGAAAAGGCCAATTTCTATATCCTTGCAAATGAAGAAAAATAAGTCCCAAAGATGTTCAAAAAAAGGAATCACCCTATCAGATTAAGACCAGCAATAAAAGCTCAAAGCCACTGTCCTGCTAGTGGGGAGTTTGAATATCAAATAGCCTCCAAGCCCCAGGAGTCTTTCTTTTCCCCTTTCCTCCCTCCCCAAAGCCTCCTACCCCAAAAGCAGGAATCAACTATTGAACCAATGCCCAAATCAAGGTTCCTTGCTTCCTTCCCTCCATTGTCTGGACCTGCTAGATCTAGTATAAAATTAAATAAGAATAAAAAATAAAACAAAAATTAAGTAAAAGTAAAAAATGTATAAAAATGCACCAAACTTTACTAATTGGTGTGCCCCATTCCCTCCGGGATTCCAGGGATTGGACCCTTGAGGTTTCAGCAGATTGACTCCTCTCTACTATCTCCTTGGACTGTACTTCATATTGTAAGTAGATTTCATGCCAGCTTGTTCTACTGTCTTCTTTTGTGTTCCATCTTTCCTTGGGCTGGACTTTGGTATCCTAAGTCTGCATGAAGCTAGCAATAAAGGGAGAGAGGAGCATTTTCTCAACTCTTCTATGTGGCCAAGGTTGGCCATTAAATCATACCATGTTTAGGTTGGGTTTTTTTGGAGGGTGGGAGGATAATTATTACAATTTAAGGAATTCATTGGAGAGAAATGTGGGTCATAACCATAACATATAGCCTAGCCATAGAAGGGTGGATCAATGTTTTTTCCATAACTGAATGCTTTGATGGGTGTATCTGAGGTTGGGCATTCCAGCATTTACCTGGGGGCCTGCCAATTCTAGGGCAATTGGATCCTGAAAATGAAGAGTAGAGAGAGTAGCAGCAGTCTTTACAAATACAGCCATTTGTTTAGATGGGTACAAAATGAGCTGTAAGTAGGAGCAGATGATGGTTGGAACTGAGGCTGTTAAGGGAAGAGACTCACTAAGGAAAGTGTTTACTTCAGAAGTTTTTTTTTTTTTTGGGGGGGGGGTGTTATATTCATCCATGGTGGTGACTTTCTGGTCTCTTAGGGTCCCTTTGGAGGTTTAGAAATTGGTATTGTCGGCCTCAGCCACTTCCCAGCTGTGTGACCCTGGGCAAGTCACTTGACCCCCATTGCCCACCCTTACCAATCTTCCACCTATGAGACAATACACCAAAGTACAAGGGTTTTAAAAAAAAATACTCCTTAAAAAAAAATTAAAAAAAAAAAAAAGAAATTGGTATTGTCTAGAGTAGAAGTAGTGGACACATTTGGACCAAAGAGGAAAATGAACACAAGGTGATTATTAGGAAATTTATGAACAAGGAACTCCCTCTAATGCCCTAAGCATGAGAACAGAGCCAGGAAAAAAAAAAGAATTGAAAAATGATGCTTAGAAAAAAGATAATAGAGCCATCTTAACTTAAAAGATTGAAGGTCTCATTAACAGGCTAGAAAGAAAATGATCTAAGTATTTGTGTCTTGTTTCAGTAATTAAAAAGCCTGAGCAACCATTAAGAGTTAAACTAGCCCAGGGCAGATACTGAATCAGGGCGTGAGTCACTCTTCTTTCATTGGAATGAGGAGAGACCCCTGGCACCAGATATTCAAGGGTTACCCACACCCACATTCTTACCTAAGCCTCACCTCCCCCAGGTATGTGTGAAAAGGGCTGCTAAGAATACCCGAAGGAACCCAAAGGCTGGGAGTCACACCTAAAGGGAACAGCTAAGTAATCATGAAATCTGCCCCAGGTCTGTGGAACCTCGGGGTCTGCTTTTGTTCTAGCAGTGCCCGACTCTGCTATTATAGGCGGAAGAAGGGTTAGCATAGGCTGGAAGGAAATAGATGTGTGATTGCTGCTTATTGAATCTGAACCGAACTGCGATGAAATTGGGCATCCCTGGGCCACTCCCAAACAGAAATGGCCCTTGCAGCCTCTGCCACCAACCTCGATACACAACCTCACATTGTATAGTGAGCTCGACACATTTAAGTTTCTTTGGGGCACTTTTTTCTAATTTTTGTTGTTGTTGTTGAGTTGTTTCAATTGAGTCCAGCTTTTCATGACTCCATTTGGTGGATGCTGGAGTGGTTTGCCATTTCCTTCTCCAGCTCATTTTACAGATGAGGAAACTGGAGCAAACAGGATTTTATGACTTGCCCAAGGTCTCACAACTAGTAAGCATCGTGAGGCTGGATTTGAACTCAGATTTTCCTGATTCTAGAAACAGTACTCTATCCTCTGTGCCACCTATCTGCTCCCAATCTTTTTTAAACCCTTACTCTCTGCCTTAGAGTCAATACTGTGTAAATGGTTCCCAGGCAGAAGAGTGGTTGGTAAGGGTCAGGCAATGGGGATTAAGTGACTTGCCCAGGGTCACATAGCTAAGAAGTATCTGAGGTCAGATTTGAACCCAGGACCTCCTGTCTCTAGGCTTGACTCTCCATCCCCTGAGTTACTTAGCCCTCTCCTCACCCCTTCTTTCTAATTAGTGATCCCCTTCTTTAGCCCTAGTCTTTAGACTTGGTTTTTGCATTTTTGCATTTCTTCCACAGCCACTCAGAACAAATTTCTCATTGAAATAATGAGAAACTGGCAAGTTATGATATCATTAGAATTATAATTCAGTTACAGTATAGACCAACGTGTTTTCTGGAACTCATCGGTTCTACTGGAAAATGAATTCCATTTTTCAGACAAGTGCACGTACAAATCTTTGGAACAAAATCACTGATAAATTGAGCCCGGCTCTCCCCTTCATATTCCAATGATGTGAGTATCTCAGTAATGAAGACCGCAGGGAGAGGGAGGGCTCTGCCTAGTCACTGTGGTAAGGAAGACTTTCTGGTGCTGTGGCTTTGCAGGAGGGATCCCCCGTGGAGCGTGTGGACCCTCCATTCTCTCTGCAAGAATCAGAGAAGAGGAGAGAGACCTCCTATGAGGCAAGCAAGGGACAAGATTATCCTCGGCTACCATTAGATGGCAGTCTGAAGAAAGGGTGATGCAGTGAGGCTGAAAGAATTTTTATAAGATGTATCAAAGTACCAGGAGGAATGATTAAGCGCCTTAAGTCACTGATAGGTGGGACGGGATGAAAAGGGCTCCTTGTATAGAGCTTGGCCAAACAATGACTAAGGGGGCAGGGCCACCGAGGATGAGAACTATCAGCAGGGATTTGGAAAAATTTGGCCTCCATTAACCCCTTAGCAGAGCTGACCAAGGAATATTCCTGGCCGAGAGGAGGAGCAAAGGTAATTGAGTGTGGCTGTCAAGAAAAAAAATTAGAGTATTCAATTTGACATTGATTAGGCACCTATTCATCACAATGTACCGTGTAGGGCTTTAGGGCAGTAGAAAGAGAGCCAGTTCCTGTTCTCTTGAATTTTACAGTCTAATAGGAAACATACTCAAATGACTTTTTTTTTTTTTACTTTTTTTTTTTTTTTTTAAACCCTTGTACTTCGGTGTATTGTCTCATAGGTGGAAGATTGGTAAGGGTGGGCGATGGGGGTCAAGTGACTTGCCCAGGGTCACACAGCTGGGAAGTGTCAAATGACTTTTTTAGGGGGAGAAGGAAGCGGTTTGGACTTGTGATTTTACTGAGAGAAGGGGAACTACTGGTGAAAGACTCCCTTTACCAATCCTTATAACAACTGTTGTGCTACTTAATAAGAGGTGTCTGGGTGCACTACCTCTCATGGGCACCCAGGTCCCCGGAGGAGACGCTGGGCTCACATAGATCTGTTTTCAATACTGAGGGGCCCAATCTTTAAAGAGGGAGGTTAGATTTCTCTCTGGTACCGATTCCACCTTGGAGCCAAATGCCTGGGACGTGTCTAAAAACAAAGCATAGATCTGGCTCTCACCTAGTGTTTCCCCAAAAACATGAGCAATGGGTTCTTGCCTGGAAGATGATCTCAATGGGTTGTTGACGTTTTATTTTCTTCACCACAGATATTGTATAATATCTACAAGACTTCCAGAATGAATACAGGAAAAAAAAGCATAATTAATACTCCTAAAAAAGGGCAGAAAGTCCTTTGGTGTTTCTGGGTAAGTAGGTGGCAAATTGAAAAATGTACTGGGCCTAGAGTCAGGAAGACATCTTCCTGATTCAAATCTGGCCTCAGACATGTACTAGCTGTATGACCCTGGGCAAGTCACTTAATCCCATTTGCCTCGGTTTCCTCATCTGTAAAATGAGCTGGAGAAGGAAATGGCAAATCACTCTCATATCTTTGCAAAGAAAACCCCAAATGAGGTTATGAAGAATTGGATACAACCGAAATGACTGAACAACAACCACTTTTGATGTTTGCTCAATAGATATTTTAAATTCTCCTCAAGCCTTTACTTCCCGAGATGAAAAATCACGAGACAAGTATATGTTTGACTGAAGTGCAGAGTAGTAGTGGAGGGTGAAATAAATTCAGAAAAGTAGCCTGGTGTTAGACTATGGAAAGTCTTGAATTCCAGACTAAGGAATTTTGACTATTTGGAAGCCACTGGATTGACATGACCAGATTTGTGCAAATAGGATGTTAATTGATCAACTAACCAAACATTTATTAAGTTCCTATTATATGCCAGGCTCTGTGCTAAGCATACGATACAGAGACAGATATGAGACAGTCCCCGACACCAAGGAATTTACAATCTATCATTGTTTCTTCCCCTTGTTACTGGCAACATTTTTTCCCTGGTTCTTTTTTTTTCCCCTTGAGTGACTTTGTTACTGATCCTCTCTATTCCTGATTTCCCTACCTAAAATAAAGAGAACATCCTAGGAAAGGAAAGAAAATAAGTATTTATTAAGAGCCTGCTATGTGCCAGGCACTATGCTAAGTGCTTTATAAATTCTTTGTAAATGAATGAAAAAAAATTCATTTGATCTTCACAACAGCCTTGGGAGGAAGATGCTTTCATTACCCCCATGTTGTTGTTTTAGTTGTTTAGTCCTTTTTGGTCACGTTTAACCCTTTGTATTGTTGTTCGATTGTTTCAGACTTGTGACACCATTTGGGGTTTTCTTGGCAAAGATCCTGGAGTGGTCTGCCATTTCTTTCTCCAGTGGATTAAGGCAAAAAGAGGTAAAGTGACTTGCAGTTGTGACATAGTTAAGCATCTGAGTTCAACTCTGGAAGATGAGTCTTTCTGACTCCAGGACCAGTAGCTGCCCTATCCCCATTTTATAGATGAGGAAATGGAATTGCCCAGGGTTACACATTGACTGAGGCTGGATTTGAACTCGGGTGTTCCTGACTCCATACCTAGTGCTCTATGCACTATGGCATCACCTAGTTCCTTGTTTTTACCCACTATAATATCTTGGTTTATTCATATTTGGACTGGATTATTTTTAAAGTTCCTTCCATCTCCAAATCTACACTCCTTGGTTAGAATGTGGATTGAGCTTACACATGGTGTTAAAGAAAGGGTTGGTGGTCTTTGGTGCAAATGGAGGGTCACCATTTACCTGTCTTTTGTTAATAGATCCATGCCCCTGTTAGTAAATGACATTATCCTGGGTGGGGCAAGGGGGAAAGGCTTGATGACATTACCATTCTTCCTTTTAATTATTAACCATCCAAGTCTTTTTTTAATATCTTCCCTTTTTAAAAAAATTATTCACCAGTGCAAAGCTTCTATCTGATCCATTCTACTCTACTTTCTTCCCTTTCCTTCACTGGATAAGGAGTTCATTTCTTGTATTGTTTAATCTTGGACTTCAGCTCTAGCCTATTCAGAGATGTGGATTGTCTCACTGAAACAGCAAGGCAAGTGCATAGGGCATCATGGGAAATATTCAGCAAGCCCAGACCTTGCTCCTCTCTCTCCTCATTTCTGCTTCTCAGAAAAGATTCTTATTTTTCTGGAGGGCTAATCGGGTGCCTCCGTAAACCCTTCTCTTTCACCTTCATAAAATGGTCCTGTGTTTACATATCTCTGTACACGTTGTTTTCCCCCTGTAGAAAGTCATCATCCTCAAAGAACTTGTGATTTCACTTTTATCTTTGACACCCTATCATCACCTAGCACAGTGCCTCATACATCAGAGAGACTTAATTTTCTTGCTTTTTAATTGGTTTGGCTTCCTCAATCTGGATAACCTCCTAAGGGAGGAGACCATTAGCAACACATTGTTATCAAGCATTTTAGAAACTCTAATTCAAGCTGCTAAACCAAATGTCAAATGAAAACCAACAGTTTCATTGTGTTTCCTAAGTGGGAAAAATAATGAACCAATTAAAAAAATTTGTATGTATTTCTAGACAGCTCAGGCTAAATCACCTTAGTTGTTATTCATCATCAAAACAAATAATAAGGGGGCAGCTGGGTAGCTCAGTGGAGTGAGAGTCAGGCCTAGAGACAGGAGTTCCTAGGTTCAAACCCGGCCTCAGCCATTTCCCAGCTGTGTGACCCTGGGCAAGTCACTTGACCCCCATTGCCTACCCTTACCACTCTTCCACCTATGAGACAATACACGGAATACAAGGGTTTAAAAAAAAAAAAAGTACTTAAAAAAAAAAACAGATAATAAAACACAACCACAGAATTCCCACCCTTGCCCTCCCCGTGAATTAAGTTGGGTGTGATGAGATAATGATTGTTAGAATGATCAGCCCAATCTTAAGAATTCCTCATTCTAAGTTTATTGCTTCAAGGAGGAAAGAATGATATAGCAGAGAGAGTAATAAAGTTAGATAGGAGACTTGTGCTCAAGTTTTGGCTCTGCTACTTCCATTCTTGGCCAAATCACTTGCCTCACGGGATTGCCATTTCTACAACTGTAAAAAATGAGAGCCAATCAATCAATCAATCAATCAATCATCAATCAGTAAACATATTAATTGCCTATTATGTACTAGGCACTGTGCTAACTACTAGGGATGAAAAAAAGAGGCAACACCCCCCCTCCCCAAACAAAGCAAAACAAAAAGCTAAACCAATGCCTGACCTGGAAAAACTTACACCCTAATGGGGGAGAGGATGGGAATGAGGTCCCTTCCAGCCTAATGTCCTGAGATCCCGGAAAATTACCTCTTATTGCATATCCAGAGGTATGTAAGCATTTTTTTCACATAGTGTCTACTAGGTAGATTGCAGACTCCTTGAGAACAGACTTTATTTTCAGTCTGTTTTTATATCCCCAATTTAATCTCACCCAGTAGATAGTAAATAAATAAATATTGGACCTGATAATGAGCTTACTCCCCCATCACGTTATGTAGTGTAGATGTTTAGTCAGTCACTCAATAAACATTTATTAAGCATTTACTATGCACTGAGGTTGTGAAAAGAAGTAAAAGTCAGTGCCTGTCCTCAAGGAGCTCACAGTCTAATGGGGAGAGACAACAAGCAAACAAATGCTTTATTGTTCAGATATGTAACTCTTCGTGGCCGCCATGGACCATATCATGCCAATACTGTCCATGGGGTTTTCTTAGCAAAGACACTGGAATGGCCTGCTGTTTCCTTCTCCAGTGGAGCAAGGCAAACAGAGGTGACACAGGGTCACACAGCTCCTAAGTGCCTGAGGCTAGATCTAAAGTCAGATCTTCCTGCCTCCAGGGCCATTGCTCTAGCCACTGGGCAATCTAGCCACCTCCAAAATAAAAATATGTATTAATAAGTTATTTACAACACAAAAATGAAAACAGCATAAGGAAGACCCTAGAATTAAGAGAGGGTAAGACATGCTTCTTGTAGAAGAAAGTTTAGTTGAGATTGAAAGGAAACCAAGGAAGACAGTGGACAAAGGAGAGAAAGGAGAGCATTCCAGGCATTAGAGACAGTCAAAGAAAACACCTGGAACAAAGATGGGGTGTCTTGTTCTTGGAGCAGCCAGGAGGCCAGAGTCACTGGATCAGAGTACATGGCAGGGAGTAAAGTGGAAGGAGCCTGGCAAGGAAGGATGCCTAACAGAGCATTTTGTATTTAATTCTGGAGGCCACAGGGAGACTGCTCTGGAGTTTATTGAGTGGGGATATGGCATGGTGGAAGCCGTGCTTTAGCAGGAAAATCACTTTGGTGACTGAATGGAGGATAGAGTGGATTGAGGTAGACAAACCACCAACGCACAGGCTATTGCAACAGCGAAGGTGTGAGGTGACGATGACTTGGACCTGACTAGTCATTCCACAAACATCCAATAAATACCTATTCTATGGCTTAGAGATCAGGCACAGATAGGTAGATCTGAAAGACGCCCGAACAGCACTGATGAGATCCCCAAGAAGAGCGAACAGAGTGCGAAGAGAAGAGGACACAGTGCAAAGCTTGGGGACCGTCCTCAGTTCCTCACCCAGGAAAAGGCTGAAGATCTAGTCTCGTTGCCTGGATTACTGTCTACAACTCGATATCTCTTCACTGGGGGTGTATCCCGAGTCCAAGTCCCCTTCTGGACACTTTCAGTGACCTCAACAGCTTTGGGGAGTTCAGTCCTCCTCTCTATGCACGTGCCTCCAGCCCTCGTCTCTCCCCCGAGCTTCAGTTCTGTTTTCATCCTGGCTGAAACAGAGCTCGTTATTGTTCCCCTCAAAACCTCCTCTCTTTGGAACTTTCTTATCACCCTCGAGGACACCGAGATCTTTCTAATCTCCCAGGTTCATGACCCAAGAGTCATATTTAAGTACTCGCTTTCCCTCATTACTCATCTCTCATCAAGTCCGGGGGTGGATATTGGAGGTAACTCAAATCTGGTTCATGGGTATCCTCCAAGGCTATGAGTTCTAGGAACATGACTCAGGGGTAAAGATGCACACTGCCCCCAAAGCAGCTCCAGTTGAGAGCTAATAAATATTGTGTAGTACTATTTGATTCACTCTCTCCTGGAAGATCAAGGATCAGCGAGGAATGCCTCCTAGCTCCTTTTTTTGGGTTCTGACTCTGGAGTTGGAAGGGAACCCCAAACCTTCTCCATCTGCTTCCCAGTTGGCCCAGCTCATTGGCTGGGTTGTATAGGATGCCAACCCCTCCTTCAGGCTTATTTATGGATGTGTGGAACTATAGAGTGGAGTCATGGGCTGGCCCAGGGGAAGAACAAGAATCATATCACAGCTGCTATCCTGCCTTATTGTCCTTGAACTCTTTTTTTGTCATGTTCTATGCCATTCTCCACGCCTCTCCTCCCTCCCTGCATCTCTCTTCCTTCTGTTGCTTGCTGGCCCTGGATTTATTCCTTCCCTATTAGTTACAGGAAGAGAAGAATGAGGAGGAATGCTGTCATTTGGTCCCAGATAATTTTTATCAATTACTGCTCTGCAATTTAATTTGAAATCTAGTAATGCACACATCTGGGCAGCTAGGTGGTGCAATGGATAGAGCACCCAGTCTGGAGACAGAAAGACCCGAGTTCAAATCTGTTCTCAGACATTTTCTAGCTGTGTGATGCAGGACAAGCCACTTAATCCTATTTGCCTCATTTCCCATGGTACATCCCTATACCATGAGCTGGTTTCTAGAGTCAGTGTTCTGTTTTTCCGTGGCTATCCTCAAAGAATACTGTAAAATTGTTCAGCTTTCTTTCATCTTCTGATAGATACATACTCATTGGATTTTAGAGCTAGGAGGGACCTAAGAGCCTATCAGGTATAAGCCATATTCTAATAAGAATCTCCTGTCAAATATCAACTCCCTGATTCTTAGGCAGATATTATCTTCTGTTGTCTTCTGACTCCATTATCTCTGGAATAAAACTACAAACTTATTACTTTGAATTAAATGTCCCGCACAAGCATATTCTTTTCTTTATGTGTTCCTAATTTCCTCCACTCCAAGAATTCACTCCACTGCCAAGAAAACCCAGATGGGGTCGTGAAGATTCAAACACTATTGAAATGACTGAACAACAACAAAATGCTAACAAACAGAGTAGCTTTCCATGGCAGGATTCATTTTTCATTTGTTCATTCTTCCAGCCTACTTCTTGACTACAGACTTAATGTTCTGGTTAGTCTCTGAGCACTTCTTTTTTTTAAAGTTTATTCATTTTTGTGCAGGTAGATCCATTACCCCTATCTCTGACCACTTTTTGATACAGGCCCAGTAGTGGTTTTGCTGGGTCAAAGAACATGCATAGTTTTATGGCCCTTTGAGTGTGGTTCCATATTGCTCCCCAGGATGGTTCTATCAGTTCTCAGTTCCACCAACAGTGTATTATCATCCCAATTTTTCCACATCCTCTCCAACATTTATCAGTCTCTGAGCACTTCTAAATGCTGGTCCTGTTGCTGGTTTCTAGGGTCAGTATTCTCTTATTCTAGCATTGCAGGATTAGCTCAGGCTGGGGACATGTAAGCTCAGAGTCCTTTCAAAGTGGTCTGGTTGAGGGCAAAGTCTGATTGTTATCTGCCTGGTCTGAGCTTTACAAGTTCCTAATCTGGGTTTGGGTCTGAGAAGTCAGTACTTAGCTGCTATCAATCAGCTATTAAGATCTGTTGGTTTGGAGTGACAGAACTGAGGCTTCCTTTTGGTCTGGGATTTTTGCGCTTGTTATTTCTCTTCAGGCTTCATACTAGGGTAGAAACTGATATTGAAACTCCACTGTACCCCTAGAATCAGAACCACATCACTGCCGCTTGTGCCTGTGACAATTAGAAATAGCACTAATCCTAGGAATTCCACTCATGGCCACAGGTACTCTGCTCATTTTACCCCGAATCTGTGACCCGGAATTTGGGGAGTGGGTGACAAAACTGTACTTTGGCACTAGTCCCCATTATGGTGCCCCAGTTTAGTAGGGGGGGATTGTCCAGTATGGATCTGATATCTCCTCTTGACCTGGTACATAAATTCCTCTTACAACATTCTGCTGACCAACTCCTGTCCCCAGGATCTGCAGACCTGTCTGTATCCGTATGCTGACCTGGGTTGAACAAAATGGCTCACTGTGACTTTTTATTAGACTTTTCTCATCAGGATTTGGTCTAGATCTAGATATCTAGATCTGTTTGGAGGAGTCTCTCTATCTTTCTGTTTTTTCCACTTTAAAGGAATGGAAAGCTTAGAATATGATATTCTAGAAGGCAAAATATATAGACCTACAATTCAGTCAATAATAACTTATTGAACAAAATTGAATAAAATCCTACAGGGGGAAAATGGATCTTGAATGAAATAGCCTGGGCATTCCAGATGAAAAGATCAGAGCTGTGTAGAAACAATTTCAATACTGTATGTGAGCACAATTACTACCTTTTTAGAAGGGTAGAAGTGGAGCTGTCTAAAGGGAAAGATAGAACCCTAGTGAAGCTGCTAGCCAGAGTCACGTAGCTTCGTAGAAAGAGTTCTGGCCAGAATCAGGAAAGCTGGATCCTAACCATAACTTGTCATGCTACCCTGAGATACCTGCAATCTTCTTTGACCTGGACTTTCCTTAAGTATAAAATAAGAAATTGAACTGGATGGTCTCTAAGATTCCTTCTAGTTTTGATACTTATGACATTTAGAAGAAGGTGTGGTTGTGTCATGTTGTATCTTACTGGACTCGAAGGCAGACAGTGTATTTGATTGATTCTTGTAAACCACACAAATTCCTAGGAATTCTAGGAGCAAGATTCCTCTACACCAGGCTTTTTTTCCACACCCAGCTAAACCTGGAACCGAATTTTTGAGGTAATTACCAGTCTTTGTTTCACAATAATTATCCTCAGGAAGAACCGAACAGATACTTTAGCTCCTTCCCTCAATATAAATAATCCACCCCAACTTGTTCATTCTCTTAAAGGACTGGGGAGGAGGAGGAAGTGTTTTTGCTGCTCTAAGAAGTCCCTTCTTTCCTGTTATACTTATGGCAGCACTTGCCCAACATAATATTTAGTTTATGTATAATTTAGTGTTCAAAATCTTCATAATCTGCTCACCTCCCCCACTACCTTTCCCATCTTCTTAAATCTAACTCATCTCCATTGACTTCCTTGCTATTTTTTTAGTCAAAGATCTTTTATTTTCCCAATCACATGCAATAACAATTTTTAGCATATGCTTTCTGAAATTATAAGACCCAAATTGTCTCCCTCCCTCCCTTCCCGCCCCACTCCGGGTGATGGTAAGCAATTTTATCTGGGTTATGCATGTATTCTCATGTAAAAAACAATTCCATATTGGTCATTATTGTAAGAGAATACTCATATAAAACCAAAGCTCCTAAATAAAACAATAAATAAACGAATGTTGAAAAATTGTATGCTTTGATCTACATCTGACTCCAACAAAACTTGCTCTGGAGGTGGATGGCACTCTTTGCCATAAATCCTTTAGAATTGCCCTGGATCACTGTATTGCTGAGAGTAGCCAAGTCTTTCACTGCTGATCATTGTACAATATTGCTGTTACTATGTGTACCTTGCTATTTTTTGCATGTCATTCCATTTCTTGACTCTGAGCATTTTCACTGGCTGTCCCCCATATCTGGAATTCTTTCCTTTCCCTTCTTTCCCTCCTGGCTTCTTTCAAGTTCCAACTAAAACATTATCTTCTACAGCAAGCCTTTCCTGATCCCCTTTAATGCTAGTCTTCCCTCTATTGATTATCTCCCTTTTATCCTGTTTATAGCTTGTTTTTAATGATTGTTCACAGATTGTCTCTTTGGGCTCCTACCACCTCTGGCACTTTCTATTTATGCCCAACTGGCTTTCTTCTTATAGACCCCTCTCTTTGCTCTGTGGGAAAAGGTCGCATGGTAACTGGAAGCTAACAGATGGTAGCAGAGAGCAGCAATAGTGATAGCAGAGGTATCTAATAGCAAGGAGTGAAGTAGAGAGCACAGAGCAACAGAGCACCTCAGATGAACAGAGAAGGCAGCTGACTCAGTGGCATCACCAGATTTCCTCAGTGGTGGTGCAGGATGGGAGTTGCCCGGGGCACATAAATGCTCTGCTTGCATTTGTTCCCATCTTCTGCCTCCAGGCTTTTTACAGAAATTGTACCTCATGCATCAAATGTAGTTCTCACCTCTGTCTCTTAGAATTTCATCTTCCCTCAAAGCTTAGATCAAGTATAAATTCTTATCTTTAGGTAGTGAAGCATCCTACAGGAGAGTGTACCCATGTGTATATTGGGGATTTCTTGGGTATTTTGCTTGAGATTATTCAAAACTGATTCCATAGTAGAAGCTGTAGTTTTCTTGGATGTTGACTGAAACCCACCATGTAAACTTGAATGTTGAGTAGCATTCAGGAAATTTGTGTGTGTGTGTGTGTGTGTGTGTGTGTGTGTGTGTGTGTGTGTGTGTGTGTGTGTTGGTGGTAATGGGATGGAAGGAGGTCCTACTGGTGTTGAGTTCATATGCAAATTTATAAATATGCTGTTTATGCCTTTTTTTCCTAAATCATGAATAAAAAAGTTAAATAGTACATGGTTAGTCAAACTTGATTGACACTAACAACCTCCTTTCAAGGTGACGCTGGACTATTCATGAATACACTTTGAGTCCAGCTTCTTTTTATCTAGTTCCAAATCCATTGAAATGTAGCAAAACTCACATTTCTCTGTCTTGTCCATAAAAAATAGCATGAGAGAAGACTGATGCTATATATCTGTAATATTTCTTTAATATACGTTTTTTTTTGGTCAAAGAATCTCAAATCACTTTTTATTTACTAAGTCACCTTTTGATCACTGCTTCTTTTTTTTTTTCTTGATGGTCATCATAATGGCCAATGGAGAGATGTGTTACCAAGGGTTCAAGTTGATTCATTTACATAAGATTCATTTTGCTGGTGAAGAGGGTGTTGACTCAACGTCACATATTTGTGTGAGGAGCAGAGTTGGCAAAAGAGCTTGGGAGAAGAACAACATCCTTCTTTCTTCTTGCTTCAAGAGAGGACATGAGGCTTCAGTTTCTCTTTAGAAAGAAACCAAAGGGAAGGGAATTTGTTTTGGGAAATAGTAGACCTACAGAGAAACCACTTCTCTAATATGTCCTTGATTTCCAGCTTACCTTCCTATAGACTTTGGAAAATTTCCCCTTGGGTGAGATTGAGGTTTCTTTCTGGTCAAACTAGGATATCTTGCTCCCCTTGGGAAAAGCTCATTCACTCTGTATGTCATCTGATGTATTCTAATTCTAATTCTGATCCACATAACTTTTTTGGTTTTGGTTTGTATCTGCCATACTTTAGATCAGTGATTCCCAAAGTGGGTGCCACCGCGCCCTGGTGGGTGCTGCAGCAATCCAGGGAGGCAAAGATGGCCACAGGTACATTTATCTTTCCTATTAATTGCTATTAAAATAAAAAAAATAATTTCCAGGGGGCTAAGTAATATTTTTTCTGAAAAGGGGGTGGTAGGCTAAAAAAGTTTGGGAACCACTGCTTTAGATGAGAGATGCAGGCTTTTGTGTCCTTTCTATGGACTGCTCTATTCCAATTCTCCTCCTTGAGCTTAAGAAGGAAATAGATAGTAAAACTATACTTGTGGGGGATCTCAAACTTCTCCTATCAGAACTAGATAAATCTAACCAAAAAATAAATAAGAAAGAAGTAAAGGAAGTGAATGAAATTTTAGAAAAGTTAGATTTAATAGATATTTGGAGAAAAATGAGTAGGGATAAAAAAGACAATACCTTCTTTTCACCAACTCTCCTCCTTGAAGACCAGGAGCATCCCTTTTATTTTTTTCCTGACCCTCACCCCACCTACGACAGTGTTCAACACATAGTGGGTGCTTAATTAATGTTATTGATTTATGATTCAAGAGAAATAGCACTAGCTCTTCTTATAAACAAGAAAGCTAAAACACAACAGATTTTCACAATATAGACCCAATGCTAAATATAGAAACCATATCCAGATGTCCTTATTTTTCTTCCTTTTCAAAATGATTGTACTAGAGACTATCTAAGATCCCTTCTAGCTCTAATGGTTATTTTTTTTTTAATTTATTTAATTAATTAATTTGGGATAGTTTTCCATGGTTGCAAGATTCATGTTCTTTCCCTCCCTTCCACCTCCCCCCTCCCATATTTTATGTGGAATTCCACTGGGTTTTACATGTGTCATTGATCCAAGACCTATTTCCATATTATTATTTGCGTTGGGGTGATTGTTTAGAGTCAATATCCCCAATCACATCCCATCAACCAATGTGATCAAGCAGTTGTTTTTCTTCTGGTTTCTGCTCCCACAGTTCTCCCTCTTAATGTGGATAGTTTTCTTTCTCATAAGTCCCTCAGAACTGTCCTGGATTATTGCATTGCTGCTAGTAGAGAAATCTGTTACATTCAATTTTACCACAATATATCTGTCTCTGTGTACAATGTTCTTCTGGTTCTGCTTCTTTCACTCTGCATCAGTTCCTGGAGGTAATTCTAGTTCACATGGAATTCTTCCAGTTCATTATTCCTTTGTAGCTCTAATGGTTATTGATTATATGGTTTTGTTTCTATTTCATTAGACCATACAGCTATTCCTTAGAGACAGAGTATAGTGTTCAATTTTCCTAAAAACAGAATTTTATAGAAATGGTAGTATTATAGAAGGAATATTAGAGTTTAAAGATCTGAGTGCCAGTTTTTCCAGGCTGTGCCATTTATAATTCATGAGACTAAAAGCAATCTACTTTATCCTTTTGAGATTGTGTTATCATGTATAATAATACTTGCCAAGAAGCAAGGCTTGATATGGTTGTATTGGGGTTTCTACTAGTCTAATTCCACTTGATGGGATAGAGTTAATATAGATTCAAAGAAAATAGTTGAGAGAGGGATTCCATCAGCATTAGTCATTTAGGAGAATGAAAAGGAATGTAATGAATGTCTGGGTCAAGAGGCGAGTCCTCTATTTTCTTTTTTCCATGGCTATCCTCAAAGAAAACTGTAAAATTGTTTCGCTTTCTGTCATCTTCTGATAGATACATGCTCATTGAATCTTAGAGCTAGGAGGGACCTAAGAGCCTATCGGGTATAACCCATATTCTAATGTCTTCCTTCTTTCCCTCCTTCCCTCCTTCCCTCCTTCCCTCCTTCCCTCCTTCCCTCCTTCCCTCCTTCCCTCCTTCCTTCCTTCCTTCCTTCCTTCCTTCCTTCCTTCCTTCCTTCCTTCCTTCCTTCCTTCCTTCCTTCCTTCCTTCCTTCCTTCCTTCTTTCCTTCCTTCCTTCCTTCCTTCCTTCCCTCCCTCCCTGCCTCCTTCTATTCCTCTTTCCCTCCCTTTGTTTCTTCCTTCCTTCCATCATTCCTTTTTTATTATGGCACTAGATACAGGAAAAAAAATCCTCTGACAAAATGCAATGCTAATTTAGATGTTAAAAAACATCTAAAAACTATAAAAATAGTTGTTTCCTTAACATAGTAGAAAACATTTATTTGAACCAGAATCAGCATTCAATAATGATGACAGTTTTTGTTTATATAGGGTTTTAAATTTTACAAAAAATTGTTATATAATCATGTCATTTGAGCTTCACAATAGTCCTATGAAGCTCAGGATGTTTTCTTTTCTTTTTTTTTTACATTTTCAAAATACAATATTATTTTCTTTAAAAATGTAAAAACTATTCTTAGTTCTTAGAGCTTTACAAAAATAGGTTGTGAACTATACTGTATTTGACTCATGAGACTTAAGTTCTCCCTCCTGGTCTAGAGGCATGATTTGAATTCAGATCTCACTGATGGAAGTTATCCTATTCAGAACAGAAATTAAACAAGACTTGTTTTATTTCAAAATTGTTATATTATAAATATTAAATTATTTTCAATTCCCAGAAATGCTAGGAATGGCAATACTCCAAATAGATCTATGGTCATTATTGATCTGAATATTCATTCTATTCGTGAGGCTTACAATCTATCCATGCCTGCCCATCTTGGATGATTATTGCTCATGTTCTTACCCAGACTCGTCATGTAGGTTTCACCCAACTTCTTGGAACTGTCTTCCTTTCCTGATAAAATCATAAGGATGACAGTAGAATACTTGAAGATCAGCCTATCTTCTTTTCTATCATCCATTTTCCTGATTGACATCTTTTACTCCTCTTCTTCAAAGTCTCTTACTTGTTATACATTCAGCCTTCTTACACCTGCCATGCTTCTCTCCATTGCCTTCCACATGACATTTGTTTTCATTTGGTTGCAGACCTTTGTATCCCATTTTTTGTAGTCCCCAAACAACTCTGGTAGAATGTTGGTATTAAAAAAGATGTATCTCAGCCACTTCCCAGCTTTGTGACCCTGGGCAAGTCACTTGACCCCCATTGCCCACCCTTACCACTCTTCCACCTATGTGTGGCAAAGAATTGGAAATTGAGGGGATGCCCATCACTTGGAATGGCTGAACAAATTGTGGTAATTGATGGTAATGGAATGCTATCGTGCTATAAGAAATGATAAACAAGATGATTTCAGAAAGATCTGGAAAGATCTGCAGGAACTGGCAGAGAGAAATAAGGAGAACTGGGAGAGCAACATACACAGTAACAGCAATATTAGACGATGATTACCTGTGAAAACTTAACTGCTCTCAGCAATGCAGTGACCTGGGACAATCCTGAAAGACTTATGACAGAGAATGCTATCCACCTCCAGAGAAAGAACTGTTGGATTCATCCTTCATATGTTTGTATTTATGGTTTTATTTTGGGGTTCTTGTTATGTATGAGTTTACTTTTACAACAATGACCAAGGTGGAATTGTGCTCTGCATGACAATAAAAAATGAAAAAAGAATACAACTAAGGGGATGATACTATCTAAATTAATATACTTAATGAATGCTGTATTAATCAAAATAGCAAGTACCATACTGCATAGAATTTGAGAAAATGATAAAATTCCACTGAAAGAACAAAAAGTAGAGAATATCAATAGAAATTATAAAAAAGGAAGAACTTGTACTCCTAGATTTAATGTTATAATATGCTATAGTTATCAAAATTCTATAATTTTAGATTTTAGAGAATAGATCACTAGAATAGATTAAATCAATGGTTCTCAATTTTTCATTTTTTCTATTCCAAATTTTACAAAACCAAACAAAGTAAGCTTTCCTGTATCTAACTTTCTTTTCTTCATATTTACATAATAAATCCCACCCACAAGTGTCTCAGCCTCTTCCCAACCTCCCTGCATCACAGAAGATAGCTTCTGGGAGACCAACATGTACATATGCCCCTTTATACTCCTAAAAATTATTAAGGTCCCCAGAGAGTTTTTTAAAATGTGGGTTCTATTTATTGGTATTTGAAGTATTTGATTTTAAAACTGAAAAATTATAAAATATTTATTCATTAAAAATAACAAGTCCATTATACGTTAACATAAAATATTTTAGTGAAAATAACTAGGTTTTCCAAAACAAAAATATTAATGAGAGGAGTGGCATTATTTTACATATTTTTGCAAGAATCCTTAATGTCTGTTTTAATAAGATAGTCATATTCTCATATTTGCTTCTGCATTGACTCCACTGAAATATGTCATTCTAGTTGAAATATATGAAGATATCTTGTCTAACATAAATATGTAGTTAGAAAGGGGAAGAATATTTTAAAAAGTAAATAACATCTTCATATTATTATGAAAATAGTTTTGAAATTTGAACTCCTGAAAAAGTCTTGGGACCTTCTAGGATCCAGGAACCACACTTTGAGAACCATTAGATTAGACAATACTAAACTGGAATCATATGTTCTTGGTAGTCTTTAAATGAGACTACTGATTACAAAACATTGGGAATATTAGGGAGAAATTTTAAGAAAACCAATTAGTAGTTTGGAAAAGATGGGAACAGATTAAATATGGTCACAATAAATTCAGTGATTTAAATAATTGTATACCACAAAAAAATGGACAAAGGACTGTTATTGTTTTTTCGCAACTATCAAGAGGGAATATGTTTGGGACAAATTATGACTTAGAGGAAATTATAAGAGATAAAATAAGTGAAGCTAATTATGTAAATATAAAAAGCTTTAAAAAGGAAAAAAGTTAGGAAAAATTCTTCAAATTAAACATGTGATTTTGTCATGTCCAAAATTTATAATAAACTCATATAAATGTATGAAGATAAGAGTATTCCACTAAACAAATGGTTAAAGTATAATAACAAGCATTTTTGAAAGAATAAATATAACCTATCAACAACTATGTAGAAAATATTCAGAGAAATACAATTCAAGCAACCAATATTCCATCGAATTGTCAAAGATGATAAAAGATGACAGAATCCAATACTGATGATACAGCTATGATAAAACAAGCATGCTTATTATACTAGTAGTATAGTTGTAAATTAATATAAACTTATTTTTGGAAAGCAATATGAAATTATACAACAAGCAGTGGCAAATTGTTATTACCTTTCTCCAAGTTGAATCTATATTAATACTTTTCTCTGTCACTTCCTTAAATCTAGACAATAAAACAACAAATCCAGCCTTGACTGATTTCTGAGGTGCAACTATTCACATTGCACATTTAACAATTAGTTCTCACAAATCAGCTTTAGTTGGCTCACAAATATCACTGAATAGGAATAATGTAGTCCCAGTACTATAACAATAAGTCAAGAAGGCTCTCAACAGGAAAAATAAAAGAACCTTTTAATATAAAAAAATACCAAGTAGCACTGTCTGTGATAGTTTTCATGCACACACACACACACACACACACACACACAGACTCACATGGTATCCCTCATTGAGGAATGGCTAAACAATAGTATCTGAGAGTAATGGAACATTTTATGAAATTATACTTATACAGAATCAAAAAAAATCTATGAAGTTGTGAGAAATGTTTAGTGGAAAGAGTGCTGGATTTGGTGTCTGAGGACCCAGGTTTAATTCTTGGTCATTTAACTTCTCTAGGATCATTTTCTTCAATTTTAAATGGAGGAGATTGATTTAGATGACTCAGAAAGTCACTTTATAAATACATGATCTTATGGGAAATTAAGTAAAAAAAAAGGATCAAAAGAATAATATATACATTGAAAAATTATTTTATACACATTTATATATATAGTGCACAAAGTTTAAAAATAGAATATTGTTCTTACTCATACATTTAAGTACCTGTGCTTATCCATGGGAGTAAAATGAAAATTTTATTTTATAAATGAAAATGAATAAATATTAAAGGAAGTAAAATAAAAATAGACTGATAAACAAAGAGAATGAAATTAGCATAGTTGGGATTCAGCCAATCCTAAGTGCACATTCTCATTCTCTACAGACTGCATTCCAGAGTTTCAAGTGTCATTTCTCAGTAGACATATATTTATTCTCCCATATACTCTAACTTCTTTCCCTTCAACCAAAATAATAGTGCACAAGATTGAATTTAATCAGGGTTGGGGCTAAGGCAACTTCAAGATTAACTCTATTTACTACCAGTGTGTTTTGCACTTTCCAGCATTTCATTTAGCCAGTTGCTTTAGGCTACAATTGCTTATGCTTTCTCACTGATAAAATCACATTTATACATTACCTTATTTGATCCTCACAGAAATAATTTAAGTTGATAATGCCAATATTATTGTCCCCATTTTAGAGATGAGGGTACTGAGACAGAAAGAAATGAAACTTTGCCCCACATGACAGAGCTAGAAAGTGTGAGTCTAAAAGCCCATGCATCCCGACTCTCTGTGGCCATGCTTATTGGTGAATGCTCATTACCTTTAAGCAGTGGCCATCCAATCTTGTAATTTCTTGCCGTGCCATATTCCTTGCACTTTTCATCTTTTGTTCTGGAAAAATGACCAAATCATTCAGTTGCCTTATATCTCTACTCACCTTCCCCCTGACTTCACACATTCCTGGCTATAACTCTCCTTTATATCTTTTCTCGTTATCTTGGAATATAAACTCCTTGGGGACACAAATTGTATTTATACTTCAGGTTTGTCACAGTACCTGGTCTGAAGTAATAGCTTAATAACTGCATTTCATCTATCTATTCATTCATCAATCTATTTATTCTGCCATAAGACTCTCATTAATTGAAAAAAGTTTTTAAAAAATAAAAAAAAAAACAAGCAATATAACCACATTTTGCAGTTGAAGAAATTAAGGTAGACATTCCCCATTTGATAAATAGTAAAAGGATATGAAAAAGCAGTTCTCAGAAGAAGAAATCAAAGGGATTAGTCATCACATAAAAATGCTCTAAATCACTACTGATTAGAGAAATGCAAATTAAAACAACTCTGACATACCACCCCACACCTATCAGATTAGGTAATGACAGAAAAGGAAAATGATAAATGCTTGCAGGGGATGTGGAAAAATTAGGACACTAATGTGTTGTCATCAGAGTTGTGAACTAGTATAACTATTCTGGAGAACAATTTGGGACTATGCCCAAAGAACTATAAAACTGTGCAAATTCTCTTGACCCAGAAATAACACTACTAGGACTGTATCCAAAAGAGACCAAAGAAAAAGTCAGAGGGTCTACTTGTACAAAAATATTATAATAGTTTTTTTTTTTTTTGGTGACAAAGAATTGGAAATGGAGGGGATACCCATCAATTGAGGAATGGCCAAATATGTTGGATGACGGATTACTATTGTGCTATAAGAAATGATGAACAGGATGTTTTCAGAAAAGCCTGAGGTTTATATGAAATCATGAAAAGTGAAGTGAACAGAACCAAGAGGACATTGTATACAATAATAGTAATGTAAAAATGATCAACTGTGAAAGACTTGGCAACTTTGATCAAGACAATGATCCAAGACAGTTCCAGAGGACTCATGATGAAAAACTGTCTAGTTCCAGAGAGAGAAATGATGAACCTGAAAGTAGATTGAAGTAGATTTTTAAACCCTTTCTTTATTTTTCTTGTTTTTACCCAAGTTTTCTTTTGTGACATGGCTAAAATGGAAATAATGTTTTTCAAACCTTCACATGTATAAGTGATAATAAATTGCCTTCTTAAGAGGAAGGGAAGTGGGAGGGAGGGAATTTGGAACTTAAGATTTAAAAATGATTGTTAATTTTTATACATAATTGGAAAATGTTTAATAAAATAATACCTCTATAACCAAAAGATTTGGGCTCAGTACCAGAAAAAGAGGGTCCTGGCAGAGGGTGAGGGTCCCAAACAGAGCCAGATGGCAAGTTATTTCCCATGATAAGCTGTCAATTAATTTATGATCTTATGAAATGGGAGTAGGCACATCCATTCTTTAGGAAAGACCATGATGGTAGCAGGAAGTGAGGTTGTGGTTGTGAGAATGGAGTACGAAACAAAGTAAAGTGCAAAGAGATACAGGGTGAAAAGCAAAAGATCTTGGCTGGAATGAAAGGGAGAAGAGTTCCAAAGAGAATGTGAAAACAGAATAAGAGAGGAAATTAAGCCAAAGCAAGGAGTTCTTGGGCATTTGGAAACTTGAGAGGGACTTCTGGGAGTTAACTGCCAGCCCTGGGGGGAGGAGTGGAAGCAGTTGGAGTTGTAAGAGGAGTGTCCAGCTGCAGGACTTTTCTCCCTCTGATTTGGTAGTTGTTCCTTGAGTGTTCCTGATTTTGGTTCTTGTTTGTTCCTGAGTTATTCGTGTTTGTTCCTGATCTGTTTAAATCTACCTGTGAGTCTCTGAAGAAAGAAACCTACCTTGAACCTGAACTGAACTGTTTTTACTCCAAATACCTTGAAGGCTTTAGTCTGCAAACCTTGGTGATCCTGCCATCTGGTCATCAAGTTTCCTTCAGCCAAATTGTTCTATTCACCATTTTCAAAGAGTGTCTTGGAGTGGCTAGAGATTAATGAAACTAGGACAGGGATTCTGGGCTAAAAGTATAGTTGGGTCATGGTGATAGCTAGCTTGGAAGACAAAGAAAACAGGCTTTTTGCAAGCCTCTTAGTAGGTAGGTGGAGTATAGATCTGTTAGCTTAGGGACTTTCCTGAGCCCTCCTTCCTTACCCAATCCTTTTATTTTATGACATTAAACAATTTGTTGGCAACTATACATCAGTCAGATTGGGAGTGTGAGGGTTTCAGGCCTGAGGGTAGCCATCTTGCCCTCTGTGTCTGGGACATACAGAGATAACAAACTTCTGATACTACTAATCTTCTGAGTGACAAGATTCACATCTTTCAGTTGGCAGAGCCAGCTAGGTCAAAATCCGGTCAAGCTGAGCAGATTTTAAAACAAGATAAGCCATTTTTCAACAGTTGGAGTTTTGGGCCTGCTCAGATCTCTGAGACAGTGAGTGAGTGGCCATTTTGAAAATTTTTTCTTGGTGTCAGAGTTGCTGAAATATATCTAGGAACCAGGCTGAATACTCAGAATAAAGTCAACATTTCTGAGTGCAGAAGCTTTTAAAGGGCCAGTTTTAAAAAACATTTTTACTGTGACAAGGCTTGAAAATTATGACAGTCCAGAAAAATTGTTGTTATGATAGGGATGTTGGCATGTAGGTACCAATACTTCCTGATTTGCTATAATCTACTATTCATAGACATCCCTGACATGTTGTATTTTATTATGAACATCTATGGAAATATACAATGACTGAAAATGGAAATAGAGCAATATCTTATCTCCCTATGATGCTTATATTACTGTGCATAATGATTAAAATCTATAATACTGGCAAACAGGTTTTCTTCAAAATACTAGGCAAAAGGAGTGTAGGAAAGAACTAAACTGAGTTGGGATTGTTGGTGCTGGTAATGAAGGAAGGCATGGAAAAGATGCAACAAAAACTAGATAAATTAACTGGGAAAACAGAGGCAGTAAGAATAACAAAGCAGAACAAAAAGATAATGATACCCGACCAAAACAAAATGAAGACCAGGGTATTAAAGAGCTAAATATTGCTGTAGCTGCCTTGCTCACATTGTGTGCCTTGACTTACTTTCAGCTGGAAGCAGGGATAATTCATGTAAAAACTCATAAGCCTTTTAAAACTGCAGACTTGGACCACCTGCTCAAACACATGCCTAGGTATTTTGAAGAACCAATGAAATGTGTGAAGGAATTTAAGAGAGCCATGAAGCTGTATGATTCAAACTTTGAAGACACTGAATTATTGCTCTCTGAACTTTTTTACCAAATGGGAGAAGGAGCAAGTTACTCAGGAAACCATAAATAATCCAAATTTAACATTGTGGCCTACACAAAAGGTTGATCATTTAGAATTGTCCAATATTGAAAATCTCAGGTTTTTAGACCAGGCAATGAAAATCCATGTCAAAAGACCCAATACCTGGGGGAGGTTTGAGAAATTGAAACCGCAGCCAGGGGAAAATCCTCCCACTTTTCTAGCAGAGTAATAGAGATGGTGAAAATCTTCTGAGGTTTGTTGACTTATCAGAGGAGAATCTACAGCATATCAGGAGACAGTTTGTGAAGGGAAGCTGTCTACCTGTAAGGAATTATTTCAGGTTGCAATGTCCTAGCTGGGAATCTCTGGTGTTAGAAGATCTCAGAAAAACTGCTGCCTATGTGTTTTCTGGAGAGAAGTAAAGGAAATCTGAGGATAGGGATGAATTGGTGCAGGAGTTAAGAAATCAATTAAAAGAAGCAAACAAAAGATTGAAAGACAAAGATATAGAAGAAGTAAAGACCATGACTACTTTGAAGACCTATAGGCCTAGGCAAGAGTATGCACCAAGGGTACAGAGAACAAATCAAATGCAATGTTTCCTGTGCAACAAGCCAGGGTATTTTTAAGAGAATGTTGATTTAGATCTCAGCTGAATAATAATTACAACAACAATTCTTACAATAGCAACATAAATGCAATGGGAGGTTGGAGGCAAAATAGACCAACCTACCAAAATTATAAGCAAAATAACAGGCAGGAACAAGGGCAGTGCTGTTCCCATATTTGCAACCAGACAATAAGTCAAGTCCCTGACTTAGGGACAATGCAAGAATTCATAAGAACAGGGGATTGTCCTAAGTATTCTGCCATAGCTGCAGGAGGGATACAAAAGGGAGGAGCTTCAGTATGAAGGTGTACTTTGGGAGATGAAGAAACAAAAAGCCTTAATAATAGTGATAGAGAAAATGAGAATAATGATAATGAATTAACAGTGCAAGAAAACAATATTGCAGAAACCAGTGAGCAAATAGATAGTGTAACAGTGGGAAACACAGTAACAGTGAAAGAATTGAAGGACAAAGAGAATAGTGAGCATAAAGATACACCAACTGTAAACAAATTTGTATCACTAGCTGAAAGAAGTTATAGGATGGATATTAAGTCTGCCAGGGAATGCAAAGAAAATACTGCAAATGCAGAGACAGGGAGTGGTTGGGATATTAATGAGACTGATTTAGTAGTTCTAATGGTAGAGACTTTTATACCACTTAATACAAATGAACAACATGTAACAATTAAATTTGGGAATGAGATTTACAATGTGCCTGTGGACACAGGCATGAGCAAATCAGTGCTGCAAACACTTCCTGAGAATAGCAGGGTTGTTAGTTCAATAGAGGTGGTGGGAGCAATAGGAAGACCACAAAGAGTTCCAAAATTGCAATCTAAAATGGTCTCTTTGGGTCCCCTGTCAGTTGATCATTCTTTCCTTCTCATCCCAGAGTGTCCAACAAACTTGATGGGAAGGGATTTGCTTTGTAAACTGGGAGCTACTAATTCACTGTGATCCTTCTGGGAAAATTTTGCTAAATCTTCCAGCGGATTCTTTGAGAGCCTATCTATTGTTGTTTCTGGATGCAGTGGAAGGAGAGGAAGAAATTAAATCCGTTTATGAGATCCCTAAAGAAATTCCAGAGGAAGTTTGGGCTAAGTCTTCCACAGATGTTGAGTTATTGAAATCTGCAACCCCAGTTAAAGTAAGAACTAAGGAAGGGGCCTCCTCCAAGAATTCCTCAGTACAAACTTAGTAAAGAAACTACCAAAGGGATCCACCCAATTATCGAGTCCCTCCTCAAGCAAGGAATAATTGTCTCAATCTTTTCTGAATACAATAAACCCATTCTGCCAATTAAAAAAGCAAAATTATATGATAAAAGGAGACCAAATTGGAGATTTATTCAGGATTTAAGAGTTGTCAATGATTTCATAATCAAATTCCATCCTGTGGTTCCAAGCCCAGCCACCATTCTGTCCTCTATTCCCAGCAATGCCAAATATTACATGGTTGTGGATTTGTGCTCTGTTTATTTTTCTATTCCTATTCACAAAAATAGTAATAAAAAAAATTTGCTTTCACTTGGGAAGGGAATCAATTCTGTTGGGGAAGACTCCTGCAGGGATTTTTGGAAACTCCCAGCCTGTTTTCCCAAATCCTTAAAAAAGATCTGAAAACAATAGTGTTCAAGGAAAACAAAGTGGTCCATTCTGTAAAGCTTCTTCGTGAGTTGTATAAGTGGGGACCTAAGATTTCTAAATCCAAACTGCAGTGGTGCTTGCCCAGAGTTGAGAACGTAGGTTATGTATTAGCAAATGGCACAAGAAGTATTTCCCAGAAAAGATAGCTGATTTAGAAACTCAATGCTCCAAACAACAAAAAGCAGCTGAGAGCTATTCTGGAGACTGTGGAGTTTTGCCATCAATGGATCCCAGGGTATAGTGAAATAACTAAATGTCTGACAGATCTGACAAGAAATGCTGTAACAGAATACCTAAGGCTCACTGCCAACCATTTGCAAACTAAAAAGAGGCAATTCTAACAGCTCCTGCATTAGGCATACCTGATTATAGCAAAGAATTCCATCTCCTTGTCCATGAAGCCAAAGGGGTAGCTTCAGGGGTCTTAGCACAAACTTTGAGTCAAAATTTTAGATCTGTTGCTTATTATAGCTCACAATTAGATTCTGTGCCTAGAGGAATGATACCATGCTTAAGAGGGATTCTGTAATACACTGTCGAGCCCACAGCTGTGGGACAGACTCTATGTCTAGGGGAAATTAAAGGGCAAATATAACAACAAAATTTTCTGCCCGAAGAGCTCCTGTCCATGTTATGAGTCTCTCAGTCACTGAGAAAGCAGATCTAACCAAAGCTTACAATGACTCTGAAGTTCAGACATGGATAGATAGATAAATAAATATGGAACTAAAGAAGTTAGAGGGATATGGATCTTGGACACAGGGAAGCCCATCTTACCAAAGCAGTTCTTTTATCGTGTATGTAATTCTATTCATAGTAAAGGATACTTTGGTACCCAAGCTTTGGTTAATACAGTCAAACGATTTTGGTTGGCCCCTGAAATTACATCTGTTGCTAGCAAAGTCTGTGGGAAGTGTTCTATTTGTTTGAAGTTTAATCAAGGAGTATTTAAAAAGAGTGGGTTAGGGGGCAGACCTTTAGCATATAATCCATTCGAGAGTATACAAATAGACTTTATTAACGTGCCTAAAGCTGGAAAATTTAAATACTGTCTAGTGATTGTAGACAGACTTACATATTGGCTAGAAGCATCTCCTGCAAATAAAAACACTGCAGGGGTTATGGTAAAAGTGGTTTTTTTTTTCTGTAGGGGAGATTTATTTTTCCATTTCTGAATAAGTATCAATAACAATGAAAAACCAAAAGTATCTTGCTATGGATTACAGTCAAGTATTTAATCAAAATGATAAGGAAAAGAATCATGCCTTTGGAACATTTAAAAATTATAGTCAAAATTAGTATTAATGAAACACTGCCCCAAGACACACAAAGAGTAATTTACCCTCTTCTCTACATGGTAAGATAATGTGAGCTTACCAATTAGCTGAAAGAACCAATCAATTTGCACCATGGAATTTTGACATTTAAAACTGAGATGTCAGTATGAAAAAACAGTTTATAAAATGAAAACAAAACTTCAAAAGAACTAATTCAGTTTATCACAAAGCTTGATGCAGTAACAAGTGACTTGGGAGAAGAGTTGCTCATGAAAAATATGTTGCATTCAAATATTATCAAAACCACAGAAATAAATATGAAAGAAGGTCAGTCTCTTGAAAATAAAAAAAATTATTTTCTGGAGCTCTCAAAATTAACAAGTAAAAGGGGACTCAACTTTATGGCATTATATAATAGACAAATTGATTTTAGATAAATGTGGCCATCTTTATCTGCTCGAATGCTTTTAACAAATTCTTTGGAATTCTGAGTCTCATTGCTTCTACACCATAAAAGTAACTTCTTTCTTGAAGCAGGGCACCAACTGGAATTTTATATAAAAAGCATTTTCCCCCCATTTCCCTAAATGATACTGCTAATAATGCAAAAAATTTTTCCTCTAAGTTATTACACAAAAATCCTGGAAAAGCAGACATCCTAAGAATCTAACAACTTGTAGGTTAAACCTTGCTCATAATATAAAAAGTTCCAATACATTTAACCTTCCTGTCTCTAAGCAATGGTCCCAAAACTCCCCAAACTGTTTCCATTTTAGATGATGAAAAACTGCTTTCCATGGTAAAGTAAGCAATTTAACCAATTCATCATTCCCAGGAGGAGGAAAGATGGCCACTATTCTGTCCACAACTGATTCAACCAATGGAGCTGCTAATGAAAAATAGCATTGTATTTCTAATACTTCCATAACTTTGATAAACTTCAGATTAAATTTGCCTCCAGTGCCAGTTTTATTTATGCAAAAAAATAACATTCTCAACTTGGATAGCTTATTTTGTGCCCATCTTTGGAATTCTCTTACTATTTCCTGCCTTGACTGATTAGTTTTTCTCTAAGACTGGGTCACTTTCTTTTGATTTAGAACCTTTTATAACTTGGCTTCCATTTTCAGATTTGACTCCTTTCTCACTTTCCATCTGGGTCTCAGAAAGTGGATTCTGTGGCTCCTCCTCTTTGCTACTGTCTACTACTACCTGGGGATTATTTTTGTCTTCTGCAGAGTCACTTTCATTTGATTTGAGATTCTCCTTGTCTGTGTTTTCCAACTCCAATTTTGCTTTCTTCCCATTTTTTACTTGTGAGTCCTGGCCAGTGTTTGGCTGAGACCCCTCTCTGTTACTCTTGACCACTTCCTGAAGGTTATATTTTCTGAACAACATGTAATCTTTGACAACACTCAGACAGCAGACAGCCTTAATGATTTCCACCACAATGGTATACTGGGGATTACTGAGATCTACCTTATTTTCAGGATTGAGGCAGCCCACTATTCCTGCTAGTTCTTTAATAACTTCTTCTCTGCTCATGTGACTATTATTTCGTGCTTTGTAAATAATCTGGAATGGGCCTTTATTTGGTGCTTTAAACCAAGGTTCCAAGAAGGTTTCAGCATATTTTTTCATATCTTCTAAGAAAGCTTTGCATGTGCCAGATATGGGCAACATACGCAAAATAACCCGTGTTTTCTTCTTCTTGGTTGTGTACATATCCTTTAGAATGTGATGTACAAGTTTCTCAGGTTCTATGCCAAGTGTTCTAATGAAGACCACGTTATTTGCTCCACTTTCCACTGACTGAAATCGTCTTAATCTCAATTCTGTAGATGCCTGAATCTCACTGACTTCTTTCTTCAAGGCAGCTTCTGCATCATCTTCCTCTTCCTCATCACTTCCAGATGGTTGCTTATCCTTGTCTACAAACTTCTCGGGCCTGTATAGGTCGTCCCCCTACTCGTTGAGGAGGCTGTAGGCCTCCTCCACACACTTGCGCTCGTTCATGTTGCAAGTAATGAGGATACCCTGAAGTCCGGGCTCCAGCTGCCTCAGGCCGCCCCTGCACCGGGCTCTCTTAGCTTGCACCTACTGGGCCTTCCCTCTTCGTTTCACTTCGCCTATGTGTGTGGGCTGCTCCGCGGCTGCGGCCATCGTGGAGAAACAGGGGCGTTGGAGAGGGGACTATCGGTAAAAGTGTTTTTGAAGGAGATAGTGCCTCAGTTTGGGGTACCAAGTTTTGTGGACTTGGACTGTGGGACCCACTTTTCAGAATCCATTTTAAGACAAGTTTATGAGAATTTGGTAATCAAAGCCAGTTTTCATATTCCTTACCATCCCCAGAGCTCTGGAAAAGTTGAAAGGTTTAACAGAGAATTGAAGACAATGTTTGGAAAGATCTGTTCAGTGACTCATTACAAATGGCCTGAAATACTTCCACTTGCTTTGTACTATCTCCATACTTGACCGAGTGGAGACATGTATCTCTCTCCTTTTGAAATGTTGTATGGCCATGTCCTGTTATAAGCTAAAATGTGTAAGCCAGCTTTTAGTTTGATGTTGGATGGTGATAGCCAAATTTCAAGTTATATAACACCATTGCAGGACAGGCTGAGAGAGCTTCATGAGATGGATGTGCTTCAACAGGCTGGTCCACTTAATTATTTTTTGCATGACATCAAACCAGGAGACTTAGTGTTATTAAAAACTTTACTAGAAAATCTGCTACAGAGGAATGATAGAAAGGTCCTTATCAGGTTATTCTGACTAGTCCTTCAGCTATAAAAGTCCTAAAAAAAAGATACATGCGTGCACTGTTCCCATATTAAAATTACAAGCTCACAGAAATAGCCAAAATCAGAGTTAAAATAGTAATGAGAATGAAAATGAAGGAGAAATTGAGACAGAAATAGGTTTAGGAGGAGAGACAGATGAAAATGAAAATGAATATTTAGAAGAAGAAGAAAGCTGAAAGATCATCAGACAACATGAGATCCATCCAGCAAAAAGTTCAAGAAGGAGCTTTGCAGTGGAAGAATAAAAACAACCCGGAGAGAAAGCAGGAACAGCAAGATTTAAGAGCAGGAGAGCAGAAGGAGAAAGATACTTGTAGCTGAAAATACAGTATAAATGAGAACTTGTAAATAAGAAGAGGAACAGACATGAACTGGACAGTTTGTAAGATAAAATATGCCATAAAACACAAATACATGTTCAAATTTTAGTTACATCCTACATAAACATACATGAAAGAACAGAAGAGAACCATCAGTCAAAATGGGAAGAACTCTGAAGAGACAGTGAGTATAATGCATCCGACACTATAAAGTGTATAATATCTGTATGTTTTCAGACCCCATGTAAATAAATGGAGGTCTCTTTGAAGGAAAAGAATTGAGATGATAATAACAATTAGTAATTAGTTTTACAAGGTAATAGGTAAATGGAAAACTTGTTTGGAATTTTCTGTTTAAATATTATCAGGGTTTAGATAGGGTGAATAATAATGAAATAAATATACAATGAATGGAATACATAATATATACACATATATAAATATATTTGTATATAAATAAATATTTGTAACAGTTAAAAGGAACATAGGATTAATGTAGATATGTACATATGTACATTTGACTTGTATGATATGTAAAAAGGATCTAGTGATAGGTAGCTTAATTCTCAATTTAATGTAAAACATTAGTTAAATATATTAGAAATAGCATATAAAATAGAGAAGCTTTATTTTGAATGGTTTTAGATAAGATTTTTAAACTGCATTTTGCAGAAGTTTTTTTTATTATTCAGATTGTGGTTTTTTTTTTAGCTTTTGAATTTTGATTGTACTTTGAGGTAGTGATAGATTATAGTCACGTTTTCTGGATTGTTTTGAGTTTACAAATGTAGTGTTGTGGTTAAGCAGTATGACAATTATGTAAACTCTTACCCTTGCCCTTCTTTTCCTTGGTTGAGATCCTGAAATTAGGGAAAGTTAAAAATAGGGTTAGCATAGAAAGAGTAGGGGTTCTTATTTATTTTCTGGTTATATGGTAGAATAAGGGATCAATAATAAATTCAGGTAAGTATTAAGGTTCACAGAAAGGAAACCAGTGGTTTCCATTTGTGAAAAGGGAGGAGTGTGAGAATGGAGTATGAGACAAAGTGCAAAGAGATATAGGGTGAAAAGCAAAAGATCTTGGCTGGAATGAAAAGGAGAAGAGTTCCAAAGAGAATGTGAAAACAGGATAAGAGAGGAAATTAAGCCAAAGCAAGGAGTTCTTGGGCATTTGGAAACTTGAGAGGGACTTCTGGGAGTTAACTGCCAGCCCTGGGGGGAGGAGTGGAAGCAGTTGGAGTTGTAAGAGGAGTGTCCAGCTGCAGGACTTTTCTCCCTCTGATTTGGTAGTTGTTCCTTGAGTGTTCCTGATTTTGGTTCTTGTTTGTTCCTGAGTTATTCGTGTTTGTTCCTGATCTGTTTAAATCTACCTGTGAGTCTCTGAAGAAAGAAACCTATCTTGAACTTGAACTGAACTGTTTTTACTCCAAATACCTTGAAGGCTTTAGCCTGCAAACCTTGGTGATTCTGCCATCTGGTCATCAAGTTTCCTTCAGCCAAATTGTTCTATTCACCATTTTCAAAGAGTGTCTTGGAGTGGCTAGAGATTAGTGAAACTAGGGCAGGGATTCTGGGCTAAAAGCATAGTCAGGTCATGGTGATAGCTAGCTTGGAAGACAAAGAAAACAGGCTTTTTGCAAGCCTCTTAGTAGGTAGGTGGAGTATAGATCTGTTAGCTTAGGGACTTTCCTGAGCCCTCCTTCCTTACCCAATCCTTTTATTTTATGAGATTAAACAATTTGTTGTCAGATTGTGTGTCTGAGAGTTTCAGGCCTGAGGGTAACCATCTTTCCCTCTGAGTCTTGGACATACAGAGATAACAAACTTCTCATACTACTAACCTTCTAAGTGGCAAGACTCACTCACATCTTTCACGGTCACACACATAAGGTAAAGAAGAGACAAGCAGCAAAGAAAGTAGAGATGAGAAGTGAAAAGTATACAGTGACAGAGGTGTAGGAATGGGAGGTTGGATGGTGAAGGAAGGCAGGTAGTCTGGAAAGGAGGATGGGGAAGGGGAAAGGCATAGAGAGTAACACCTAGTAGCATGGATCCAGGAAGGAGATGGAAAAGTGTGAGGGATGGGAGAGGCAGGAATTTAGAGTCTCATTTTCATGGAATTTTTCTTTTTCAAGAGGGTAGGATAGACTCTTATCTGTGCCATATTGGAGTTAGTTCTTTAACATATCTAAATCTCCTCAAAATTTATAATTAACACATCCACATTATCTCAAAGTTATCAATAAAATTTTATGTTCTCCTGGTCTTATTGTGAGAGTCTTAAATTTATATGACATTTACATATCATAGGACCAAAAGACCCTGATGGCAAAGCATGGTTTTCTCTGATTTAGCACTTATTACCAGGAGATGATTTTTGGCTAATATACAATACAGTTTGCAAATTATGTTCCCTTTGATCTTTGGGAGAGTTGACATGAGACTTCTGGGTTGCTTTCTGTAATTTTGTTGTTTAGTCATTTTCAGTTATGTTCTAGCCTTTGTGACCCCATCTGGGATTTTCTTGTCAAGGATATTGAAATGGTTTGTCACTTCCTTTTCCACCTCATTTTATAGATGAGGAAACTACCACAAACAGGGTTAAGTGACTTACCCAAGGTCACATAGCTAGTAAGGGTCTGAGGTCATATTTGAACTCAGGTCTTCCAGATTCCAGGGTTGGGCTCTAATCATTGTGCTACCTAGCTGGAATCTTACTTCCTCCTATTATTACATTTTACTCTACGGGATACCAGAACAAGATATACGTTTAATACCTATGATACCTCTTGCAGTGGTTCCCAAACTTTTTTGGCCTACTGTCCCCTTTTCCAGAAAAAATATTACTTAGCTCCCTGGAAATTAATTTTTAAAAAATTTTAATAGCAATTAATAGGAAAGATAAATGCATCTGTGGCCATCACTGCCTCCCTGGATCGCTGCAGCACCCACCAGGGGGCGGTAGTGCCAACTTTCAGAATCACTGCTCTACAGGATAGTCTTGGAAATTACTACTTGGAAAACCTAGTCAAGATCTGAGATGATGAATAATTAGACTACCCTTCAAACAATAGGATTTCATATCAAATCAGTTTATCCAAAGAAAGGTATAGTGGTCACTAAAACTTAAATTTATTTGCTCCTCACATATTCCTTCCATTGTCTTTCAGATTTTTTTTTTAACCCTTACCTTCTGTGTATTGGTTCCAAGGCAGAAGAGTGGTAAGGGCTAGGCAATGGGGGTTAAGCAACTTGCCCAGGGTCACACAGCTGTGAAGAGTCTGAGGTCAGATTTGAACCTAGGACCTCCTGTTTCCAGGCCTGGCTCTCAATCCACTGAGCTACCCAGCTGCTCCCTCATCTTTCAGATTTTTAGAACTGTGGTTCTCAAGCTTCTTTAACCTTAGGACCACTGTGGCAGATGAGAAACCATCCAAGAATACTAACATTTCTTTTTCTTTATGTTTCTCTTTTGTTACTTCATCCCTTCTTCCTGATATTCCCCATCTCTCTCCCTACTACTCCATCCCTCTCCACCAGATTTTATTTCCTCTTATGCTGAGAAGCAGGTGTGGAGCAGGCAGAGGAAAGTGGAGCAAGAAGGAGAAAATGAGAAATAAGGAATTGGGGAAAGTTATTCAGAAGGGAAGAGGGGAACTCATTTCAGTACAGGCACAAACAATGGAGCCATTGTCTCTAAAAAAGCAGCTGTTAAAATGTTACCTGGGAAAAGAACTGGAAAGGCTGGCCCCTGAAAGTTTCCCATAAATTAAGTACACTTGGGTTTATGGGATAAGCTAATTGTCACTTTGGGAAGGGCTAATAGCTTAGCCACAAGGGGATAAGAATCAGTACAGATAAGTGTCAATGAATTTGGTGGAAAGCAAGTGAGCTTCTGTGATTAGGGGGGATCAGGGCACCAATAAAAAGCTTATGTTTACAATTTTGAGTAGGGTTTGGCCCTAATACTTCCTGCCAATCCCAATTGTTTTATGTGTCATCCACTTGTGGTTTTTCTTAGCTGAAAAAAAAAGACAATAACAAGAGGGTGCTGGCTTCCAAGTCAGAGGACACAAACTCCACCTTTGACATTTATTACCTGGGTAATCTTGGGCACATGATTTAAACTCCGTAGGTCTTAGTTTCCTCATGTGTAAAATAAGTAAGTTAGACTAAATGGACACTGACATTTCTCACAGACCTGGATCTAGTTTTGTATAGTATTTATGTTCCAGTAAAACTCTTAGGTTAGGGACAGGATAGGGTCAGGACCTTGATTGGCATAGGAAACTCTTGGATAAAGAAAATCCCTACGCCAAAGTGAGTAGATAGTCACCTTCTCTACAACTTAGAGTCTGAGAGTTGTCCTGGGCACTGAGAGGTTCAGTGACTTGTCCAGGAGAGACTTAACTCCTTCCTGGTTCTGAGAACAGCTTTCTTATCAGTTACTCTGCATCTCACCATGAAATTTCAGTCCAATAAAACAAATAAACAAACAAAAAACCCCAAGAACAAAGCTCAAAAGAAAACTAAAACCAGCCAAACTCACGATTTTCCTCCCTCCATGAACTATTACTTGCAACATCTCTCTGAACCTTTGTTCTGTTGAGTGTGTGTGTATGTGTGTTCAGATATGTAACTTTCTGTTATTGTTATCAAATTTAATCTTTGGAAATTTATCTCATTATCTTTTGGATCTCAATTCTATTATTAGTTAGGTTAGCTATCCCTCTCAGCTTCATGGAAAGCATGCTATCTGTGCTTTTATCCAATACTTTGGGGAGGTGAAACAAAACTGGTCAGGACATCTCTGACCATTTGATTTCTATATCCTCCCAGGTGTTGAAACTATAGAATGGAGGCAGCTAGGTAGCACAGCAGATAGGGTACCAGGCCTGGAGCTGGGAGGACCTGGGTTCCAACATGGCCTCAGGCACTTTCCTATTGTGTGACTCTGGGTAAGTCACTTAACCCCCACTGTCTAGCCCTTACTACTCTTCTGCCTTGGAACCAAAACAAGGTATTGATTCTAAGATGGAAGGGAAGGGTTAAAAGAAAAGTAAGTGGAAGGGCAGCTAGGTAGTACAATGGATAGAATGCCCAGGCTTGGAGTCAGGAGGACCTGAGTTCAAATCTGACCTCAGACACTTCCTGGCTGTGTGATCCTGGGGAAATCATTTAACCCTGATAGCTTAACCCTTGTCACTCCTCTGTCTTAGAATTGATACTAAGAGAGAAGGTAAACATTTACTAAAAAGTAAGTGGAGGCTCGGCAACTAGTTTTAGAAGTACTGACCGAAAGAGTATTTGAAATTGGAGTTGTGCCTGTCCCTTGGGGGATTCCACCTGTGAGAACAAGTTGTGGTGGGGTGGGGCATTGCAGAGGAAGGCCGCTATACCTTAATGCTCAAGGGCCTGTGATTTTCTTGATGTCAATATTTCCTCTAAGTGTAAACTGAAACTCCTCTGCAACTTGTTAGATGTTCTTTGAGTTCCTGTGGCTGATATAAATTCAATATCCTGTAGCCACGCTGATCACAAAACAAACCTTTCTGAACTTTTCTAGGCTGGTCCATAGCGGAACAACCTTTCCTTGATGGGGGCCCCTCTGAGAGGTCTTTTAGTCTTTTGGAACACAGAGGCCCCCCCCCCCCCCCCCCCCCCTCTCACAAAGANCTAGCAGCTAAAGAGCTGCCCTTGGCGCCAGCTCAAATCCTACTTCCAACAGACATTTGACTGTAACACTAGGGAAGTCACTTAATTCAGTGTCTCAAGGCAACTCCTTAAGATAAATCGCAGAGAAGGTGCTACCTTGCATGGATAGAGGGAATTGCCTTTATCAATCAAATGAAAGGTCAGATTCCATCCCATCTTTCAACCAAATTTTGGGAAAAATGTCAAACAGAAAACAGTCAGAGACACAGTCCCTTGGAATTCGGTGGATCCCTTAATCGCTACTGTTTGTATTGGGTCATTTCTCTAGCTCTGAGTGTATCTAATTACACTATCAAGCATTCCACCGCTTTCCAAGGACTTGCTAAGGTCCAGGTATGCAATAGCCGGCATTCTCCTCCTAATCTAATAACCTGCTCCCTTTCCGTGCTGTAGCGCATGTGTCTGTGTCCCTGTTCTCTCCAGCCAGTAGAACGTAAACTGGACGCGGGCAGCCACGTTTTGTTTGGTCTTTCTACCCTCAGAACCCGGCAGGATGCCTGGCTCTATAGAAACGACTTAAAGAATATTTGTCTGCTTGAATGGCACTGAAGGGTCCTTGTCCTTCGCTGCTGGCTCTGGAGAATAGAGGGAAGGTAGCCGCTTGTTCTCATCCCAGGCATTCCTCTGGCTTCCGTTCAAGTGCAGGTGGAGGAAGAGCTAGAAGGCAAGGATGGGCTAGACTAGAGGGAAAAGTCAAAGCCAGGGGAGACCGCGCGCGGGGGAGGAGTGAGTACTTCGAGAAGACCTGGCGGTCTTGGTGGTCCCAGTTCAGAAAGATCGGCAGAAGGACGAATTCGAATCGTTCACTTCTTCCCCACCTAAAAGTCAGACGCCCTCCCCTGCTCCCCCGCATTCCGAGGACTAAGCGGGTATCCCTTTCCCTTTCGCGCTCAGCACGGCGACTTCTCGGAATCCCTGAGCAGCCGCGGGGGACGCATGCTCGGGTGAAACTTGCGCATGGAGTTTGTACAGCATCTGCCCGAGACCAGAGTGGAGGGTGAAGGCTCCCCTTGACCAGGGACCCTGGGGAGGGGGAAAGCTACAGTCAGGGCTTCTCTCCTAGCTTAGTTGTAGGGACAGCCCATAAGGAGGCTTGCTGCTTAAAGTTAGCAGGATCGCTCCCGCATTTCATTCCTTCCCCTAATGCTCAGGGACCGGCCGTCGGAGGAGAGGGGAGCCAGGCAGCTTGATGAATCGCACTTGATTCAACTGGGCTGGGAAAGAATAAGGTTCCATCCCCACCCTTTCGGGGGTGACTGTGCCGCTTACGTCAGACAGTTTTGAGTTCATTCTCTGGCACCAAGACCTTATTTTCTTAACAGCATGAAGTTACGGTGGAACGGGAGTAGGCGTGTCCTTCCCCAACCACCCACCTTTCCCCCACTCTTTGTCCCTCTCCTCCCCTCCCTTCCCCGCCCCTTTCCGCCTTGAGCTGCATTTATAACTGTTCCAGGGATCAAGTGCGGATTGCTGCCCGAGAGTACGAGGCTAGAGGCTAACTTTTCTGAAAGGAGCGGTCAAGTTCACTGCCCCCAAGTTTCAAGCTTCGTCCCAGAGCCAAGGGTAAGTCGGGCCCATAGCTGGGCCAACACCACCCTGTAGCTTCTAGAGCTAAGTAATAACTTGGGATTTGAGATACAGCATCAGGATGCTAAGATGGGGGCCGTGGGAGGAGCTGAAGAAAACGAGGGGAGAAATCACGGTAAAAGGAGAGACCTGGCTGTGTGAAAGACTCCCAAGTAAAGAATTTGGGGGGCTGATGTCAGTTTAGATACTTTTTTTTGGCTGGACTTTCAAGATTAAGACAGGTAGGGTTAAAAAAACCCACCTCAAAACATAACGAGGGTACTGATTTCTGCTGGGACTCATGCTACACAATTTTGAATACCCCAATAGCATAATTTTGGCCAAGGCAGAGGTAAGCAGTTGAGGCCATTTGGGGGGGTGTCATTATTTAATATTTTAAAATTTTCCCCATGGCTACCTGATTCTTGTTGTCTTCCTTTCCTCTTCCCTCCCCTCTCCTGGAGTTGACAAGCAATTCCATTGGGTTATACATATATTATCACTCAAATCCTATTTCCATATCATTCATTTTTGTAATAGAGTCATCTTTTAAAACTAAACCCCAGATCATACACCCATATAAACAAGTGATAAATCATATGTGTTCTTCTAGATTTCTGCTCCCACAGTTCTTTCTCTCAGTGTGGATAGCGTTCTTTCTCAGAAGTCCCTCAGAGTTGTTCTAGATCAATGCATTGCTTTTACTAGCAAAGTCAATTACATTTGATTGTTTTGAGTCATTTTTAGGGATTTCAGACTGTCAGCTTTCTGGAAAGTGGAGAGTTTTTTTTATATAAAAATTTAAAAAGTTTTTTATTTTTATTTTGAATATTTTCCCATAGTTACATGTTTAATGTTCTTTTTCTCTCCCCCAATCCCCCCTGCCCCCCAGTAGCTGACACACAATTCCAAAGTGGAGAGTTTCTGATGGGGATCAAAGGATGTAATAATCGTGACTTTTTTTCCCCCATTCAAATGCTCCTGGCATCATTGTGCATTTATGAGCCAAACTATTCAACCTCTCCATGATTTGAGAAGCAAAAATATATACATTTTTGGGGTATTGTGGTGTCATTATTCTTTTTCCACTTAACTCACCCCACCCAATATATTCCCTAGTAAACTGTCAGCTTCACTGTGCTCCACGTGAAGAGGCAGTATATTTCATCCTAGAAAAAATAAGGAATGAGTAACTAGTTGGAAAGCCTTAATTTCCTTTATCAACCTGATTATCTATAGTTTGAGTGATAGACCTAAAGGGTTGGCTGTTCAGTTTTTTCTTATATAAACACCCTGATATAAAAGTGAACTTTTGTACTGTTGGCTCCTCATCTCTTGTTTCTGATCCTGTTGGGTGGCAGAAGTGAGGACAATCTTTGCTTAGAGATCCCAATCAAGCTGTGGTTGGGGAGAAGGGAAGAAATAAATTTATCAGTAGATGACATGTATAGTCCATGTTCCATGCTGTTATTACAGCCTAAATGGGGATTATAATGAATGATTATTTGTTAGTGGTTGGAAGTGCTCAGATCAGTTGCCTTTAGCATCTGTTGGGAAAAGCTCACACTAGACGGGGACCATTTCATGTCAAAGAAATGAAGTAGGAGATCTGTGGAGGTCCTTTCTAATTCCGTGTTTTGGCCAGACTATCTTTCTTTGCGGAAGTCTAGGAGAAGCCAACTAACTTCTGGGGTAGAACTTTTGAAAGCTTCAAAGTGCTATATGTATAAATGTGCTTAGTAATTTGTTCAGGGGAATAGTCTCCTCACTCCAAATTCTCTTTCTAGGGGTGCTTAAGGGGTTGAGGCCCAAGGGAGGGAGTCAGGATAGACTCTATTCAGTAAAAGATTAGTTTGCTGAGGCTTGAGCCCTACCCTCCAGGTATATGCTGGCTGTAGCCTTCTGTGGTGGAGAAAGGATACCTGGCTTACATAAAAGAGTCCCTCCCAAGGGTGTGTAAACCCAAAGAGTCCCTCAGTGCCCAAGTGAAAAGTTGGTGTGGTTTAGTGGGAAATGCTCTGACCTGGTGATTCAAGAAACTAGGTTCTCATTTTTTTTTTCTGTTAATTGATTATCTTTATTTTGTTCAATTGTACTCTACTCTTCCTGACCCAGTGGACCATATGGACCAGGGGTTTTTCTTGGCAAAGATAGAGGAGTGGTTTGCCATTTCCTTCTCCAGTGAAATAAGGCAAATGGAAGTTAAATGACCTGCCCAAGGTGACATAGCTAGTATGTCTGAGGTCAGATTTGAACTGAGGTCTCCCTGATTCCATGCCCAGAGCTCTATCCACTGAGTCATTTAGCTGCCTCAATTATCTCTGTAATTTTGAGTAATTCATTTAGGCTTACTATACCTGGGTTTTCTCATCTAGAAAATGGATGATTGGATTAGATCAAAGTGTATTGAGTCAAACTGAGGCCAAACCAAATCAAAATGCAATCGGGAAACATTTAACAAAATAAATAAAATACAATACAGTAGAGATAAAGTTAATTTGTGGTTTTCTAAGTCAGTGTGGCCTGCAAGAATGCCTTTCTATGTAAATGTTATACTTACTCTTAAGATGACTTTTATGGAAACTTTCAGCTGTACTATTCAAATATGATGATTCTTTTCTCACCTGTAGCCCAAGACAAAAAGAGCTCAAAGATGTAGACTCACACAGACTGGATTTAATCCTGGGGCAAGCTCGGTCCCAAAGAGAGGAAAGTCAGACTTTTTTCTCCTACTCTATCACTCATTATATTTCCATCCCAGGACAGAGCTCCTGGGAAATTTTTGTTTTTTAATAGCCCTTACCTTCTGTTTTAGAATTGATGCTATCTGTTCTAAGGCAGAAGAGTGGTAAAGACTAGGCAATGGGTGTTAAGTGACTTGCTCAGGGTCAAATAGCTAGGAAGTATCTGAGGCTAGATTTGAACCCAGGACTCCTACCTCCAGACCTGGTTCTCTATTCACTGAGCCACATAGTTGCCCCAGAAAATCCCTTTTAACAAAGTTTAGGCGTGGCTCACATGGAAAGTCTACCCTCAACAATCCTGAGGGACTTATGGGAAAGAATGCTACCCACATCACAAGAAAGAACTGTGGGAGCAAAAACTCAGAAGGAAAACATTTGATTTTTTACTTTATATGAGTACTGGATGTGGGGTTTTGGTTTTTAAAAGATTATAACAAAAATGAATAATATAGAAATAGGTATTGAGTGATAACATATGAATAACCCAGTGGAATTGCTTGTCAGCTCTGGGAGGGGAGAAGGAAGAAGGGAGGGAAAGAACATGAATCATGTAATCACAGAAAAATAGATTAAAAAATTTAAAAATAAAGACTACCCTTAAAGGGATTAAAAACATCCCTTCAAGAAAGTTACTCAATGGACAAAGTAGTAGATGTCAGGTATAGGTGAGCTATTTATTTCCTCAACCATAAAAAAAATGCTTAAAGCAAAAAATACTCATAAACATGCCTTAACGTGTATTTAAAACACTTGGTGGGACCATTGAACAAATATTTTATATTGACTTCAGATTTGTATTGTCTTACTTAGCAACTCACAAAGTATGAACTTCCTGCCAAGCTAGGGCATGGCTTGGGATTTAGCTGCTCCAGAGCTTTCCTGGTGATTTTTCCTGGCAATGGTCTGAATTTGAGAAGAGGAATGGTTGTAGGGATCTACTTGTCTCCCTCTCCTTTCCACGGTATGCTCATTGGCCTATTTGCTCCTCAGTTTGAGGAATTCTAGTCTGAGAATCCAAGATGGCATATCTCTACTGCCTTCCAGGTAGAAGGAAAAGTGGTGTGGTTCTTGAGTTCTCATTCTGGAGTTTTGGCCCGGTGGACCAGACCGGCACCCCAGAATTCACATGGAGAGAAGAGAGGCAATGACATAGCGCTGGTGTTCAGTAGCTCCATATAGGATGCACTAGCACTAGGCACAGGGATGCTCTATGAAATATTACTGAATTGTTACAGTGTATAGGAAGGGGACCGTGGGAATGGTGGGTAGGGCAACAATGGCCCTGGAAGGGATTGTATCCCCACCAGTCTCTGACTAATTGTGCTCACGGGAGTAAGAGATTTAGAGCCAAAGACATTTTTGAGTTTGTCTATCTCGTCCAATCGCCCTCATGTTACAAACAAAGAAACTGAGGTCCAGAGAAATGTCTGTCACAGACTGTAAATACCAGTGTCAGAATTCAATCTTTCTGGCTTGATTTAGTCTCCTGGGAGGTAGGTGGTGCACTGGAAAAATGAGCTGGACTTTGAAACTGAAAATGCAAATTCACATCCTATCCTAAGTGCCCACTCTACATGATCTTGGGCAAGTCACTCAACTGCTTTCTGCCTCAGTTTTCTCCCTTGTAAAATGGGGGCAATAATACACCTTCCACCCCAAGTGTCTGTAAAGATAAAAGATTATATTTGTTAAATACTTTGCAAACTTTAAAGTGCTATCTATATAAATGCTAGCTTTCCCCCCTTTCTTTCTAGCAGCAACTAGATAGATGGTACAGTAGACAAAACTTAAAATGCCCAGTTTAAATCTGTAGGACCCTGGACAAGTCACTTAACTTCTATCTGATTTAGTTTCCTCAACTGTGAAATGGCGATAATAATAGTGCCTACCTCCCAGAGATGTTGGGAGGATTAAATGAGATAATATGTGTAAAGCACAGTACAGTGCCTAGCACATAGTAAATACTTAGAAAGCTCTTATTTCCTTCCTTTTTCCCTTTATCATTATTGGCACTGACTCAGTGACTAAAACTTTACTTTCATGGCTGGATCTCAGTGTTGTTATTCAATCACTTCAATCAGGTCCAATTCTTTGTGACCTCTTACAGTATAACAAATTTAGAAGAATAATTATTAAAACTTAGAAGAAAAATAAGTGATCATTTGAGAGCCTTTTAATTTGTTCTTCAACTCTGCATTGCCTATTTTCACTTTTTCACTGTTAATTGAAAATAATGATTTTTTTGGGGGGGGGTCAATCACTTTATTAACTAAAGCAAAGTGGCAATTCTTGGGTCTATAAAATGAAGTAGAAGCTAATGTCTACTAGAACTGATTTCTTTTCTTTTTAAAAATTTAAACCTTTACTTTCCATCTTAGGTCAGTTCTAATACAGGAGAGTGGCTAGGGCTGGGCAATTGGGGTTAAGTGATTTGCCCAGAGTCACACAGCTAGGAAGTGGCTGAGGCCAAATTTGAACCAAATTTGAATTTGAGGTCTTCCCGACTCCAGGTGTTCTATCGGCTGCATTATCTAGCTGTCCCCATTGATTTCTTTTCTAATGGTTTCCCAGTGTCTTGCTTTTTATCCTTCTGAATATTAGAGTCCATGTAGTTTGTCTGAGTTCCAATGAGGTTGGCAATTATCCGGGAGAAATATTTGATCCGTTGGTGGCTTTTACTAGGTCATTTTCTCACAAGTGATATGAAAGGAAACTTAATCCTGTTGTATTATTCAGGCATTTTTCATTAGTTGCCATTCTAGGTTACTATTTGTGTCAATGGAGTTTGATAGGATGAATCCTTGTAGGATTTTTTCCCATCTTTGGATTCCCAATTTCCATAAAGATGGAACCAATGGCTGGAGAAGGGTGACGATCCCATCCCCTTTTAAGAAGAAATGCCATCTGGATATAATTCCAGAGACTGGTATGAGCACGTATTGTTCTGCACTTCAAAATGCTTTCACCTCATTACTTAGGATTACTAATGAGTAACTGACTTTGATTATAGGGACAACAATGGCTTAATTAACATTTTCTGAGCATATACTAGGCAGAAAACTATGTATCAAAGAAAAATGAGAACAGGACTTTGTACACGTAATGAGTGCTGAAGCTGCCACTGGATTGCTACAAGTGCTTAATAAATCTTTGATGAAATTTGAAGTTGAACTTATAGTATAAGAAACTTAACATTTAATTGGGAAGATTACACTGGCACCATATCATAATCTTTAAGTGTTGGAAGAGACCTCAGAGATCATTTAAGCTAATCTCTTCCTTTTACATTTGAGGAATATGAGTCTCAGAGAAATTACATGATTTACCCAGGGGCACACCTGTAGGTTATAAAGTCAAATTTCAAACTGAGGTCTTCTGACTCCAAATCTCCTTCCAAATGCACCATTAAACATGAACACAAAAGAACATATTTCAAGGCAAAACAAAACATAGTAGTTCAAACTAGATACCTAAGGGATACGGAATGAGGTGGATTTAATCTAGAAAGCCATTGTAAAAGAGACAAGTTTTAAGTCAGGTTTTGAAGGAAGGAGGCTGACATGGATTGATAAAAAACAATAAAGAGGATAAACAGTCAGGGGGATTGTTGTGTAGAAACAGAAGTACATTTGTCTGTTGATCTGTAAAAGTCTTATCAAACTCTGAAATATTGTTTTTTGAACTAAAAAAATTTTGGGGGCTAGATGAGGAGCTGGAAAATTGGAGAAAAGATGGTATTAAGATGAGTAGGGCAAATTGATGAAGAACTTCCAACTCAAGATGAGAAGCGTGGATTGGTTTTTCTAGGCAAAAAGGGGCCAGTTTGTATGGCCAAAATTTCCTCAGAGATTTTTACCATGAATGGAGCTTGAGCAACTTCTGGCTAAGAGAGCTGCATGGAAGGACATAAAGGAGCTCAGCTGTCCCACAATACCCTCATGAGAGGTATGGAGAAAATACGGAAGAGAATTAACAGCTTAGAACAGAAGGTAGCAAACTTTGTCTAAGAATTAGACTCCTTGATCATTAGAATGAAACAAAGAGAAAGGAATGATTCCATGAGACAACAAGAATTATTAAAATATGATGAAAAGGTTAAAAAATAGAAGATAAAAATATATATTATCAAAAACATCTCACCTGGAAAACAAGTCAAGAGAGAGAATCCTAGAATCATCAGACTACCTGGAAAATCATTAGTTTTTTTAAATGCCCAATACCATATTTCTAAAACCATAAATGAAAACTGACCAGATATTTTGGAACCAATGGGCAATGTGAAAATATAAAGGATCCATCAGTCACCCAAATGAAAACTCTCAGAATGACACAGTCAAAATCCAGAAAAAGTACCATAAGCAGTCATAAAGGAAGAACTTAAGTACTTTGGTAACTGAACCATAATTAAGGGCACATAAACAACATTAGTGGCAATCTTTATAAAGGAAAAGAGATCTTGCAATATGAGAAGAAAAGGCATAAGGAGATAGAAGAGTGGGAAATAAATGATTAGCAATCATAATTGTGAAAGTGAATGGGATGAACTTTCCCATGGGAGTAGCAGAATTGATTAGAAAACACAACCCAGCAATGTTTGCAAAGAACACATAGGAAAAAGAAAGATTTACACAGAGTTATAATTAGGGATTGCAATAAAATTATTATGCTTTAATTGATCTAAAAAATAGGGGTAGCAATCAAAATCTCAGGAAAGCTTTAGTAAAAACAGACTTGATTAGAAGAGATACATGGAAACTCTTATGTAAGCAATGCACCATAGATCATGAATTAATACTGTCTTAATATTGCATACCAAATGATATAACATCTAAAGGAAAAGTTAGTCATATTATAGGGAGAAATAAACAGTAAGACTATAAATAGTGGGGGACTTCAGTTGACTACTTTCAAATCTAGACTCTAACAAAGATTTAAAAAAAAGTTAAGGATGAGAATAGGATTTTAGGAAACTTGAATAGGTTAAATCTTTGGTCAGTACTGAATGGGAACAGAGAGGAGTATATGTAGAGTATATGTATATGTATTTGTGAACTGTGTATTCTACCAAAATTGAACATATATCAAGGCATAGAACTCAAAAACAAATGTAGAAAAGCAGAAATATGACATTCGTTACTGACTAAAATGTAGTAACTATTATATTCAATAAAAGCCTTTTAAGAGGGACAGCCAGTTGGTTCAGAAGATCGTCAGACCTAGAGATGAGAGGTCCTGGGTTAAAATTTGTCTCTGAATACTGAACAGCAGGAAGAATGGGTTGATTATTTGGTAGTGATCAGGTCATCAGAGGCTTAATTGGACTGAGATTAGTTGTGATCTCATTGACTTTATCTTAAGATGACACATACCTAGTAGATATATCCCTAATGTAGAGTATGCATCTATGTACGCTGTCTGTCCGTCTGTCTGTCTGTCTCTTTCTCTCTCTCTCTCTCTCTCTCTCTCTCTCTCTCTCTCTCTCTCTCCCTCTTTTTCCCTTCCTCCCTCTCTCTTTCTCCCCCACTACCTTCCTTCCTCCTCCACACTCTCTCCCTCCCTCCTTCTCTCTCCACCTCTTTTCTTTTTTTAATGCCAGACCTCCTAGTTTTCGAAATCCCCTTTTAGCATTTTATAACTCTTTCCTTCTTTATCCATCAGGCCCATCTGAGGGACATAATAATACCTCACATTTCTATGGCACTTTATGTGAGATATGTAAGATGAGTCCTATTATCCCCATTCTGAAGATGAGGAAACTGAGGTTCATGGAAGCTCAAAGTGGTTTGTCCATGGCTATACATCAAAATTCAGATGTCCTAATCCAAGATCCTAATCCTAATCCCAATCTAATACCCCTTCTTATCTCAGATGCCTTCTTCAGTGATTCTTAATTCATACTTCTGACAAAACTAAGTAAGCACTCTCAACAGTTAAAAATCTGATTTTCCTCACACAAATATGTAACTGTTTAAGACCCTACTCTTAGCCTCTGGTTAATGAAAAAGGTAACAAATTTGGAGAAAGAAGAAACATATTGGAAATCTGTCTTTGTGGTATGCTATGAATTAGCTCTGTGATCACTTCACCTCTGGGCCTCACTTTCCTCATTTGTATAAAGAAGGATGATGACTTCTAAGAACCCTTCCCATTCTAAATCTTATGATGTTATATTTTATTTATTTAAAATTTTAAAAATTAAAACTTTTACCTTCTTAGAATTGATATCAAGTATCAGTTCCAAGGCAGAAGAGTGGTAAGGGTCAGGCAATTGAGGTTAAGTGACTTGCCTAGGGTCACACAACTAAGAAGTGTCTGAGGCCAAATTTGAACCTGAGAGCCCCCCCCATCTCCATGTCTGACTCTTTATCTACTGTTCTTGGTCCTGCATTTTAACACATGAACATCAGACTTAAATAAAATGATTTTCTGCTGTGTGTTGCAAATGCAAAATAGTTGGAAACAGGTTTATAGATAGGGAAGGGAAAAAATCCTCTTTTTAAGGAAGAACTGTTGTGATTATTGTTGCTTAAAATAGTCCCTCAGAGACAATTAAGAATCCTTCTTTCTCCCTCCAAAAGGGAGAAGGGAACATTGCAATTGGAAGTAAACTGTTATTGCTTTACTTTCCAGAGAAAAGAAAGTATCTGTCCTTTTCCCTGTTTTCCTTATCCTGCTCAGTGGAGGTGGGGACCTCTGTCCCAGCAGTCTCAAAGCTTCTCTTCTGTTGTCTTCTTAATCAATCATTGAGGCGCTCACTGCTGGTATCCAAGGGAAGGCAAGAGACCAAAGGCATTAGGGGAAGATGCCCTACGAAGTTCTCTTCTAGGAAAATCTCTGCCATTCACACCAGGATTAGACCCATTGGGCAAAGCTCCATTCCACCAAAGCTCCATTTGAGGGTTGCCAAGTTGATTTCTCCATATTTACCTAGTAACAGTTAAAACTATGTGTCAACAAACCAACTATCTCAGTGGGAATGAAAAGAGAAGGAAAACATTCTTTCTGCCAGACATCAACCACTCTTAGGATTGATTAAAGAGGTTGAGAAGTAGATTGTTGAAAACTGATGGAATTTTAAGCTGAATGGAATGTGATTCCACCAGGCTGGGTCTGGTCTTCCTTCTTGTACCCTAAACTGGACTTGGTTACTGAACCAGCCCATCTCTGACTAATGATCCCTAAATTACCTTAGAGCCACTCAGAGGGAATATGCAGACAGATGATCAGCTTCATGAAAATTCTGAACTTGAAAGAAGCAGAGGGTTTTTTTTTTTTTTTCAGGGAGAGGTCTTCAATGGGCTATCAGAGGAACTTTTTAATGTTTTTCTTAACTGGGCAGTCTCGGAAAATGTTTGTTGAATGACTGACTGACTGAAAGAATATACCAATTAATGACAGAGAATTTCTGTTCCATCTACTTCCAGCACTCAACAGAGAGAATCTGAGCTCCCTGTTCATTTCTGTAGTAGCAGCAAGAGGGACTGAAAACTCCCAGGGAAGTCCCTAATGGTGATCACATCTCTGGTACTATCTGTATTTCATCTCTGTTTCCTTCATTTACATCCTTCTCCCTTTTAGTTTTAATTCTCTTAAGAAGACATCAGAGGAAATCCTGACTCTTTTGTTGTCATTTTCCTTTTGGCTACTGTATGTGGAAGAATGGTCTTAGAGAGAGAGAGGGTCAATGAAGTCTAACCAAATGGGAACTCCTATGTGTGGGTGTGAGGGTGGAAGAGTACGCAGAAGCAAGAAGATATGGTGTAGAGTGGTAAATGGATGTAGAGTTCATGAAGTATAGTTTATGGTGTGCTAAACCTCAAGTTAGGAGTCCTGGGTATGAATTTCTAACTCGGTCACCTACCAGCCATATGGCCATGGGCAAATCACTTATTTTCTTGGTCTTAGTTTCCTTCTCCACATTACAAAATAGGTGTGATAATACCTGCCTTTCACAGTTATTGTGAAGAAAGTTCTTTGCAAACCTTAAAGTACTTTATAAGTAAGAATTATTATTACTTCTAAATTGTTCTGTCTGCTGTGGAGCCTGAGTAAGCCAAACAGGGAAAGGAACTCTGTCCTTGAACCTCTTTTCTCTTTTTCTTAGTGTGGTCCAAGGGAAAGAACCCTGGGTTTGAAAGCAGAAGACAGAAGTTTCACATCTAGTGAGCAACAGATATTTATTGTGCAAGGCATTATGCTAAAAACTAGTGAGACAAAGGCAAAAATAATCCCTGCCCTCATGAAGCTTATATTCTTATTGTGAGTAGATGTATAACATATAAACAATAAATATAATACAAGTTATTTAAGGAGAGAGAGAATCCAAAAAACTAGGAAGATCAGGAGAGATCAAAGGTAACTGAATTGAACCTTAGATGAAGGTAAGCATTCTGAGATAGAAAGATGAGAGGGAGAATGAAAGAGGTTGGGTGTCTGGCGGGAGAGGAGAAGAGCAGCACAGAATTTAGAGAAGTGCAAATAATCTAAATGTATTTTATGAAGGGGACCAGGATGAATATAAGCCTAGAAGACTAGGTAGAAGCTAGACTGTCAGGGGCTTTGAATATACTACACTAAGAAGCTTTTATTTATGCAAAAGAATGGAAAGTCATTAAAGAAAGGTCTTTGAATAGGGCAGTGGAATGGTTAGACCTGTGCCTTAGGAAAATTGTTTTTGCATATGTGTAGAGGATGGATTGGATCAGGATTGGATCAGGAAGAAAATGGGAGCAGGGAAACCGCATAATAGTTTTAAAAAGGGTCTAAACTAAGACATTAGCCATGCATAGAGAACAGAGCAGGTGGAAGAATTGTGGGCACAGAATCAAAAAGTCTGCAACTAAGGGGATATCAGAAGTTAGAAATAGGAAAGAGTCAAAGTGATTCCAAGATTTCAAGAGTGACTGGGAAAAGGGTTGCGTTCTTAACAGAAATAGAGATATTTAGATGAGAGGCACATTTAAAGAGAAAGAAAATGAGTTCCACTTTGGACATGTTGAGTGTGAAATGCTTAGAAGTCATTGATTTTGAAATGTAAAAGAGGCATTTGATTGGGGATTATGGTTTAGGAAGGGATTTAGGTTCCCTGTGAAAATATAAAAATATACACATGTATATGTGTATAGGTATATATACACACATGATATGTTTGTACATATACATATAGGCATGTATACATATGCATGTCTATATGTATATACTTGGGAATATACCTTTACATGAATATATAGGTATATAAATAACTGTAAGCATATATATTCTAATTGATTTATACATAACCTAAGCTTCTTCCTGTACTCTAATCCCTAATCACCAAATGCCTGCTTTACATTTCAGAGTCAGTGACCCCTAAGCATTTTGAATTAGACATATCCAAAGTGGAACTTACTATCTTTCTCTCTAAACATGCTTTTTGTTTATCTCTGTCTGTCTGTATATCCATCTATCCATCCATCTATCTATCTATCTATCTTTGTATCTGTCTATCTATTTCTCAAACTGTATGTCTGTCTCTATGTGTTTATCTCACCTAAGTCCAGCTCTAAAGTGCTAGATTTATGCATATTGGACTTCATATAATCTTGGATATATCACATAAACCACCCTCTTTCCTTCCCCTCCAAAATCAGAATTTAGTGAATCCTAGCTCAAGTCAAGGTTTTCCTTGGGAATCAGAATTTGCCTAATGTCTATGTCTCTACAATAAAAGAAAAGAGCCTTCAACTTCTGGATAAGCTAGCAAGCTACCAAGACACTGAATATAAGACAAACTTTATTGGGCCAACAGAAAACACAAAAGACTTGTTCATAAGTCCTTAACTAGTAAAAACACACCTTCTTCCCCCTTTGGCGAATTCCCTTCCTCCAATGACCTATATATCCCTTTAGTTTTAAAATACTATCTTAGTTTGACATCTTTCAAATTCTTGATTGCTAGAGAGAGGCAACCTTACTTCTAGAAACCTGCATTTCAGACAGGAATCTATATCACCTTTTATCTGGGATGGAGATCCCTGCCATTGGAGAAGCACTTCAATAGAGAGTAATCCCCCACTTCCTGGACCTGGCTCCTGGAGTCAGTGAAGGACAAGGTTCATATTTGATTCTCTGTATTCTGGCTTTGTTTCTTGATGTTTCTTAACTTAAGCTTCTATCTGGTCCAGGATTTGGTTCTATCTGGGAACTCTCCTGTTGCTTCACCATCACAGCTTGTTTGCTGATTGAACTCCCTTTAGAATGTAAGCTCCTGGAGGGGAGGGACCATTTTTCTTTTTTTTTGCTTGTATGGGTATCCTCAGTGCTTAGCACAGTACCTGAAACACAGTAAACCGCTAATAAATATTTGTTGCCTCCCTACGTGGTGTTCCTTTCTAGCTCTACATTCTTTCCCACATCCCTGTCCTACCCTGTTCCCTTTAACATTAGGCATAAATCCCTATTGCTTTCCTTTAGCCATTATGATTCTTTCCTGCCTGCTAATTTCTCTCCCTGGACCTTATTCTGATTAGCTCAGGACTTCCTGGTTGAGAGCATGCCATTGGTATGCTGCTGGAAGAAGGGAGGGACTGTTTATGATATAAATCACAGAATCTAAGGATAGGAAGAGACCTTAGAGGTCATCTGGTCCAATTCATACTAGAACAAGAATTCCCTCTAAAGTAAACTATTCTCAGTAAGAAGCTTAGAAACGAAGGAACTAGAAAATGTTTTTCCTGGACCAATTATTTGCTCCTGGAAAAAAGATCTTATTCTTTGATGATTGGAAATGTGACTTCAGAATCACATAACTGCGAGCGCTATGGGTTTATAGTCAGAACTTCCTCCCCACAACAATCACTTTCAATAGTGAACAGGAAAAAAAAGTCAGAATTTTGAAAGTTCATTCATGGGATGATGTATTGTGCATTGTGTTGGTTGGAATTAGAAACAGGATTCTATTATTTAAAATTAAAATAACACTAGCCAAAAAAAAAAAACCCACCCAAAACAGAGGCTTTAATAAAAAAAATACTAAAAGGATAAGATTCGAGCAGCTAGCTAAGCTAAGTTATCAGAACTCATGGTACTCTGCAGAGAAACCATTGGCCCCTAATGAAGTCTGGCTGTTTTATAGTATGTGGTCTTGCATTTAATAGAGACTTAGTAAATATTTGTTGAATTAAATTTAGTTTTAAGTTGCCCATGGAGCTTTGTTAGTAATATCTATGCCTAGGTTCATGATGAACCATTATATTACTCATCCTTTCCAGAACAACTTCACCTCTGTCCCACCCCTTTCCCAATCTAATCATTTGCTTTTGTCCTTAATCTGTTAGGATTTTGGCACCAGGGGCAGTGGGAAACTAGGAAGGAACTAAAGGAATTTCTTAGGGGATATATATTAAAAAAGCAGAACTCTGACTCAGAGTCTGAGTCATATGAGGGAAATAAGACATTTAATTCGTCCAATGTACTCTTTTTTAAAAATTATCTCTTGGGAGATATAATTTCTTCTCCTGATGACAGAAAGAGGAGCTATGCAACTCTTACTTTACTTAAAAAAAATTTTTTTTTCAACAAAAAATAGTAATCCTCAGACTAAAAAGGACAGAACAAAACATGGTGAATTGAGAGCTAGTAGCAAATATGTAGAGAGTAAGAGAGCTCCGAGGTCCTGTTGATAACTCAAGTCACTAGACCCAGATCAACAACGTCCAACCGAAAGGTCTGGCAGATGCTTATGGCTGAACCATTGCTATCTGAGACCTTTGAATGATCAAGGAGATGCCACTGGATTAAAGAGACAAGTGTGATACAGAGGAAAAAGCAATGGATTTATAGAAACCTGGGTTCAAATCCTACCTCTATAGATGTGAGTACCTGCATCTGTTAAATGAAGTGCTTGGACTTTGTTGTCATTCAGTCATTTCCAACTCTTCATGACTCCTTTGGGGGTTTCTTGACAAAGATACTAGAATTCTTTTCCATTTCTTTCTCCAACTCAATTTACAGACAAAGAATTGAGTAAATAGGAATAAGCGACTTGCCCAAGGTCACACATCTAGGAAATGTCTGAGGCCAGATTTGATTTTAGGAAATGAATCTTCCTGACTCCAGGACTACTACTCTATCCACTGAGACACAAATGGCCTGTATAGTCCCTTTTGACTCTAAATCTATGATCTTATGATCTCAGTTTTTAGAAAATGGAAGAGAATGGTGTCTTCAACCCTGGCAAAAACCTAGAAGGTATTATTAAAGGGATGATGAGTGAACACCTAAAAAAAGAAAACATTAATCACTAAAACCCAGCAAGCCTTTATTAAAGACAAATCTGAATAGATCAACACTATTTCATTTCCTTTTTTTAATGTCTTAGAATAGATATTAAATATCAGTTCCAAGGCAGAAGAGATATAAAAGCTAGACAATTGAGGTTAAGTGACTTGCTCAGGGTCACAGAACTAGAAAGTGTCTGAGGTCAGATTTGAACCTAGGACTTCCTTTCTTTTAGGCTTGGCTCTCTCTCTCCTCTGAGTCACCTAGCTGTCCCTGCTTCTGCCTCTCAAGCTTATCACTTAAAAAAATTGAAGATAGGGTGTAGATCTCTTATTATTTTTAATTGGGTTCTGTGATTTCCTCATTCCTAGTGATGACACTCCTTTTAGTCCCAATTAAATCTCACCTTTTACTGGAAACCTTTTCCATTCCCCCTTGCCCTGACTTTTAAACTCATACCTTCTATCTTAGTATCAGTTCTAAGCCAGAAGAATGGCAAGAGCTAGGCAAATGGGATTAAGTGATTTGCCCAGGGTCACACAACTAGGAAGTGTCTGATGCAGTATTTGAAACCAGTATATCCTTCCAGCTCCAGACCTGGAGCTCTATCCACTGTGCTACCTAGTTGTCCCTCCTCATCCCCTCTGAATTCTGGTGCATTTCTTCTGTTAATTATTCCTTACCTACCTTACATATTGTTTGCTTTGTATATACAGTATTTGTTTCTATGTTGTCTCTCCCATTAAATTGCAAGCTTCATAAAGGCAGAGACAATCTTCTTACTTTTTTTGAATTTCCAGGACTCAGAACACTGCTTGGTCCAAAGTAGGTGCTTAATAAATGTTTATTGATTGATTGATTGACACTCTCTGCCAATATGGATCATTGATTACTTTGTAATTTATAGTCTTAAAGAGTTGCCTGTGAGTACTAAGAGGATAAATGATTTGTTCAAAGTTATATAGCCAGAATATGTAGAAGAACTTGAGTCTGAGACTGGTTCACTATATCTCATTCTTTTTTTGTAGGCAAACAAAAATAGCTGAAAAGACAACCTTAGAAGACTTTTTATTTTGATCCCAGTTTACTACCTTAGATAGCAATCACTTCTTGTGTCTCTCCTGATGCTCCAGGTGTTTGCTGAGATACTGGCTCATAAAATTAAGCTTTGGAATGAAATAGATTAAAGAATGAGTCCTTTCTCATGATGAAAAATGCCATCTGCCTCCAGAGAAAGAACTTATGGAGTCTGAATTTAGACTGAGACAAACTATATTTTATTTTATTTCTTCACTTTTCTTTTGTTTGTTCAAATTCTCTTTCACAAAATGGCTAATGTGGAAAGATTTTTATACTATTATTCATGTAAAATCTATATTAGATTGCTTGATGCTTCAGAAAGAGGGGAGGGTTGGGAGGAAGAGTAAGAATTTGGTTCAAACTTAAAAAAAGAAAGTTAAAAAAATTTTTTTATGTAATTGAAAGAAAAAATATCAAGACAAACAAAAAGAATGAGTCCTTTGGTTTTAGAGCAACAGTTGATTTATAGTTTAATTAGGTGGAGAGAGATAAATATGTTTAATAAAATTGTCCAATTTATTATTAGAAATAAAAAACCTCTTGTCTTTCTACCATCATCATATATTTAACTGAATCTTTTGTGACTAATGACTGAATTTATTAATGCTTTTATTTATACCATTGTTTTATGACATTTTAGGACTCAAATTTTCTCCCTCATTCCCTCCTCTTCCCCTCCTCAAGGAGGTAAATAGTCTGATATAGGTTATATCAGTACATATAAAATTTACAATAAAAAACTCATGAAGGAAATAAGATAGAAGATAGCGTGCTTTGATCTGCAGTCAGACTCCAATAGTTCTTTCTTTGGCTGTGTATGACATTTTTTCACTGTGGGTCCCTTGTGTAAATATTGGCAACTTGCTTTGCTGATAATAGTTTAATCTTTCACATTTGATCATCATATATTATTTTTGTTACTGTATACATTGTTTTGATTCTGTTCACTTCATTTTGCATCAGTTCACATAAGTCTTTCCAGGCTTTTCTGAACTCATCCTGTTCATCATTTCTTATGCTGCAATAGTATTCCACTGCAATCATATACCACAACTTGCTCATCCATTCTCCAAACTCTCAGTTTCCAATTCTTTGCCAAATTAAAAAGAGCTGTTAGAATTGAATTTATTAATGTTTTACCCTTTTTTCCCCCTTCTGTCTAGAACTACTCTTTCAGCCATCATGACTTCCATCCCTAGGGGATGCTACAACATAAGCTCCACATACTATAATCTTTGTGACATGGACAGTCCTTGGGGCATTGTTCTAGAGACGTTGGCAGCAGCTGGAATTGTGACCTCGGTTGCCTTCATGTTATCTCTTCTTATTCTCATCTGCAAAGTCCAAGACTCCTGTCGAAGAAAAGTCCTTCCTACCCAGTTTATCTTTCTTCTGGGTGTGTTTGGCCTTTTTGGCCTCACGTTCGCCTTCATCATCAAACTCAATGAGACAACTGGTCCCACTCGTTTTTTTCTATTTGGAGTCCTCTTTGCTCTCTGCTTCTCTTGTCTACTAGCTCATACATTCATGTTGGCAAAGCTGGTCCGAGGGAAGAAGCCCCTATCAATGCTGATGATTCTAGCGTTGGCCTTGGGCTTCAGCTTGGTTCAAGACATCATCGCTGTTGAGTACGTTGTCATCACCATGAACAGGACCAACACTCGTGTCTTCGAGGAAATGCCAAGGACCCAGCGCAATGAAGATTTTGTAATGCTACTGATCTATGTCCTCTTTCTGATAGCTTTCACCTTCATCATGTCTATGTCCACATTCTGTGGCTCTTTTACTGGTTGGAAGCGTCATGGCGCACACATCTACATGACCATGCTTTTCTCCATTGGCATCTGGGTGGCATGGATTACTTTACTTTTAAATAACTCTTTTGAACCAATCTGGGATGATACCATCCTCAGCACTGCCTTGGTTGCCAATGGCTGGGTCTTCCTATTAATGTACATTTTCCCTGAGTTTATCCTCCTTACCAAGCAGCGTAACCCAAGGGACTATCCTGTGGAAGAAAATTTTTGTAAACCTCAATTCATGAAGCAGAGTTATGGTATGGAGAACAGAGCCTACTTGCAAGAGGAAATCACTCAAGGTAATACATGCAAGTTTACTTTACACAGAGATAGAGAGATAGTAATAGAATTTAAGAACTAGAAGTGACATCATTTAGTACAACTCTCTCATTTTATAGATAAATAAAACTTTTTATAGATATTTTATATTTTATACATATATATAAAACTATAAAAAATTTTATAGATAAAAAAGAGTAGAGAATTCAAATGACTTGCCCAAAGTCACAAAACTAGAAAGTTGAAAAAATAGGTATTTTGATTCCTAATCCAGTATTCTTTTGACTGGTTCCATGGCTGCCAACCCTAATATGTCTATGAATTTGATGTTCAGTCATTTTTGGTCATGTCTGACTCTTTGTGACCTCATTTGGGGTTTTCTTGGCAAAGATATTTGAGCTGTTTGCCATTTCCTTCTCCAGCTCATTTTATAGTTGAGAAAACTAAGGAAAACAGGGTTAAATGACTTGTCCATTAATCTGAAGCCAGATTTGAACTCAGGTCTTCTTCACTCCAGGCCTGTGTCTATCTACCTAGTTGCTTTATTTGAATAACTCTCTTTGGATTTTATAGCACTTTATCACATTATTTCATGGAGCCTTTACCACAGCATTATGGAGTCAGAAAAGATTATTATTCCAATTTTATAGATATGATTTAAAAACGTCTGATAGCCGAATTGCATTTTTAAGTTTATTACCATCCACACTTTGCATTATTTTGTCCCACTTGGGATAGAAACCTCATTTCATCCTTCTAATAATTCTGTGAGATGTTAGTACAATTATTATTATTAGCCCCGATTTACCGGTGAGGAGACATAAACACAGATAGCTAAGGTAACTAATCCAGGACACATGGCTGGGGAGGGATGGGGCTGGCACTAGAATCTAAATCTTGCCAGTAGGCAGAGGCAGTTCATGGGGTTCAATCGCTGCTCCCCTGGGAGAAGGAAGCTGTACCGATAGAACTCCACAGACCTCTCGAGCCTGCCCTTGGCGGCACTAAAGTTTGGGGCTAGCTTGGGTGTGAAGGACAATCATACCTAATTACATGGGTGGGTCGTTTGGGGACTAGAGATTGAGACCTTTCAGGGCAGACTGGATAGATCTGTTCCCAGTCATAATTCAATGGAATCTGCTTTCTGTAGCACCGTAGCCCTGAGAAGCAATTCCTCCTGCCTTTTTTCTCAAGGCTATGGTGATTCTCTGACAGTCTCTTGGAAGACCGATGAGACAAGGGCAATGAAGAAAAGGGTGTGGGTGTGCCAAGTTTAGACCTTCTGCTTGTTCCAGTGTACATAGAATAGTTTGGTTTTTTTTTTTTAATTTAAACCCTTACCTTCCATCTTGGAGTCAATAGTGTGTATTGAGTGGTAAGGGGTAGGCAATGGGGGTCAAGTGACTTGCCCAAGGTCACACAGCTGGGAAGTGTCTGAGGCCAGATTTGGACCTAGGACCTCCCGTCTCTAGGCCTGACTCTCAATTCACTGAGCCACCCAGCTGCCCCCAGTTTTTTTTTTTTAATGAAAAGTTCAAAAAGATTACTTCACCCTTATTTTTCTCTAATAAAATAAAATTCTCTAATAAAAAATATAATAATATAAAAATTGTACCTACCACAAAAGCAAAAATAGGTGAAATCAGCAATGGAACCCCTCTGGCACCCTCAAGATAACCATCATGACAATAGCTAACATTTATGTAGCACTTACTGGGTGCCAGGTGCTACGCTAAGTGCTTTGCAATGATTTTCTCATTTGATACTTAACAACCCTGGGAGGTAGCAGCTGCTATTATCATCCCCATTTTACAGATGAGAAAGCTGAAGTAAACAGAGGTTAAGAGACTTGCCCAGGATCAAACAGCTGATGAGTTTGAGTCCAGACTAAAACTCAGGACTTCCTGACCCCAGCCTGGCACTGGACACCTTCGGAGCCTTTGGGAAAGTGTTCTTGAAGAATTCCTTGGAGGGAGGGCAATGCTAGGGTCAGAGGCTTTCTTTGATGCTGAGACTCTATGTAGTTTGATCCAGAAATGTGTGACCTTCTTCTCTTTCTCTCTTTTAGGACCTGAAAGCCCTAGCAGCACCCTCTATGCTCCATACTCTACCCATTTTCAGCTGCAGGTAAATGGTTTACTTTCCTTTATTCACCTTTGGCATTAGGGCGTCAGAGCCACCTCTCGTGCTGTTTGAAACTGTGGGTCTAGAAAAGCACAGGTGGGACTCTTTTAGCCAGGACATCCCAGAAGGGACTGTGATGGAAGGGAAAAATAGGGGAAAGGGTACCCCAGAGTAGAATTCTACATATGGTTTCCAATCAGATTAGGGGTATGTTTTATGAAAAAATAACATTTAATGGGGCAGCTAGGTGGTGCAGGGGATAGAATGCTGGGTCTGAAATCAAGGAACTGAGTTCAAATCTGACCTTAGTCAATTCCTGGTTGTATGACCTTGGGCAAGTCACTTAACCCTTTTTGCCTCAGTTTTCTCATCTGTAAAATGAACTGGAGAAGGAAATAACCAACCACTCCAGTATTTTTGCCAGGAAAACCCCAAGTGGGATCACAAAGAGTCAGACACAACTGAATAAAATAACAACCATGTGCCAGGTACTATGCTGAGTGCTTCACAATTATGATCTCCTTTGATCCTCATAATAACCTTGAGAGGTAGGTGCTGTTATTATCCCCATTTTACAGATGAGGAAACTGAGGCAAATGAAGGTTAAGTGACTTATCCAGGGTCACAAAGCTAGTAAATATCTGAGGTCAGATTTGAATTCAGATTTTTCCTGACTCTAGGCCAGGTACTCTAACCAATGTACCGCCCAACTGTCTCAGTTTAATAATAACATCGTAACTAGTTTAATAGTACCATTGTTTCTTTTTTTCAGAATCAGGACTCTCAAAAGGATTTCTCAATCCCACGACCCAAGACCCGTTCAAGCCCCTATGATGATTATAGTGGAAGGAAAGTGGGCAATTAATATCACCATACAAAACGGGAAGATAAACACAAAACAGCAGTAGAACCAGCTGAGGGTTTACAGGGAAATGGGATAAACCTTCAAATGCTAAGGAAACTGGACTAAAGGGGCTCATTACAGGAGGGGTCATGAGAAGAGCTTCCTCCGTCTTAGCCCCAGTTCTCTCCTAACTCTTGGAAAGAAGGGAGCAAATCAGGCTGGTGTTGTGGGCGATGCTGTAGCTTTCTTTCCCCGGTTCCCATCCCAAAGTATTTTCTTTTACAAGTAGTTTTTGTCGATTCAAGATTAAAACCACCAGGGAGGGGGAGAAAGTTTATTCTGAATGCTGTATCTTTGGTTTATTGAAGTTTATTCATTCAAGTCATCCTTCTGAAGAGAGAGTGCTTAGATGTTTTTGTTGTCAAAGAACAGGATTGAAAAACAGTAAAAACAACAAAGGACCAGAATCAGCCACCCGATCCATTTCTGCCTGAATCTATCCCGAAAACCAGCCGCCTGACATCTGTCTTTCTCTGTGGGCACGAAGGACGACTCTTGCCACTCTAGATTTAGCCGCCTCCACAGACGTGTCCAAGAAGAGACGGACTTCTTTATTTCATAGGGCAAACCCTCCATTTGTTTCCCATTCAATTCCAAGTCTAAAGCTCTCTCTCGGTCGTTTCCCTTCTGGATGCCCCTTGCTTGAATAAGCCTGATGCTCTTTTCCCAGAAGAATTTGCTCTGTCCTAGAAGCAAAGTGTGGCACTGATCCTCGTCCCAAACCTAACTCTGCCACCTTGTAAATAGCCTAATATTGCCTTCACCCTTCCCTTTTCAGTAAACGTGTGGATGTCATTTTATTCGTGTGGAAGCCTTTTGTTATGTCATAAGTTATTCATTATTTCTCACATGGAATAAACAATCAAAGGTGAATTAGTGACTGAAGTCATTTATTTTCCACCCTTTCCTCAAACAGAGCAGGTTGTGGGAATTGTCCACGATGGGAGCTAAACCAAACTTCTGACGGGCTTTGGGCAGGGGCTTGGAGGAGTGAAGCTCACGGGGGATGGATTTGTATTCAGTAGAGGGCGATTGCCTCTCCCTTCTCCATTCTAGGTTTGGGACGTGTCCCCCCCAATGAAGCGGTCAGAATACTTCTTTCTGGGAAGTGGACAGCCAGTCTGTATAAAGCCAGGGTGGCCGGGGTGATGCCATGGTTTGTTAGGGAATAGGATCCAAACTCCTCTGGTGAGCAGCTTTAACATTTCTGGCTAAAAGGGATGGGGAGAGGAGAGGGTAGGGATAGGTGGCACATACTGTTTTAATACTTCTGGCCTTCCATTTTAGATTCTGTTGCTCCTGGATCATTCTCCTTTAGGGGGTTATCTATAAGGTGTTTTCAGGTGTTATAAGGAGGCCACCGTTTTAATAAGCCCACCCTAAAGTAGCAAGTATTCTATAAAAACAATATTCTGGACCCAGGCAGGTTATATCTCCCCATCAAGATTCTAGGGGTACCCATAGGGATTTGGGGTTTTCTTTCTCTAATGTCAAACTCAAGTTTCCATTTGTTATTTCCCCATTTTGGGTCACCAGTGACTAGCAGCCCATTTTCATTGGACTATTGAACAGGAATTACCTTTTAGAAAGGAATATTTATTAGAAAGGAATATTAGAAACATTCTAATTTCTAATAGAAATTCTAATAGAATATTTATTAGAAGGGAATATTAGAAACATTCTAATTTCTAATAGAAATTCCAATAGAATATTTATTAAAAGGGAATATTAGAAACATTCTAATTTCCAATAGAAATTCTAATAGAATATTTATTAGAAGGGAATAAAAGTACAAATATTTGTCCCCACACACACACTTTAGGAACACAGACTCCTTTATATGATCCTGGTTTCCAGAAAGAAAGGGCTCAAATTCAGCCGTTTCTACATGGCATTACTCCTTATGAGTTCACGTCCATAGGTGGCATGAGTGTTGGCTGAGTACCCATTTCAGCTGCTGATGGGATGAGTTGGGCTTCTAAGGTCCTCGTTCATTGTGGCATCAATTCTGGGAAAGTTGCAAAATCCTGAATAGATTCTAACTTAGGGACTCACATATTCCTAGACTCCCAGAGGCTTGTATTACTGACCTTTGAAAACTCAGGAAAATAGAGCCTCCACGTTTATTCCCTTTATCTAGATAAAATTAAAAAAGAAAATACCGAGGCAGGCAAAGGACTGAGACTTGTAGTCTTGGCGCTTCACACTGACCTCAGAAGAAAATGGCACAAGGCTTCCCCCTTTACAGGTTTGCTTCTCAGCAGACACTATTTTTGAATGAGTCAAATCAAGACACCCACTAAGAGAAAGGAGCCAAGGAAAATGGCCAACCAGGCTTTTAGTCAGTCAATGCCTTTTGTAGGCACTCCCAGTGCTAGGCATGCAGCCGATCAAAGGGGCTGACACTCATGTGGCTAACAGCCTTGAACCAGTGACAGAATAACACATGCTCCAAAGTCTCTCCGAGGCTCTTCCATTATATGCCGCCATAACTCTCTAGCCTCTTCCACATGGGGAGTTCTATCAGTGGCTCTCTAATGTATACCAACCCCCTTTACACTAGGGAACAGAGTGGGAATACCAGTGTCATAGTATTTAGAATTAGAAAGGAAATGACTGAACATTTAGCCAAACTCTCATTTTGTAGGGGAGGAAATTGAATTCCAAAGAAGGAAAGTGATTTTTTAAGTTCATTCAGGTTATGGATGGCAGATGAAGAACTCCAAACCAAATCTTCTAATCAAGCATATTCAGTGCTTTTCCCATGACATAACTTGTTGGTCTGCTCGGAGGAAAGGGAGAAGGTGAAGAGATTGAGGAAAACTGCTAGTCTCTACTCTGTCCCCCAGAGAGAAGGGTAGAACCAACAGCAGTGCTTCAGTAGGACAGTGAATAGAGAATAAATCGCGTCTTGAATCTCATCGTATTTCCTTTCCTTGCCTTCAGTCAGGCTTTGGGTATTGCTCTTGGTCTCAAGTGTGTTATAAGGTGGGTGCTCACGGAGGACTAGCATCTCTGCTGTGAGGGCTTACAGAGTACTTTTCAAAGCTGCTCATCTACACACGGAGCCCACCTTTCACCGACTCTCACCTGCGGCTCTAAGAAACTGTGGTATGGGTAGTGGCCATACTCTAGTAAACTAACTTGGTAGATGAGCATGATTGGGCTAAGGTTAATCAACTGGCCTCAAACCTGTCCGTGAGTTTGGGGGGTGTCTACTCTGAGCATGTGAAGACTTTCCTTGGTGGGACTGGCAGATAAGAACAATTTGTTCCAAGGCCATGAAAGGCATCCAAGGCAGCTAACGCAGGCACCGTGGAGTGCTTAGAGTTGGCCATCTACGGCATTTCAGGCTATCACCAGTTGTCCTGACTTTTAACTTGCCGCTAGACTTCAGTGACTCTAGAAAAAAGAGTGAGGCTGATGGCTTTCTGCCTCTCTTAAGTCCAATTCATGCACAAGTCAAGATATCACTGTGATTTCACTGATCCTCTTTGAAAAGAAAGGACGAACCACAATAGATCCCAACTAGTGTGAATAATGAACCCTACTAAGTGGGATAGGCATTATTTAATGGATCATTTTATTTATTTATTTATTAAATAAATATCATTTGAGTTATCACTACTTATTTCCATTCGACTAGACTGCCACATTCTACATGATTATTACTTTGAATAGTGCAAATTCAAATGTGGCAAATCAGATGGAAATAAGTTTCATGGTTCTTAGAATACAGTGGCAAAGAAGAAGCTAATTCTTCTTTTACGCCATTCCCATTGATAAAATTATATCGCCTTCTGATATGGACCTGTTGACAACGCCAAGGATTTTGGTGGCAAGAACTTGCCTTTTTGGATCTTCAGTAGCACCTGGAGGAGCTGCCTCTTCACAGGGATTTTTAGGATGACAGTTGAGTGCCTAAGATCTTTGGGTTCAGAGTCCTAGACTGTGTCTCTCAGGGTCTGAGGAGAGAGAGCGGGTTAAGGCTATGGTGGTGGTTTGGCTTGCTAGCTCTTCTCCAGGGTGCCCTGTTGCTTTTTGCTAGGCTGTCTTGTCTGCTCTGGAGATGACAGTTAGTGGGGACGGCTGGCCCCTTTTCCACAAGAGTTGCTTACTTGGATGGTGATTACAAGAGCCTGTTTGGAAGCAAGACTGGTGGTTTGGGGATGGTGGTGGTAGTGCTGCCACTCCTGAAGCTCCAGTATCTATTCCATAGTGGGATTATTTGTTAAATTTACACAGATTCAATTCATTTCTTCTTCCCTTGTCTTTCTAGTGGATACAATATCCACCCTAGAAGTGGGGCATCTCCATCCAGGCCATATTTTTCATTTGGTTTTAGAACCATTTAGTGTATAAGGGAGCCACAATTTAAAAAAAACCTCTCTTTTCCTAGATTCTCCTTTAAAACGATCATGGCGCAGGACTGGAGAGCAGGAGTAGTTGGGTCATGTAGTGGGAGTCTGAATGAACTGTGAAGGCTGGGGTACCTGTTGTGGCCACTGCTCATCCTCAGCCCTACCTGGTGGCTTCCATGATAAAAAGATTGGCCGGGGTGGGGGTGAGGAAAATTGTTGTCCCAACAGTTCTGTCATCAGAAATGTTATTCTAGGGGGCAGCTGGGTAGTTCAGTGGATTGAGAGTCAGGCCTAGAGATGGGAGGTCCTAGGTTCAAATTTGACCTCAAACACTTCCTAGCTGTGTGACCCTGGGCAAGTCACTTGACCCCCATTGCCTACCTTTGCCAGTCTTCTGCCTTGGAGTCAATATGCAGTATTGACTCTAAGATAGAAGGTAAGGGTTAAAAAAAAAAAAAGAAAAATTATTCTAGTTTAAACCAGTGATGGGAAAACTATGGCCTGAGGCCCAGATGTGGCCCCCTGAAATGTTGCTAAGGGACATTATTCCTAATCTGACGAATACAATGAGTAGGATACAATACAATGAAATTTGGAAAGAGTTGTCTTAGAAACAGACAGATGGAGGAGCATTTCCTTTCCTTTGGCCCCTCTTTAAAGAGTTTGCCCATCACTGGTTTAAACTGTCTACAACTAGACTATGGAAGAAATGTTGCATTTCATCTTTATACATATATCAGATGTTTTTAAACATCAATTATTAAAGGAGTTTAATTGGAGTTTTTTGCTTCACTAATGCCTATTGCATTAAATAATAATAATAATAATAATAATAACAATAATCAATTGTAAGCCTATTGTACTAAGCCAGATTTAGGCTAGTCTCACAATGGGTGCTATGGGTGGGTGCCTGGCCTGGTTAGCTGCCACTCTAAGAGCTAATTTTAACATAACTTTTATATATTCAAATTGGTTTTAAGCCTATTAATAGGCAGTGGGAATGTTCCTCATTTTGTGCTTTTTTGAAAAGAAGTGGGATGGAGCCTTTCCTCATTGTGGCTTTCTTTTCTCCTACCTAAACAACTATTAGGATTAAATCAGAGCCTCTAATGGTAGCTCTTGTAGAATCTTCTCTTCTGACATGACATTTTTGCCCCATTTCTCCTCTTTTAGAATGATTTTCCCAAGCCCACCTGCTCCCTCTCTAGCTAGGCCCTTCATCACCATCGAGCTGGTCTTCCATTTCAATGAAGAGTCCTTTTAGTGAAAGATTTCTGATGCTGAGTACATGGCCAAGCGTGAATCTCTGTCCAGCATGCATGCCGCTGCCACAGCAGTGACGACTCCCACCTTTTGGTGCTCCCTCAGGAGGGTGGGGAGGTCTATCACTCCGGAAACTTCAGCAAAACTCAGGGCTACACTATGACCGCAGAAAAGAAGGGGAGGAGAGCTTAAAACCAGTTCCAGAGATTTAACTGAAGGAATGAACAAATCCTTAACTCCCAGTCTGACAGAATTGGTCCATAATTATAGGAATTGTCAATGAATTCATGTCACCAGGCAATTAGTGGTAATCTAGTGGCAGTTCTGTGGGGTGGGGCCGTCTGCACTTCCTCCCTTTATGGAGGAGAGTGACCTTTCAGATTTTATACCTGACTCAGGAGATTAACTTCTAGTTATCTGATTGCCAGTTCGCCCTTCATCAAAAAGAAAATGAGATACTGCATGGCTTAGTAAACAGAGAGTTGGTCTCTGAGTCAAGACGAGCTGCCTGGGTTTAAGTCTACTCTTTGATAATTACTGGCTATATGAGCTTGGATAGATCACTTTACCTTTCAACCCCAGGCAAGTCAGAGATGACAAGTTCAGAGCAGGTTCCTGTCTACATTGGTAAAGGAGTTTCTTCAAGGAGAGTTCCCTTTCCCCAAAGTGTCATAAATCAGTAAGGGATTGCTTGTTTTTTATCAAAAGAAAAAGTGAAATTGGGGGTGAAATTCATCTTCTGAGACATCAATACCAGCACAGCCTTGGGCTATACTAAAGCTTGGCATCCAAATCAGTGTGGCCATAGTTAATTTTTCCTTAAAAGGCATTGAGAGGGCAGATGGGTGGCTCAGTGGATTGAGAGCCAGACCTAGAAATGGGAGGTCCTGGATTCAAATCTGACCTCAGACACTTCCTAGATGTATAACCCTGAGCAAGTCACTTAACCCCCATTGCCTAGCCCTTACTGCTCTTCCACCTTGGAACAAATAGGCAATATTGATTCTAAGATGGAAGGAAAAGGTTTTTAAAAAGGGCATTGAGACCTTAAAGCAGGGATTCCCAAAGTAGGTGCCACCAACCCCTGGTGGGTGCTGCAGCGATCCAGGGGGTGGTGATGGCCACAGGTGCATTTATCTTTCCTATTAATTGCTATTAAAATTAAAAAAAATTAATTTCCAGGGGCCTAAGTAATATTTTTTTCTGGAAAGGGGGGGATCAAATTGTTGAGGTTGCTTCCTAATCATTTGAGGACAAAGTAGCTAGGACTGTTTCCAAGCATATTCTAAGCTTATTGGCCAGTGGATCAGGATGAGTAAAGTTAAGGGAACTTTGCTTACCTAGATCAGCTTGAGGTGTCTTCAGTGCTTAGCCTTCTCCTCCTTTGGCTAAGTAAATCTGTTGTTAACTGTTCAGTGACATATGAGTGAATCATTTTGTTCCAGTATTGAAGCTAAACTCCCAGGGGACTGGTCTGAGTCAGACCCAAAGAAGAGTAGTTTGATAGAACACATTTATCACTGGCCCTTTCCCCCTACCTTTTTCTGGGCACAGCCCAGTCATACGTAGAGAAAAATCTCACAGACTAGATTACGGGTCCTCTAAAGACTTTGCCTAAGCCTTATCCTTCTATACGTTCACCGGAGCAGCTGATCCTGTAGAGTTTGGTCCCATGATTGAATTCGCTACATCAAACGCTTTTTTCTTTATCAAAGGAAATCATTATACAGGGTGAGCTGGTAAATGTTTAACAACTAGCTCTAGGGAAGAAATGTATGCGTGACTTCAAAATTTACCATTTTCTCCATCTCATTCTTTGGTCTAGACTTTAGACAATCAACGAAGCTATTAATTGAGTCCTGGTTTGTAACATTTGCTGATTTCTGAGGTGTAAAATTTAACAACCAGCTGTTCTAAACCAGTAAAACCTTAGTTCAAGATCAGATTTTTATCATAAACATTCAGCCATTGCCTAGTGTTACCCTAGACTAATTTGGCCTCTGGATATGGTTATGAAGGTGTGATTAAGTTCAAAACCTGAGCCAATTTTTAAAAATATTTTTGGGGTTATCTATTTATTTTAAAATCTATCAGGCTGTGTGACCCTGGGCAAGTCACTTGACCCCCATTGCCCACCCTTACCAATCTTCCACCTATGAGACAATACACCGAAGTACAAGGGTTTAAAAAAAAAAATCTATCAGGCAGGGGGCAGCTGGGTAGCTCAGTGGATTGAGAGACAGACCTAGAGACGGGAGGTCCTAGATTCAAATCTGGCCTCAGACACTTCCCAGCTGTGTGACCCCCATTGCCTAGCCCTTGCCACTCTTCTGCCTTGGAGCTGTTACAATTAAAAATGATAAAGACTGATATAAATATAGAAATTAGTAGTTTAATTAAAGCCATGCTGATAGGGATAAAATCTTTAGACCACGTGCCTGTAAGAATTCACATTGCCTCAGCCATTTTTATCTTTCATATCTTACGCTAGTAGCTAAGAGAGCAACTTCCTCCTCACCCAGGAGATTTAACCCCTCTCTTACATCATCATACTTCCTGTTTGCCATGAGGAATCATGGGAAATGTAGTTTCAAAGTCTCTCACATGTCCATAGGAAATATATAACATACTTTTAAATGGCATCTTCCCAATTCCAAATGTACAGAGCCAATACGTGGTATTGACTCCAAGATGGAAGATAAGGGTTTAAATAAAAAAATAAAATCCATCAGGCAGAAAAGTGGTAAGGACTAGGCAATTTGGGTTAAATGACTTGTCTAGGGTCACACAGTCAGGAAGTTATTTGGTTTTTACACCTCAGATATCTCACAACAAACACTCAGACATCTCCCCCATCCCACAAAGTACATTTCCTAAAACAGGCAAGAAAGCCAGTAAAAGATTTTATATATATATATCAATCATCTCTCTTTGGTGGCAGCAAGTAATTAAATGTAAGACACACAATCTTCCCTTGTGTTAACTAACACTAAACTACAAAAATGACATGTACTATTACTTGCAAGTACTTCTTTTAAGCAATTTTTCTTATCTATTTTGGTGGAATTAACTTTTCTGTGTATTTGTTGTGTGGATTTTTTTGGGGAAGTATTTGCATAAAAAAGAAAGTGTCAAAAATAATAACAAAAATTTATCTAAGGGTTTATTGGAGTAATGTTATTTGTAATTTAAAAAATTGTGAATAACTAGAAGTGTCTGAAAGTAAGAAGTGGTTGAACATCTGGGGAACACCCAACAAAACAGTAATTCTGGGAGTCCTGCCACAAACTATAGGGAAAATTTGTGTTCCCTGAAACCTGTTTCTAAAGTTAAGCTATTAGCAACAGTCACTGGCATATTTTTCTAGGCCCAGTTGTTTGTTGGGTGGGCAGAAAGAACATAACCCCTATACCAGAGGGTGTGGTCAATCTCTACCTGGCTACCATATTCCTTCTTGTGTTCAGTGCTTGTGAATCTTGTCAGGGGAAGCTCATGGAATCAGAGTCTCAGAGTAGGAATGGGCTTTTTCTGTGAAACCAAAACCTGGATAGGAATCTCTTTTACAATATTCCCATCAAGTAAGTCATCCGACCTGTTTGAGGACCTCTAGTAAAGGAGAAACCACTACCTCCGGAGGCAGCCCATTCTACTTTGGGGTAGCTAAAGTTTTCTTTATCTCAAGCTTACATTTGTCTTTTTGCAATGTGTTCTCTTTGTTTTTCTGCTAGTTTTTCCCTTTGAGAATGAGGTGAAAAAAAATCTAATTTCACTTTCAGGTGATAACCCTTCAAATACTTGGAGACAATTATCCTATTTCCAGACAAAAACTACATTTTCCTTCAAGCAATTCTTCATTATTCTCTTCTGGATACTCCACAGTTTATAAGTTTCCAAAATAGGGTACCCAGGACTGAAAAACATACATAAATACATAGTCTGATCAGGATACAGTAGAGTAGACTTAACTTTCAGTCTAGATCATGTCTTTTTATCCTCATAGCCCAAGATCACATTATTATTATCAATATTTTGACTTGCATCTTATTGTTGATTTCTTTTGAATCCCTAGTACATTAAAAGACCCTAATGTTTTTCATAGGAACTGTTGTTGGGTCACACTTCCCCAAATAATTTTTTCAAATTTATGTAAGACTACATTTATCTCTACTTAATATTCTTTTATTAAGTATGATTCATAATTCTAGCCTGTAGAGATCTTTTTGGAACCAGACTCAAGTCATCCTGGTTTTGTATCATCTGAAATTTTGAAATGCATTACATCTGTCCATTTTTAACCAAGTGATAAATAAAAATCTTACATAACCCAAGGCCAAGAATCCTTGAGACACTTCACTAGAGACTTCCATATTGATATTGTATCATTAATTAAAAAAAAAAACCAAACCTCCTGCTTTCTACCTTAGTAACAGTTCTTAGACAGAAAAGCAAGGGCTAGGAAAACAGGATTTAGTGATTTGCCCAGGGTCACATAGGTAGGAAATGTCTGAGATCAGATTTGAACCCAGGTCCTTCCAACTTTAGGCCTGGTGCTTTATTCCACTGAGCCACAGTGTGCCATTTATTTCCTTATTTATTTGTTTAAAATTTTTATTTATTTTTACAAATATTTTTCCATGTTTCCATGATTCATTTTCTCCACCCCCCCCCCTTTTTCCTCCCCCATCCCAGAGTTAACAAACAATTCTACTGGGTATACAAACGTTATCACTTGATACCTAAATTTTTGCTATAGAGCAATCTTTCAAAGTTAAAACCCCAAATCACATACCCATATATACAAGTGATAAGGGATGTCATATGTTTTTCTTTTGTGTTCCTACTCCCATAATTCTTTCTCATAAATCCTTCAGGAGTGTCCTGGCTTGTTGTGTTACTACTGGTAGTAAAGTTCATTATATTGGATAGTTCCACAATATTTCACTTTTTGTGTACAATATTCTCTTGGTTCTTCTCATTTCACTGGACATCAGTTCATTGAGGTTCTCCCAGTTCATATAGAAATCCTCCAGATCATCATTCCTTACAGCACAATAGTATTCCATCACCATCAGATACCACAATTTGTTCAGCCATTCCCCAGCTGAGGGACACTCCCTCATTTTCCAATTTTTTTGCCACCACAAAGAGCGTGACTATGAATATTTTTGTATAAACATTTTCCATTATCTTTCTGAGGTTCAAACTCAGTAGTGGTATTGACAGATCAAAGGGCATGCAATCTTTTAAAGCAGTTTGGGCATAATTCCAAATTGCCTTCCAGAATGGTTGGATTAATTTACAATTCCATCAGCAATGCATTAGTGCCCCAATTTTGCTGCATCCCCTCCAACATTTATTATTTTCCTTTGCTGTCATATTGGCCAATCTGCTAGATGTGAGGTAGTACCTCAGAATTGTTTTGATTTTCATTTCTCTAATTAGGAGGGATTTATAACACTTTTTCATGTGATGATAGTTTTGATTTCTTCATCTGAAAACTTCCTATTCATGTTCCTTGACCATTTGCCAATTGAAGAATGGCTTGATTTTTTGTACAATTGACTTAGTTCCTTCTAAATCTGAGAAATTAGACCAATGTCAGAGGTTTTTGTTATAAAAATTTTTCCCAATTTGTTGATTCTCTTCTAATTTTGGTTGCATTGGATTTGTTTCTACAAACCCTTTTAAATTTTATGTAATCAAAATTATTCATTTTACATTTTGGAATGTTCTCTATCTCTTACTTGGTCTTAACTTTCTTCCTTTTCCCATAGATTTGACAGTTATATACTATTCTACCTAATTTTATGCCATTTATTTTTTAAAAATAAGTTTTCATTAACATTTTCTTCCTTTCGTCATCATACTTATCTCAGAGCCATCTTATATAACAAATAGTATTTTTAGAGGGGTAAAATAGCACAATTAAGAGATACATTAAAAAAGTTAAAAAACCTATTCAACATGTAATACCTGTGAACCTCCCATCTCCATGAAGAAGTAAGTTGGGAGTAACTTCTCATAGATCTTTATTTGAATCTTGCTTGATCTTCATAATTTTGTCAACATTCAGTTTTGATTTTCTGGTGTGTAACTGTACCATTCATTTTTTTAAAATTACCAATGTGTTTTATTTTTATATCACAAATATTCCCAGATGAGTCCCACTCCAGGAGAGGCCTCCTCTCAAAATAGAACAATTAAAAAATAAGAATATTTCATATCTGATACATTCCTCCCTGTAAATCAATTTCCTATTTTTTTTTAAACCCTTACCTTCCATCTTGGAGTCAATACTGTGTATTGGCTCATAGGCAGAAGAGTGGTAAGGGTAGGCAATGGGGGTCAAGTGACTTGCCCAGGGTCACATGGCTGGGAAGTGTCTGAGGCCAGATTTGAACCTAGGACCTCCCGTCTCTAGGCCTGGCTCTCAATCCACTGAGCTACCCAGCTGCCCCCTATTTCCTATTTTTTTAATGAATCAAAATCTCATTTCTCTTCTTTTCACCCCTCACAGAAAAAAGAATAAAAGAAGAATTATTTCTTTGCAACAAATACAGCAAAGCAAAACAATCTCCCTCATTAGCTATATATAGAAATATGTATGCCTCATTCTACATCCTAAATCTACTGTATTGAGCCATTAATGACTACTCGGTCAGATCAATAGACTAGTTAGGAATGTAGAATTTAAAATTAATATTCAATATCTCCAAAGTATAATATTTATACATTTATTAATATTTAACTAGAGAGCTAGAGAAAGCAGGGAGGGCTTACCCAAGCTCCTCAGGTGGAGAGAGAGAGAGAGAGAGAGAGAGAGAGAGAGAGAGAGAGAGAGAGAGAGAGAGAGACACGTTACCCAAACCTTAAATATGAAAATGTAAAGGATGCAGGTAAACAAAAAAAGGAACCTTGGGAGGAAGAGAGAATTTTGGGAGATGAAGTCCAAAGGATATAAAATTTCTACTTATACAGGAATCTACTTAATTCACTAAGCCTGCATCTTTCTATTTTACCTACAAGGAGAAAGAGACTTTGTTGAAATCTAGGTAAACTCCATTTTACAGCATCCCTCTAATGTAGTTATTTTGACAAACAAGGAAATTAATTTAGTCATATCAGACTTGTTCTTGATGAAGCTGACACTTGGAGATCATCACTTCCCTTTCTAAATTTTCATAGACCATAATTTTAATAATATGGCCAGGAATCATTGGTTTCTAGATAGAAGATAATCTTCTTTTTTTCTAAAAATCAAGACATTTACCCTTCTCCATTTCTTTGGCAATTCTACCATTCTCTACAAGCGTGTGCAGACTACTGCTAGCAATCTTAGCTTAGAAAGCATATCTGCTATTTTTTTTTTTAGTACCATAGGAGGTATGTACTTACTCTGAGCTTAATGACTTGAATTTATCAAGGGGAGCTAAGCATTTTCTTGCTATCATTTCATTTAGGCTTAAACTCTATTTTAACCATTTTCTCCTATCTTTTGCATTTACAAAGTTCATTCTCTATGATTTTAAATTTCTAATTTTTCTGTGAACTAGAGAATGTTCATTCTCTTTGACAGAGAAAACAAGCCAAACAGGAATTGAATACTCCTGTTCCCCTGTGCCATTCATTATCATTATTCCAATCACCTTGAACAGCAGTCCTAGCCTTTTTATTTAATCCTCCTCTTTTCTTCAACATAGCTTTAAAAAACTCTTTTATTGTTTATTCTTTTATTCAGTTTCAGTTTATAGTTTGATATATTTGATATATGTATATATCAAAGCTATAGTTTGATACTATTATTTTTTGATTCAAAGATATTTTATTTTCCCAATTACACATAATAATAATTTTTAACATACATTTCCCCAAATGATAAGATTTGAACTCTCTTCTTCCTCCCTCTCCCTTCCCCCACAGATGCTAAGCAATTTGATCTGGGCCATACACGTATTGTCATGCAAAACACACTTCCATTACCAATCTTCCACCTATGAGACAATACACCAAAGTACAAGGGTTTAAAAAACAAAACAAAACACACTTCCTTATTGGTAGCTATTTTCAGAGACATGAAGATTGAGGGCTATACTTGATCTACGTCATGCCCTCACTGAACTCTTACCCACATCAGAACACAAAAATTATTTTGTCCCATCGAGAATTATCCGACATTCACCTTACACATCAATCTTGCTGCATATCTCTCTCATCCAATGACTTGCATAGCATCGCATTTTCTCTTTTATACTCCAGGTCGACGGTACTGATGGAGGGAGCCAGCAATTGATTGTCTTCACAGATACTGCAAAAGAGAGGATTGAAATAATTTCTATCTATTTCTATCCCATCTTAGACTGCAGTCAAATGGATAAAGAATATCTGCTAGTTTTAGGGGGAAAGAATATCTGCTAGTTTTAGGGGGTTTTGTCAATGGATTGATAGAGGATGATTAAAGTGGCAACCGTTTTGAACTAAATGGATGATTGATTAATGACTTTTACAAGTCCATTCCCACTTTCTCCCATCAGATGAGAAATAGATCATGTCTTATTCCTTTAGGCTGAGGGATTGTTGCAGGACTATCATACCCACAGCAGTCACAGCATGGCACCGAAACACAAAATGACTGTGTCCTTGTCTCTGGAAAGCTAAGGACAAAATCTACTGTGTGACACAGACTCTGGATTTCATTTCTGTCCTTTATTAAAGGCTGATGGTTCACTTAATGTGTTCTCTCTCTCTTCTCTTCCTCCTTCTGTCTTTTAAAGAATTTACTTTCGATGCCTTTTGGCAAAATGTAATTGTAGCTTATTTCTGGGTGACACCCAGAGATATTCAAAGACCAGCTGTATGCCCAAATAACATTTTTATTGCTGTCAGCTGTTTCTGCTGTCACTGGGTGTTGATTAGTATCCACGGGATACAGCAGAAGTACATTACACTGGGCTCAAACAGACAGCACTAACTTTGCTCAAAAAACATTGGAACTATATATCCCTTCCCATTAGTAGACTGTGCCTGATTAGGCTTTTATTTCCTGTTGCTTCCACTCTAAATTAATGACTCAGTTATTGCTCCATAAACTGATCTGAAACATGAAGGAAAGAAAAGAGATTGTCTCAGAGAGAGAGGGGCAGCCATTTACACAGAAATGCAAATAAAACATAAAATCTATTCTCAGACATTTTCAAGTGTCAGAGCCGCTGCCCTCCTGGGAATTGACTGTTTTTCAGAAACTCCTTGGTGAGAAGCTGTGTGATTTCAGTTGGTAGTCGTCTGGGCCATTCTGCAGGTATTATGTTTCAGGCACTGTGCTAAGCACTAGGGATACACAGAAAAGCAAAAAGCAGTCCCTGCCCTCAAAAAGAAACTTGCTTTTTTTCTAGCGAATGGGATCAAGAACACTCCAATTCTTTCAGAGCTTCCAAAACAGGTTTCTGTTGCCTAAATGGAGGCAGCTGGTGTTGATTTCTGTAATAACCAAACACAAACAACAGATGAGGAAAATGAAGCTCAAAGTCACACAACTGGCTAGTATTGATGCCTGGGCTAGAACTCAGGTTTGTTGGCTCCAAGTCCAGGGAGATTTCCATTACTAATAAGGATATGGTCAATTTGAGTTGAGTTGTTTGGTAGGATGGTTGACTGAAAGCCTAAATATGATGACTACAGACTGAATAAATCTAGCTTTATTGTGGGCCAGGCCTAAACTAGGTCATTCTAATGATTCAGGATCAAGGGTTAAAATTCAATGAGTCACTTGTGGACTTACCCAAAAAGGCAATAAAAATCACTTTACTACTTAAAAGATCCAAAGAATCCATTTCAGTTAAAAGGATACACAACATATATATATATAAAATCTCCACAATTACCAATTCAGAAAAATGTCCTTCATGGATTGTAGGAGCTCAGGAGTCTTTGACACCAGTTCTTAGCTGCTGGGGTCTTTTTTTTAAGACTTAAGAGGCAAGGCACCCAAACAGTCATCAGAAAGAGGACCAGCCCAGATCATTCAAGGGTATTGGTTTCTCTTCTCTCCTCCCACCCCTTGGCTTTGTAAGACCAGGGAAGGGAAAGGAGAGCTGGAAAGGGATGAAAGACAAAGAAGGGAGAAGGAGGAGGCCCTGGCCCCAGATGCAGCAATGCTGGAACCATGGGCATTTTTTTTTTTTTTGGTTGAGGTAGCTGAGACTGGGAGAGGTTAAGTCATTACTTTTTATGACAATTAGTGATTGGCCAAGTTTCTTGGCTGTGGATCTAATTTTCATTACACCATGCTTCCTGCTGTCCTCTGAGCCCACTTCTCTTCTCGCTCCATACTACTCTCCTTGGTAATTTCATCAGCTTCCATGGATTTAATTACATTCTCTGTGCTGATGATTCTCGAATCTACCTATCCTGCCCCAAACTCTCTGCTGACTTCCATCCCATTTCCATTTGTCTGTCAGACATCTCAAACTAGATGTCTAGTAGTTATCTTAAACTCAGTATGTTCAAAATGAAACTCATTATCTTTCACCCTAAACTGTCCCTTCCTTTTACCTTCCCTATAATTGTAGAGGGCAACATCATCCTTCCAGTCCCTCAGACTTGCAACCTAGGAGCAATTCTATGCTCCTCATTATCTCTAACCCCCCATGTCCAATCTATTGCCAAGATGATTTCACCTTGGCAATATCTTTTGAATACTCTCCCTTCTCTCCTCTGACACTGCCACCACTATAGTACAGGCTCTCATCAGTTCATACCTAAACTATTGAAATAGCCTTCTGTGGGCCTGCCTGCCTCAAGTCTCTCTCTACTCCAATTCATCCTCCATTCAGCCTCTAAAGTGATTTTCCTAAAGCACAGGACTGATCATGTCACATCTTTACTCAATAAACTCTAGTGGCTCCCTATTGCCTCTAGGATCAAATGCAGAAAGCTCTGTTTAGCTCTATTTTTAAAATTTAAAAAAATTTTTTCCATGTTTCCATGATTCATTTTCTTTTCCTCCCCCTCCCAGAACTGACAAACAATTCCACTGCATTATACAAGTGTTATCACTTGATACCATTTCCATATTATTCAAGAAAGCTCTGTTTAGCATTCAAAGTTCTTTATAACCTAACACTCACCTACGTTTCTTTTCAAATCTTTATTTATTTAATTAAGTTAGAACATTTTTCCCATGGATACAGGATTTATGTTCTTTCCCTCCTCTCCTTTCATCTCCCTCCCATAGCCGACACACAATTCCACTAGGTTTTATATGTGTCACTGATCAAGACCTATTTCCATATTATTGATATTTGCAATAGAGTGATTGCTTAGAGTCTACATCCCCAGCCATATCCTCATCAAACCATGTGATCAAGCAGTTGTTTTAATTCTGTTTCTACTCCCACAGTTCTTCCTTTGAATGTGGACAGCGTTCTTTCTCATAAGTCCCTCAGAGTTGTCCTCCTCACCCACTTTTCTAATCTTACATGTTACTCCCTGCCACAGTGTCTTCGATCCAGTGACACTGGCCTCTTGCTGTCTCACAAACAAGACATTCCATCAAGAATTTTTGCTGGTATCTCCCATGCCTGGAATTCTCTCCTTTCCCTTTTCTGCCTACCAAGCTCCCTGAATTCCTTCAAGTTGCAAGAAACATCCCATCTTATATTGTAAGCTTTCTCCTAAACCTCTTAATTCCAGTGCCTTCCTTCTATTAGTAATTTCCTATTTATTGGTATAGAACTTGCTCGCTCTCTCTCTCTCTCTCTCTCTCTCTCTCTCTCTCTCTCTCTCTCTATCTATCTATCTATCTATGTCTTCTCTATTAGATTAGCTACTTGAGGGCAAGGATNGTGTGTGTGTGTGTAGTGGTGGTGGTGGTAGGGAGGACATTCCATGGAGTTCCTAAGAACAAAGGGAATGTAAAAGTTAAAAGACTAGCACCTCTGTAATCCAGAATCCTGACATGGGAATTAATAACAGTGTATAAAAATAAATTGTCACACTATTATTTTAAAATATCCACGTAATAGTGTAAAGTTTTTTAAACATCATTATTGTAGTCAAATGGTACTAGCTCAAATTATCAATCTTTTATGAAGATTAAGTTCTTCTTCTAAAGCATTAGTTCTCCAAAAATTATACCATGGCAGCTTGAAAAATGGTCCTTCAGCACACACATTATTCTATAGTAATATTATAATAAATAACTTTGTTTCATCATAATAATGTTGACACAATATTCAATGTCTTTTTAGCAATAGACAACAAGCAGTGACACTGATATTCAATGGCATGATGGTTACTTGAATCAACTTGTCTGATCTGGGGACATAACTTTCAGTGGAAAACCTTGCTGTGAAATCATTAGATCCTAGATTTGGGGGAAAATTAACATAAAATTATTTTATGTAACCTATTATTGAAGATGATTAATACCTACTGTCTGGATGATCAGGGTGATGTGATCTAAGCAATTGATATCTTTGAATTTCAAGGTAGGCTAAAGGGGAAAAAATCTGATATGAATCTAGAGCATTAACTTGACCCCATATTCTAGAAAAAGACTAGTCCTTAAACTCCCTGGGCGAACCCTCACGAAACCGACTCTTGAAACCTCTGAGAATTTTGGCCCTGGAGCTCCTTTTCCTTTTTCCCTGGTTCCATATTTCTGCTTTGAGTAATTCATTATGCAGACCATAGCCCAAAATATTATCCCTCTGTCTTACCAGGCCATGCAAGAATCCCCAAACCAATAGGAAAATAATTTTATTAAGGCATAAGAACAATGCTTTTCAGTTGATAAATGGGCAATTTTCAAGAGCAGAAATCCAGGTTATCCTCAACAGTGTGAAAAATTGCTTCAAAAACACAAATAATTAAAGAAATATAAGTTAAAACAACTTTAATGCTCTACTTCACACTTATCAGTTGATAAAGATATCAAAAAAGGGAAATGACAAATGGAGGAGTTGCAGGAAAACAGATACCATAATGTCCTTTTGGTGGAGCTGTGAATTGGTTCAGCTGTTCTGGAAAGTAATTTAGAATTTGCCTCTAAAGTTAATAAAATGTGCACAGTCTTTTCTGTAGTAATACAACCACTAGCTTTATACCCCAAAGAGATTAAAGAAAAGGGAAAGGACTCATGCATAAAATATTTATAACAGTTCTTTGTGTGGTAACAAAAAAGGAAACAAATGGGGTGCCCACCAACTAGGGAAGGGCTAAACAAATTATGGTATGTGGGCATAATTGTGGTGTAAGAAACAACAAAATAGACGATTTTAGAAAAAGTACCTGGGAAGACTAGAATGAACTGATGCATAATGAAATGAGGAGAACCAGGAGAACATTGTCTACAATGTAATCATTGCAAAGGAAAACAACTTTATTCAATGTAGTGACCAAGCACAAATCCAGAGAATCAGTGTTACTCATCTCCTGATGGAGAAGTAATGAACTTAAGGGGCAGAATTAGTCATATTTTTTTCAGACATGGTCAATATAGGAATTTGTTTTGCTTCACCATGCTTCTTTGTTATAAGGGTTCTATTTTTCTTTCTTTTGGAGGAAGAGAAAATAATTTCTTTTTGAAAATAGAAAAATTGAAAACAAATTTTAATTTTAAAAAATAAAAGAGGGAGGGGGCTTGAACTTAGTTTCCTTCAATAATGATTTCCTTTGAACCTTACAACCACCTTTATAAAGTCAGAGATATAGGTATCACCCTCATTTTACAGAAGAGGAAATTGACACTTGTATAAATTTATTGACTTGCTTATCACCCTATAATTAGTAAGTGTCAGAAGGAGGATTTGAATCTATATTGTCTTGATTCCAAGTCCAGCACTGTAGCTACTACATCACATTGCTGCTTCCAACATATATGTTGTCCTGCTAAATTAATGCACTGTCCATCCAATTGCATGTCATAATCTAAATCAATAGTCTACAAGCTGTTGTGGTGGGATATCCCTATCATTAAAAAATGGGAGGCTGTATGGTATAAGTAAATGGTAAGCTAGCCTTAGAACCAGGTAGACCTGGGTTCAGACCCTATACTTGGTACATACTACTTGTGTGATTCCAGACAAGTTGCTTAGCCTCTCATGGCTCTTAGGCAACCTGAGTTAACAGGAGGAGTTTCCTTACCTGTGAATTCTCTATATCAATGATATCATAGGTCTAGTCTTTTATGCAGTGATATAACCCTATAAATTATATACATTTATTGCTATTATAATAATATATACATTATAAAATTGACATATTGCTTTACACCCTTGATTCAGTAGCCAACCCATGACTTATTTCCAACACAATCTACCATCATGTATCTTTCAGGATTTCCTTACTCTATTCCTTGCTGATCAAGGTCTTAATCTTCCGATTTCTAAGTCAAATGATAGAGTTTCAGGATAGTTATAAGCTAAAGTAATGGTTATTCATAGTGGATTCCAAATGTCAATGGAAAAATTCTGATCCTATTTCTTCCCTTCTTCTATGTCACATAATGGCTAAAGGGAGTGAGAAGAGGGGTCTGTGCTAGGGAGCAGTCATGAGTGAGTAAGATCTCCAGCTTTCCATTTTTATTATGGATATGGCAGAATAGGTCAAACAGAATTAGCTGGCATGGGTGGCTTACGATCTGGATCTTATCTTTTCCACAAACCTACCCTACCTTCCCTATTACTGTTAAGCACACCACCATATTTACTGCAAAGGGATAGTGTAAAGAAAGGAGATGAAGGGTAGTATAGAGATAGGGTATTTCAGAAGTATGCTGATAACTGTTTAACAACCAGATCTCTGAAAAAAGTATATACAACATGTATTTAAGTTTAAATCTTAATTATTAACATTTTCTCCATCATTTTCCCAAGTTTAGATAATCAACAAAACAAAGCAAGCCCTGATTTGTAATATTTGCTGATTTCTGAGATGTAAATCCACTGAAAACTTAGCAATTGGCTATTAAAAGCTGGCCAGAGTCAGCTTCAGCATAGCACTAGAACTGGCTATATTGAGCTTGGAGAAGAGAAGATGTGATGGGAAGATGGTATGAATGTATATGGTATGAATGGTATGATGGTATGATACATATCTTTGGATATTTGAAGATATGGAATAAATAAGTTATATGGAATAAAGTTTCAACTTGTTATGCCTGGACCAGAAGGCAGAACTGGGAATGTGGAGGAAAACTTTCCATAGCTAAGGATAGTGAGAACAATGAGAAGGATCCATGTCTCCTTTCAGATATAGATGGAAAAGATAGTTGCATGGTAGACCAGGGATAGGGGAAACAGAAGAAAACCTCTGGTGAGAGAGCAATGTAGTGTTGAACTCTGTCATGGGGGAGTGAATGTGGGTTGGGTGCTTTGACAGGTCCCAACTTGTCTTCAGTAGAACAAATCACATGTGCTGAATCTCAAGAGGAAGGTAGCCCAATGGAGGGAGGGTGTGTAATAGTTTCAGATCTGAGTCCTTTACTGTGTAAATAAAATTTTTATGTATAAGGGTGGGAGTTTCTACCTCCACCCTGATTAATATAATTACAGAAGGAATAGAAACCTTGATTCAATATATCCACCTATCAATCAACAGAATAAACTAGGCATTAAGGAATTTCTTTATAACCTCATCAATGTGTGGAGAATCCCTTAATCAGACTGAAAAGGATCATAGTATTTTTGGCCACTGGATGAAAGGCAGATGATTCCATATAAGAAACATTTTGTGATTAGTTGAGATGACCAAGTCACATCTCTTATACTTATAAAATAGTAGTCAGGTTCAGTGATGAGGCCAGTCAAGCAATGAACCAGCTCTACAGCAAATAGTCCCAGGTTTAGGCACCTGAGAGAAAATTCCCCTGGGCAGAAGGGAGAGAGTTTGTGTCTTTGTCTCTCTTTGGTTTTTTTTGGCTCTTGCTTTTCTGTCTCTATTTCTCTGTCTTTTCCCATTAAACATGTCACCAGAAAGATGAGACCAATTAGAGAAAAGGTATAGAGCAGAAAGACATAATAAAGGCAAACAGATGGTCCCTTGAGAAAGGAAGAGCTATATACCCAGTGATAGGGAGACACCGAAGACAAATATAAACACAGAAAGATAGCTACTTGAAAGAAAAAAAAACAATTTGAGGACTCTCATTGACTTTGTGTGTATTTGTGGAACAGTGTGCCCCAAACTTTTATGGGGAAAGTGTTTTTTTTAAACCAACTATTCTTGCAAAACAATCTTAGTAAATATCCCTTCTTAAAAATTTGGCTGACCAATGTCAATGAAAAGCAGACTGGAGGTGGGGTAATACCAGAAAACCTAACCCTTTAGAGCAGGGGTCAGCAACGTATGGCTCTCAAGCCATATCTGGCTCCACCTCCCGACCAGCCAGTCCGGGCAGAGCCCCAGGATGTGCCTCAGGGGGCCCTTCAGCCCCTGCCCCATATTCTAGTGCCTTCTGCCTCCATCCTCCTCCTTCCGAAGGCGTTTATGGCTCTCACGGCCAAAAAGGTTGCTGACTGTTACTACAGTAACTCCTAGAACCCTGAAGGAATATTAATTAACTCAGTTTTGGGGGAATCAGAATCCACAAATTGGAGTATGAGGTCCTAAGGGAATGTAATACATAATTTTCAGCTTTTTGAGCTTGTATGCTTATGTGTGTCCTTATAAAGGGAACTGATGGCTACTCCAAGATTTCTACTTGCCTAGTTAGGGATCACATCAGAGAATTAAGAGGCCCTCAAGGTATACCTGGGCCCTTTGTGTCAGAAGGCAGACTTGTAACATAAGGGTTACATTTCCCAATTCAGTTCTAAATAGGAAAGCTGCCTTTTATAAAGGGGCATAATATAGGACTTGCTATACTTTGAAAATAATTCATTGTAGGTTATAATAAACTACCCTATGATTTGTATCACTCAACAAAATAAAAAAGGCAGTTGGATGAAATTTGCATAGTAAAAGTTTTGATATTTGAGTCATTAACTTTTCTGTAGAATTAAAAAAAAACTTGATGATGTTCTAACAACTAATTATAAAGAGAAGGCCATGGGGAGGAGGGAGATTGAAGCTGAGTCAAAAGTTTAAGAGCTGGCATTGAGAGAGGGAAAGGGTAAAGAAATATTGGTTGCTAAGAAGGTGGAAGTCCGGCATAGAATCAAAGAGGGAAAAAACCTCACACTAAAGTGACAGAAGACCAGGAAACTATTAAGTTTTCCATGACAGCATGAACTTAACTACACTGAGCATTCTTGACAGGGTGGTTACAGAGGCCCCTAATATAGAGGACAGTCACAAGAGGTCAAAAAGTAATGACTGCACTAGGAAAAGGTCCCATAGGTTCAAAAATATGGATAGCAATTCTTTTTGTATTGGTAAAGAGTTGGAAAATAAAGACATGACTAAACCAATTATGGTATATGAATATAATAGAATATTTTTACACTGTAATAAATAATGAAAGAGATGGTTTCAAAGAAGCCTAGGAATAACATCAACTGATAAAGAGTAAAGCATGAGCAGAACAATTAATACTAATGCAATGGTGTAAAAATGAATAATTTTGAAAGATTTAAGAATGCTGATCAATGATCCCAAAAGACTATGAAAGAATGCCTCTGATCTGACAGAGACATAATGAGTGAGATATGCAGATGAGACACATGTTTTTGAAAGTTGTCAATAAGAAGCTTCATTTTGCTTGACTTGTTTGTTATAAATATCTTTCTTTTCCTTTTCATGGAGATGGAAAGATGAGAAACAAAATAAATGCTTGATAATTGAAAAAAATTACAAAAAGAGAAGTAGTGAGCTTTAGTAGAGGCTCCCAGCAAGGAGATAGCTATCTGAACTCCACCTCCTCTTTTGTGATGTGTTTCATTTAGGAGAAGGGTCCACCATCCTTTTTACTGACCAGGTGCCATTTTAGTTAAGTCCAAGAATCTGAGGAATAGCAGTGTCTTCTAGTTTAACAGCTCAGAGTCCAGTCCAACCTCAGCAATGAAATAAATAAATAAATACATAAATAAAATACATAGACTGTCAGGGCACAAAGGGAGTGATGGGGTGATTAGGTTAACTGCCAACACACAAATACACAAGGGAATCACACACTCTCCACAAATACAGGACAGTGCTGGGGAATGAGTAGTGACAGGACTGAGAATGACCGTTGAAACCAATAGTCTTTCTAATTTAAGCCAGGGGTTAAACTACACAGATAGTGGGTCCTTTTTGGTTGTGGAGAAGGAAACAAACAGGAAGTAACAAAAATAGTTTAATAAAGGTAGGGAAGGAAGGTGGGAGAGGTTTAGACTAATCTAATACTGATAGGATCAGCCAACTGTCAGAAGGAACTGACTTCTTTGACTCTAGCACAGACAGACAGTCTGGATGGAAACAGGAGTGGCTGCAGTGTGCTATGGAGACAAAGGGGATTTCTTAAGCTCTTAGAGATGCTGCTGCAAGCTGAATCCACAATGATACGGGTAACTGGATAAATTCTTGGTCAGCTAGTAATCCACAAAACTGAAGTTAGAGGCACCCTGTAATTGGTCCACCAAATCACAGTGACTTGTCCTTCCTCAGTCTAGGTACTTGCTAGATGTTAACCCAAGATCTCCAAGGTTCAAGATACAAACAGCTAACAGGATCCCAGGAGCCAAACTACTTGCTTTAGAACTTGGCAGTTCCCAACAACCAACTCCCCCAGCTCATGCTGCATTCCACAGAGAATGTCCATGTCTCCCAGCAAAGATCTTGTCTCCTGCTGTCTGTGCATTGCTATATGTATATCTTTCCACCTCTCTTTATATTTGCCTATAACAGCAGTCATCATCTAGAAAAACAACCTCTGAAGAGAAGGGACCTGGATAAGGGCCCACTACCAACCTCTGACCAAAAACTACTGTAGGGAAGGCATTTTCTTGAGCTGTGGGAAGAGCAGAGATCCCAAATCCATCTACTCTCCTTCCAGCCCAGTTTCCCTAAATCATTAATCTAGGAAGCAACCTTGTGGATGTATATTCTGGGAATTATGACTCCCACATACTCAGTACTTGAGACCCAGAAAAGAAAGTTCTCACCACCAAAGTCCTTGGCATTGTTAAGTGATTTTTTTAAAATTTAAAAAAAAATTTTTTTTTTTTTGTTTAAACCCTTAACTTCTGTGTATTGTCTCATAGGTGGAAGATTGGTAAGGGTGGGTCAAGTGATTTTATATAAGAACTCAATATAGTTTTATCAATGGAAATGCCATTATAGAAGATACATCATCATTTAATTTTTTCTGTACTCTAAATACCTTTGGAACTTTTGATTTGACTTGAAGTTTTATCTCCCTTATACTATAATTTGAGCTCCCTGAGAACAGGGGTTATTTTGCTTTTCTATTTTTATTTTCAGCATTTGCCATAATGCTTTGCATGCTGGAAATGTTTATCAATTCCTCCCTCCCTTTCTCCCTCCTTTCCTCTTGTTCTTCTTCCCTTCCTCCTTCTCTCCCTCCTTTCCTCCTTCCCTCCCTCCCTTTCTCCCTTCCATGAATTAAAGAGCAGAGCTGAAGTCAGTGAAGATTAGTGAGTCAGTTTGGAGGTTAATTTAGTAGTAAAACAAGAATTAATGAATGACATGCAAGTGGAGAGAAGAGAATGGAAACAAGGTATACTGTGGAGGAAGAATCAGCAGGATTAATAAGTATTCCAAAATGAAGGTGAGGTAGAGGGAAAACCCAAGACTTTGAACTTGAGTGACTTGGAGGATCATGGTCCCAGGGAGGGAGGGAGGGAAGGAGGAAGGGAAGAAGGAACAGATGAAGGATATTAGCAGGCAAAGCAGGTCTATGATAGGGGAATATGATGAATTCAGTTTTGGACATGTTAAATTTGAGAGGTTAGTGGGATATCCAGGTGGAGATGTCTGTAGCTTCTTGGGGATGGGGAGCTGGAGTTCAGGGGCAAGTATATTATTAATAATAATAATATTTATATAGTGCTTGCTAGGTGCCAGGAATTGTGCTAAGTGCTTTACAATTATGATCTCATTTGATCCTTACTACAACCCTCTGGAGTAGGTTATGCTATTATTATCCCCATTTTATAGATGATGAAACTAATACAACAGGGATTTTTTAATGATGTGATCAGGATCCCAAAGTTAGGAAGGGTCTGAGGCTGGATTTGAATTCAGGTCTTTCTGACACTGAGTTCAGCACTCTCTCCACTGTGCCATCTAAATTAGGGCTAGATAGCTAGATTTGGGAGTTGTCTTCATAGATATGTTAATTAAAACAATGAGAATGAATGAGGTCTCTAAGAGAAAGAATATAGAGGACAAAGAGAAAAGTATCTAGGAAACTTCATTTCCTACCCACTTGCACTTCTTTGGATTCTATCATTCTCCCAGGAACCTCATCATCAGGAAACTCAATATCCTGCCAGATTATATAAACCTTGGTACTCATACTTCATCAGTAGTACTTTTAGCAACTTCTTTTCCTTTCATTAGATTATGGAGCAAAGAGTCCCTCCCAAAGCCTTTATTTAAAGAGGGTTTCCAGGACTGTCATCAGTTGGGGGTCTCCCCTCACTAGCTTGCTTATGTGTAAGGACTGTCTTACTTTTTAATATTTCTATCCTTAATACTTAGTCCAAGGCTGGTTACATAGTAGGCACCTAATAAATATTTATTTATTGATTGCCTACATTGAGTAGACGAGAAGATAATGATGAAAAAGAGTGAAATGGGCAGAGAAGGAACTTTCAGGCTGGTAAGAGGAAGGAGGAGTCAATGACATTTCTCTCAGAAATCCATGGCACTAAGGATATTCAGGAGGAGTGGTTGATCAACTATGTTAAGTGTTACAGAAAGGTCAGAGAAGATGAGGGCTGAAAAAAGTCATTGGATTTAGTAATTAAGATGTTATGGGAGATCTGGAAACCACTATATGATTTCCTACTTACCACTTCTAGAATTTCCAATTTCAACTTGTCCTCAAAGAATTTAAACTATTTTGACTGGCCAAATAGTAGAATTTGTTTTCATATTGAAGAGCATTTAAATCTCAATGTGATGAAAGTTTACATAAAAGGTGGAATGAAAGGTAATCCCTGTGCTACAGACAGAATAGATTTCATCATAACTAAACTATTATTTGCCTAAAGATTAAAAAAAAATTCCAACTTGAAAAAATACTTCTCCTTTGAAGAATAAATAAGAATAAAGTTCAACTAAGGAAACTAGAAAGACATCTTTGGATTTTTCCTCCAAAAGATCATTTGAAAAGAAAATATTGAAGTATGTATTATTTTCCAGAGATTGATTTAAATGGGTGAACAGAGCCAGTTAAGATGGGAGAAAACAAATTTCAAAGACTCTTCAGTGCTTCAGATCAGACTCAGAATGGATTTAATGTTCTGAACTTCCAAATGCAATGGCTACTGCTATTGGTAGATTTAGCTATTAGAAAATAACATGAAACTGAGGCAAATAGAAGTTAAATCACTTGCCCAGGGTCACAGCTAATAGGTGTTCAAGGGAGGATTCAAACTTAGGTCTTCCTCATTCCAAGTTTCAGGGCTCTATCCATTGTGTCATTTAGCTGCCTAAAGGATTCAATGAGGAAGGCTAGAAAAGGAAGAGAAAGAGGAATGGAACAAGAAGGGTCAAAGTTGAAGGAGAAGATGGAGGAGAAAGGAAGAAGAGTTGGAGGAAAAAGAATAAAAGGGGGATTGGAAGATGAGGAAGCTGAAAATTAATGAGGAAAAGAAGGAAGTTGGTAAGCTAAGGGAAAAGAAGTTAGATATAGCCATCAAGGTTCTAATGAAGTAAAATTTTAACTAGGTATGGAAGAAAAAACTTTGTAAATCTTAAAGGATATAACTTCTATATTTCATTGCATAGTACATATTAGGTCTTCCAGAGCTTTATTTGGTTTGATCTTCATCCATAAACTTCATAGTTATTATAAATTTAAGGTATATATGTATGGTTACTATCTAAATATATAAAGATATCAATCGACTCAGGTATAATATGATTAGATAATCTAATCCGAGATATAGTCCACCCCTTTTCAAAAGAGATAGCACTTGCCATCTCCACAGAGAGTAGGGGGCAATCTGTCCTTTAGATAGTTGGAGGAATTAGAGAAGATGTCAGTGGAGAAGATGATATCTGATCTGGGTCTTGAAAGAAGGGGAAAATTTTATTAGAGGAAAGCGTAGAGTCTATTTTAGATATGGGTGACAATAGATATAATTATTCAGAGGTAAGAATTGCACAAGAGGAGTGAACAATGAGGTTCTTTCCTCTACCCATAACTCCCACAATAAGCATACAATTAGCTGTCCATCACCTGATCAGTTTAGTTGCATGAATACCAGAAAGGATGGAAGGATCTCATTTCATCCATATTGTTAAATGCCTTCCTGAGACTTATTGAGAGGTAAGATCAATGATTTTTTTTCCTTTTTTAAAAAATTTAGAATATTTTTCAATGGTTACATGATTCATGATTTTTTTCCTCCCCTCTTATCTTTCCCCTCCTGGAGCTGACAAGCAGTTCCACTGGGTTATACATCTATCACTGTTCAAAACCTTTTTCCATGTTATTCACATTCACAGTAGAGTGATCCTTTAACACCAAAACCCTGATCACATCCACATTGAACCACGTAATCATTCATATGTTTTTCTTCTGTATTTATGTTCCCACAGTTCTTTCTCTGGATATGGATAGAGTCTATCACATAAATTCCTCTGGATTGTCCTGAGTCATTTATTGCTGCTAGTACAGAAGTCCATTACATTCATTTGTACCACAGTATATCTGTCTCTGTGTATAATGTTCTCCTGGTTCTGCTTCTTTCGCTCTGCATCAATTCCTGGAGGTCTTTCCAGTTCACATGGAATTGCTCCACTTCATTATTCCTTTCAGCACTATAATATTCCATCACCAACAGATACCATAATTTGTTCAGTCATTCCCCAATCAACGGACACTTCCTCATTTTCCAATTTTTTTTTGCTACCACAAAGAGTGCAGCTATAAATATTTTTGCACAAGTCTTTTTCCTTATTATCTCTTTGGGGATACAAACCCAACTGGGCCAAAAGGTAGGCATCTTTTAAAACCCTTTGTGCATAGTTCTAAATTGCCCTCCAGAGTGGTTGAACCAATTCACAACTCCACCAGCAGTATATTAGTAAGACCAGTGATTTTAAACAAGCATAACTGATTTTCCTTAGCTGTAAATTTTTAGACAAACATTGTTATCCAATATTATTTAGGGATTCTGGAAGTAAAGAGGTTACATTGCACAAAGGCACAGGAAGAATCATTCATTAGTTGCAAATAACTATCTTGTTGATCAAAAGGTGAATGAAAAGAAATTCTCATTCTTCTAAATTCTAAATAATTGATATACACCCAACTTCTGTCCTCAGTTCTGTATACACATTCCCATTGAAATCAGTTAGGGGCAACATGTGTGTAGTTGAGAAAGGAGCCTGCCTCACAGGCTAGACTTAGTATTCTTTTAGTCCTGACTGCTCCAGCAGCTCACTTCATAGGCTTCTGTTTTTGAAGAAAAAGTTCTCAACTTCTCTTTGCCTGTGATCTTAATGATGGTACAAAGAACAACATCAACTTTGTCAATGAACTTCAGGCACAGAATCAGAGCTTCAAAAACCTCTTAGGTTCTTTTAATTGGGATCATCCCTCCTTAGAATTGCACTAAGAAAAACGTTGGCTTTGGGGTTAATCTTTAAATCACTTTCATTCACTAAGTCCTACTTTGTTGTTTGAATAAACAGTATCAATGCCTACAAGCACTTATTAAGTAACTTCTTGGAGAGAAATAAAGTAACTAAAATTTGGTATTTGTTCTCAGAGAGCATTACTTTTACTAGGGGCAGATACAAGAGAAACAAGGAAGGACTGCAAATATCTGGGGATCAAGAGAAAGGAGATCTATGGAAGATAGATCTAATTAGATAAGATTTTGACTTGAGATAACTGGCTTCTGTTTTCTTTTCTCTTTGTTAGGTTTGGCAGGAATGTGCTAACTGTCAAATAACAGCAACTGAACAGATTACATCATAAGCAGATTTTATTGAGAGAAATGTTTTCTTGCTATAATTAAGTCCCATTCAAGAGCACCCAGTGAGTAAATCCCTAAGATCAGTAGAAGAAACTCAGACTGTTTTTAGCCTGGAGAAGACAAAACAGAAAGGAAACATGATACTGGTGTTCAACCCTCGAAGGGCTGTCTTTCTGGGGAAGGGATTAGAATTGTTTTGCTTGATACTAGAGAACTAAAGGAGGTGGATGAAAGGTGAAAAGCCAAAATTTAAGCCTGGTGTCAAGAAGAACTTTCTAATGATTAGAGCTATCTAAATGTGAAACTGGTTGCCCCAGAATGCAACCTCTTTATGAAAAGGGTTTCATTTATTGTATTTGTATTCTCAACATAGAGCATATTGACTGACACATCCTAGGCACTTAATAAATATTCGTTAAGTTATTGTTTGCCTTAAAAGATAGGAGTTCCTCCTCATTGGAAGTCTAATTGGATACTTATTGGGATGCTAAACAGGGAACTTTTTTTTCTAGCTACAGTTTGGACTAGATGGCCTCTAAGGTGCCTTCCAAATGAAGTTCTGGGATTTTTGGACAAGATTTGTGTATTAGGAAGTTTATCTTGGCAACCATGTTGCCAAAGGGAAAAAAACCCTGTATAGAATTCTAAAAGAAGCAGCCATCTTTCCTTTGCTTATCGACCTCCAAGGAGGGAAAAATCACTATCTCCCAGGGCAATCAATGAACAAGCATTTATTAAGTGCTTGGTATGTGTACATCAGTATCTCAGTAATTCAATACAATAATTGGTTGGCAATTCAAATACAATAAATGATGACGAATTGAAAAATAAGAGATAAGAAGCAGGAAAGAACACTGTTTCAACAGTCTAGGCAATAGGTGATAACTTCAGCTAGGCTGTTAGCAATATCATTAGGAAGAAGAGGATGGATGAGCAAGATAATATGGAGAAAGGAGCAGGTAGGTGGCTCAGAGAGCTAGGCTTGGACATGGGAGATACTGGGTTTGAATTTGATCCCAGATACTTCCTAGTTGTGATGGCAAACCTTTTAGAACTTTTTAGGGACCTTATGCTATGTCCTTCCCACCCCTCCAGACTGTATGCAGGGCTCCTTCCCCTCCCCCCTCCCTGCCCCAGTGCCCCTCTCTGTTTGGGGTAGGAGCCAGGCTCCCAGCTGGCTTGTGGTGCAGATGTATGTGTGTGGCAACTTCCTTCTGCCACCATGGGACCCCCAACGAAGGGGCTGCTTCCAGGCTTCACTCCCTCAGAGAATACTATCAAGATTGGGAAGGGAAGGGAAGGCTAGAGGGGTTGGTGGCTCAGAGACTGAGTGCCTCCCAACCCTGTAGTCAGGGACAGGGGGCCCAGGTTCCCAGTCAGCTTGGGCCAGCGGGGAAGATACCTCCTGTTGCCACTGGACCTGCCCCTGAATCCAGCCCTGCCTGCCTGTTTGGCTGCTACCCACATGGGGGTGGGAGCAAGGGGCAGCTGAAGCACAGTTAGCCTTTGTGGGGGTGGGGTCACCTCCCCTCCCCCAACCCCCAGGCCGGCAGTTGGTGGGGAAGGAAGTGGAGATCTTTTAGGGGATAGGGCTGGATTGGTGGAGGGAGGGGAGATTGCCCCCCCCCCTTGTAGCCCCTAGTCCCAGACAGGGGAGGGAGAAAGAGAGGGGATTGGCCTGAGCACTCTGCTCAGAGGAGGGATTAACCACAGAGGGATGGAAAAGTGTTGTGGGGAGGGGAAGACGAGCAACTCCTTTGGGCATGGTGTAGTGCCTGTTCCCACCGAGAGGTCTCTATGTGTTCTCTTTGGTATGCATGCTATAGGTTCGCCATCATGGCCCTAGGCAAATCACTTAATCCCCAATGCCTAGTCCTAATAGCACTTTTGCCTTGGAACCAATACTTAGTATAAATTCTAAGACAGAAAATAAGGGTTTAAAGAAAAGATAATATGGAGAAAATTGATAGGACTTGACAATTGGTTGAATGTGGGGAGGGAGCAAGAGGGAAGAGTCAAAGAGTTCTGAGGTTTCAAATTTGAGTGATTTCAAAAAAATGGGCAATAATTGTGTCAGACAGACTATTATATGTCTATGATCAAGGTGTCTATTTCTGGGGCTGTGTCTGCATGATAATATATAGGTATTCTCTTTTTGTAAAATGAAGTATTTAGTGAATAAACCGGTTAATCAAGTTGGTACTGAAACAACTATTTTAAATTGTTTAAGGAAAAGGGGGAAAATCAATCAAAACCTGAACTGTTGTGATAATGTTCAGATAGTCCAAGAAGAGGGTAAAGGATAAACCTGGAAGGCCCCCACTTATATGTTTCTCTTTTCTCTAGCCAGGGAGAGGACACAATAAGGTCAATGCATTTAATGGGAAAAGAGTTATAGTAGAAATCTTCCTTCCTAGGGTACCCTCTCCCACAAATATAAATCCTATTAGGGAAAGTGGGCATGTAGAGGGGTTACATACATGAGGAGTACAAATGTAGGGGGGTCTGTATGGTGAGGGCACATACACAGGAGGAAACTCATACCTCTGATGCTACAGGACCACTTAGTGTCTTCTGGTAAGACACTGCTCTCATTGGGTCTGATCCCTGCTATAAATGCCCTTTCTTCTAGGTGTGCTATACTTCTGGTCCTTAGTGGTTGTGCCATTCTGGGCATAGCTGTACACAATTGTCTCAAACTGCTATTGCTTGCCTGGTCTGCGATGGTCTCCTGATGAGCCTTACTTTCATTGGTCTCGTGGTAACTAACTGGTGGCTAGTGGCTGCTGGGTATGTAGTCTCTGCACAGGCTTGCTTCCTTCTACCTGCTTCTGGACACATATCTTCAGTGACACCTGCTGGACATCTAGCTTTACCTGGCTACTATATATTGGTTTGAAAGTTTCCCTTATGAGGGCAGATTGACACCTCTTTAGTCATAACCACCACATCCAGGAATTGAAGCAATCAGTAAACAGAAACATCTGGTAGATCTCATTGATTCAGGAGAATTCCTCTTATATTTGGACTTTGGGTTGGACATCCTTCATGAATGTCAAACACCTTTGTCAAGCACATATGCTCCTGTTTTATCTTTCATTTGCTCTAATCAGAGTCATCAAACAAAGTTATCTTGGTTGTTAAATTTATAAAGGAATGTATAATTTACCTTTAAGGTGATATGTTGTTCTACTGAATAATTGTTTTTATAGTCAACAAATAATAAGTAAAATAGAAAATCGTATCTGCTATACTTTTTAGTGATTTGTGATGTGATCTGATATAGACTAATATTTTTGGAAGCGTACATCTTTCCATTTAACATTTTCATCAAGTATGCCCTCTATATAAGGTTAGACTAGTCTTATAAATATCTGACAGATATGGGGGAAATAGGCATATTGCATTATTGGTTACTGATATTTTCCTATCTTTTTATTTTGGTAATAATAGGGCACATGGTTTTTTTCCAAACATTTGATATCCTTCCACCCTCCCCACATAATTTTCTTAAATATCTTGATAAGTGATTCCTCAATGCCCTCAAAATTGAGTTGATCCCAGAACCAACTTCTCAAGAATAGTTTTGGTCTAGTCCAATTACTCTTCTAATCTTTGTTTTCTTTATTGCCATTTCTACTTCATTGTGCAATAGCTGGGGACTAGAATGTTAAACTAAATGTAATGTTTCCATTTTCACTTATGGAGGAAAGTTTTTTGTATAAATCCTTATACCACTTTTGCAATTATCATCAGTTTGTTGTCCTCCTTCCAGCTTTATTCTTTTTTTGTTTGTTTGTTTTTAAACCCTTAACTTCTGTGTATTGGCTCCTAGGTGGAAGAGTGGTAAGGTTGGGCAATGGGGATCAAGTGACTTGCCCAGGGTCATACAGCTGGGAAGTGTCTGAGGCCAGATTTGAACCTAGGACCTCTTGTCTCTAGGCCTGGCTCTCAATCGACTGAGCTACCCAGCTGCCCCCATCCAGCTTTATTCTTAAATATTTTTTGTGCATTCTAAGTTAATTTAAACTCTTTCTACCTTTCTCTATATGTGATTATGTCTCCACCACTTCCAGTGTTAAATAAGATGATGCTTTCCATAATCCTCCATTATCCTCCATCAAACTCTTTTGGAAGCAAGTTTATTTCTAAACATGTGCTCCTCTTGGCTGTCATATCTTTCTGCTTGGCAGGGGAATCAAGTATTTGCTGACTAAAATAATTTTTAGGATCATTTAGCCTCTTTATTGAAGGATTTACCTTGGTTAAATCTCTGGAAAATTATGATAATCTTTCTTTCTATTCTTTCATTTATTTCCTATTATTAGTGCCAGTTTGTTTAAGTATATCAGGTTGGAGCTATCTTAATTGCATGTCTGTCTTTTTATTTTTCTTCTTTGTTCTAATTCAGTATTGGTTTTTATCTATGCTCTAACAAATCAAAGGGGACACAAACATTTTTAAAAAAACAATTTCTCCCTTCAAGGACCTTGCATTTCAGTATAATTCAACAAATATTTCCTAAGTATCAACAAATATTTAGACAATGTGCCAGGTTTGGGAGGAATGTCAAAAATTAAGGACGATCTAGTGCCTAACATCATAGAAATTGCAAGTCGAGGAGAAGAATGCCTCATTTAAGACAATAATTATATTACATAATAGAACATGACAACTGCATAAGAAGAGGACATATGCTATATGAGCTCTGAAGAAGGAAAAATTATAGCTGACATTTATACAATGCTTTAAGCTTTTGCAAACATTCCACATACCATACTATTGAGAAAACTTAAATTTACATAAAATAAAATATTTATTATTTTTAAAGGATTAAAATAATTATTTAAAAATAAAAATTAATATTTTAAGCAATTATTTGCTAAATGAATGCTTTATTATTCCCATTTTACAACTGAGAAAAGTAAGGTGCAAAGAGATTTAATAATTTGCTTATTGTGGTCATATAGCATGTAAATGCCAAAGTCAAGATCTCATTCTAGACTCATAAACTCATCACTCTATCTTCAAGGCATAAACTGGGAGAGCAAGAGAAGGCATCTTTGAAAGGGTAGATTTTAAACAAGGTCTCGAAGGATAAAGAACATGTTAATGTTTGAGATAAGAGAGAGGCATAAAAAGTGGCATGAACATAGGCACAATGACAGAAAGGTGTAGGACATGTATGGGGAACAGAAATCATCCAATTTGGCTAGACACTACAATATTTGGTATACAAAGCACAATAAACATTTATTATGTATCTACTATGTGTCAATTATAGTGTTAAGCACTGGGGATAAAAAAAAGAGGCAAAAAAAAATAGTTGATGCCCTCAAGGAGCTTGCAATCTAATGGCATAAGATAAAGCTGCAAAGATATGACAGTACTAGCTAATGGAGAAATTTCGTTGCCTGACAGAGGAAGAGCAAGCTATTTATGCTGCACTGAAAAATTTTTGAAATGGCACTCCATCTCCAACATTTGAAAATGATGCCTTCTGTGCATGACCAGAAGTAGCAAGCATCCACTGTTTTCTATGACATTCGATTGATAACAAAATAGGTATTTGCTTTCTTGGCAAAGCAAAACTTTATAATATTAAGATAGCTAACCCTATCTATTATACATAGGGAAAAACTAATATTAAAACATTGTCGTTTGATATATGCACCAACCCCTATCAGTAACATTTTTTACCCTAAGCTGCAATCTTCTTTGTTTCTCCCTAGTTTCAGCTTCAATGCCAGGTTTCAGGGCTTAGCTTTTGTCTTTTTGTCCAATAGTCAACCAGGAACCACTGAAGTGTCTTGAGCAAAGAAATATCAATATCAGATCTCTACATAAGAATTAATCTTGGCAAAGACGGAAAAGGTGGATTGGAGGGGGTAGAATAGAGGCAAGGAAAATGCTTAAGATGTTGTCTAAGTATGTAAATAATGAGAGTGGTAGCAATTAAAAATAGAAGGGAAGTGAGAGATTCAGAGATATTTTGGAAATGTGATGCAGAAAACTTGTCAACCTGCTCCATGTGGGGAGTAGTGTTTATAGACTACTTTTCTAGATTTTGTTTTTGTTTTTTTTTTTTTTCACTACTACATTCCAATGAATTAATCCTTTTAGAAACATGCGGTTTGAACAATGTCATTAGCACATTCCTGGACGTAGAATTAAATAGTTTGAAATTTTCATGTGCACTATATCCTTTTCTTTTTCTTTTTTTGATCCAAATCTCTGACTTCATCAGTGCAAATAACTGCTGAAATGGAAACTTCTTCATCAGATACTGGAGGGCAACTATATAACTTACCATCTGGAGAGTTGCCTGAGGAAATGAGAAGTTAAATGAGCTGGCTGTTCCCCCACAGTCAGAATGTGTCAGAAGTAGAATCTGAACCCACAATCTAACTAATAATCCATTTTGCCTTTCTTTTGTCCTTACAGATGATTAATGAGTTAAAAAAGATGAACTCTGAGGGCCCCGATGGCAAGAAAAGTCTATGAATTAAGGATAGTCGATGAATTAAGGAGCTCCACTCCTACTTCTGACCAGAAACCTCCTGTGAATAAATTAGGATGGGACAAATCGCCTGTTATGCCCCAACGACAGCATTTTCTGCTTATTTTATTTCTGCATTTCTCAAGTCCATGAAAGTAATTGTCACAAAAGATTTTGTCTTTATAGTACTTTTTCTTTAATCTGAGAAGAAAAATGTTTTGGAGTTAGAAATAGACCCTTACCTAAACATCAGGTAGAACAAGCACACACTTCTGACCTAGTGAAAAGTTATGACTCATATGATAAAACAAAAACAAAAACCTTACTTGCAGAGGAAGTAAATCATACAATTTTTATAGGGATAGAGCTTTATTGTTTTCAAGAAAACTCTATGAAATTATAAGGTAAGACCCCAACTGAAACTACCTGCACTCTCATCCCCCTAAGATATTACCAGTGCACAGGGAGTGTTCTGTTCAGTTGAGTCATTCATGTCTAGAGCTATGCTGCTCAGACTTAGTTCCTATGGCGAGCAAAATTCCTCTCAATCCCAATAATATTAAATCCCCTGATGCCTCTTCCCTATCTCTCACTTCTTCTATTAATTCTAATCACCTCCAACTTACTTTTCCCATGACTGACTCCAATTCTAATTGACTTTTCTGTTGTGCCCTCTGGGATTTTTGGTTCCAAAATTAACAAACTTCTCTTAATTTTAGACCTTTCTTCTCATAGTCCTTCAAGATTCTGACTCTCACAGAGATCTGACTTCCTTCTCTGCCATTACATACAATCCCCAAACACCTTTTCTAGAACTAGTTGCCCCTTCCTTCATACTCCCCAACATGCTGATCCTAAAGAGAAAGTCAGAATACTCTGCTTCCCACTAACACATTAAGATACTCCCTCTGTGTCCATCATTTAGCAATCTCCCTCCTTTGAGATTCATTCTATTCAAATTTATTATTACTCTATCCACATCCTCATAAAGCTAGATGACAGAGGTTACAGCACTGGGCCTGGGGTTAGGAAGACCTGAATTTAATCTGGCCTTTTTTACTGACTGTGTGAACTTGGACAAGTGACTTAACTACTGTTAGCTTCAATTTTCTACTTTGAAAAATGAAGATAATAAATAGCATATTCCTCCTAGAATTGTTGTGAGGATCAAATGAGAAAACATTTGTAAAACAACTGGTACAGTGCCTGATTATATAAATGACAGCTATCATCGTCATGGTCATTGTCACCACCACCACTACCACCACCACCATTATCATCAACATCATCATTATCATAATTACTGTCTTGTGATTGTTATCTGCAATCTTCTTCCCCAAAATTTTCCCTCCTTTCTCAAGAGGTTCATTAACTGGTTCATTCTCTACCCCAATTTCACCTTTTAAACTTAAAGAGTTTGATGTTCCTTCAAATACTCCAATCTCCTAATTCCTCAGTTTTCTAATTTTCACTGATCTTCTCCCTTCTACTCCATCTCAGCCTCATACAAGTGGTCATACCTTTGATCTTTACACCACACACAATAGTTCTACTTCCATAATCAAGGACTTCAGTTCATCCTTCATCATATCATAACCTCCCATCATACTGTCTATTCCTCTGCCTTACTCCTCCTAAATTGATTTGTAGTGTCATCTCCAATACATTTATCTATCCTTAAGTACTTTTTTAGAACTTCACCCATGCTTTACTGGCTTTACTAAAAGACCTTCACTGGCTTTACTACCCAATCTTAACACTATTCTTGACCTATACTGACCTATAATAAGACTACATTATCCTTGCCCTGTTATTCTAACTTCATTCATGTTTTGCCAATCTCCAATTCTATTTAATGAGTAGCATCTACTACTCATATTCTGATGAATGAAAGTAGAAGAAATCATAGAAATAGGCCCACTACACATTTCTGTTATCTAATCTTAACTGGAACTTCACTGCATTCTTCATTCTTTATTCTGTCCTACATAATAGTCATTCTAAACCTTCTTGACAAACCATGGGAACAGAAAGCCATCCCCAACATCTGCTGAATCCAGCAAAACCTGGCAGAACACTAGGACTTTGTTTCTCAGCCTGTTCTCTATGGCCTGAGAGTCTCCCACCCCCATGCCCAGAGATCGGGACTTCCCAATCCTTTTAGGGACATCCAATGAAGTTAACCCAAATAGCTCACCTTCCCCAGAGACAACCAATTGAGGCAATCCAAGTTATCTTGTTCCCTATACCCCTTTCCTTCCCCAAACCTATGAGACTCTATATCTTCCCCCATTCAAAGGGGATTCCATAGTCATCTACTGACATCAGGCTCCCCCTTGACACTCCTCTCCTCCATTCCTCCACCCTGGGGGACTGCCCTGCCAACTCTCTTGGCATTGGGCTCCCCTTTGCTGCTTCTTTCCTCCATTCCCAACCCTCTCCCTTGTCGCTGCAGCCAATTCTCCTGGCATCGGACTCCTCTCCCTTGCTGTCTCTTCTTCTCTCCCTCCCCTCCACCTCCCTGTGGGACCCTTTCACTAATCTTCTTGGTTTTGGGTCTCCTTGCTGCTCCAAATAAACCTTGCTGTATCACTCTCCTCTGGTCTCATTTGTCTCCTGGGTCAAACCTTTGTCAGTCATACTGATAAATGGTACTGAAAGCTGGGAGACTCTCTCTTTACTCTGGTTTCTCCTTGTCTCTTGTGTCAAATCCCCATCAGTCAGACATATATGGTGCTGAAACCCAGGAGACTCTCTCTCTTTACTCGGGTCTCAATTGTCTCTTGTGTCGACCCCTGTCAATTGGATCGACACTTCTCTTTTCTCCTCCAGCCTCTCCTTCCTCCCACCCCACCCTGTCTCTGCTTCTAGTTGTGTGTATATATGCACATATATACACATAAATATATACATTTACATTATATACTATATATAGCACATATACTTATAGACATGCATAAATGTGCAAACATTTCTAGTGCCTGGCATATTATAGGAACTTAATAAATGTTTGTGATTGTTTGAAATTCTCTGGGAAGTGAACTGTAGCTGAAATTAGGACAATGGAATGGATTACATTTAGAAAAGCGCATTATGGCTTTAGGAATTCTGAGATTCTTCTTGTAACAAAGGCCCATCTTTTTTTTTTTTTTTTTTTTTGTAACTGATATTTTGATGTAGATACAGCTGGGCATTGTAGATAGAAGGTGGCTTTGGAGTCAGAGGTATTTGGATTCAAATCATGCCTTATATATTGTACATACTAGTTGTGTGGCCATGGGCAAATATTGAACCTTCTAGTGCCCCAGGCAACTCTCTAACTCTGTTGGTTTTAGAGAAATTACTAATCTTCAATTATGGAGGAAGGTTGTAGGCTAAGAATTCTCTATAGTGTTGGAATAACCAAATCCTCCTCTCCCTCACAAGGAAACGCCTTCAAATCTTTTGGTGATATCACATGGCTATAATCTATGAAATATCAGTGCCCAAAGAATTAAAGTAGCATGTCACCTAAAGGACAATGAAGAAACACATAGTGGTAAAAATAGGCTCCAGTATATTACTGATAAATTGTACAAGATAAGTGGAATGACAGATATTAACAATTAAATGCATAACCAGAAAAAGAAGAGATCAGAACCCAAGAGACAGATATCTACTGCATACCCAAACTGAAGGTCTATAGAGCTTTCATGGTGGCATCACTGTTGCATTCCTCTGAAACCTGGACAGTCTATCAATGCCATCCCAGAAAACTGAACCATTTCCACTTGAATTTTCTCAGGAAGGTCCTGAAGATCACCTGGCAAGATAAGGTACTGAAGACTGAAATCCTCTCAGAAATGAATTGCCAGATATTCAAATTCTATTGCATAAAGCACAACTCTGATGTGCTATCCATATAGTTTAAACATCAAATGCACACTTACCCAAAAGACTTTTGTGAAGAACTCTTACAAAGTAAGCACTCACATGGTGATCAGTAGGATCCTCTCAAGTTAACTATGAAGAACTTCAGGATTGACTATGAGATATGGGAAATAGTGGTACCATCAAGCATGATATGCCTGCCTCAAAGAAGGCATTATACTCCATGAGCAAAACAGAATTGTGCAAACACACAGGAAATGTGATCTGCACAAATCCTAAGCCACGGCAACCCTAAATGTTCTAATGGACCATTTGTGCTTGATCTATGGTAGTGCCCTCCAAACTTGTATTGGTCTGATTAGCCACAGTTGAATACATTACACCCTAACTCCAATATTGTGGTATCATTGGTCTTCTTTGAAAATGAAGCGTGAACAATAAACTAATGTCAAGAGGTCTTGAGGAAGGCTTCTAGTATGTGGGGCTGAACTTTCTTTCCCTACATCTCTACCTCATCAGGAGAAATTTTTAGAGAACAAGTATCAAAGTTCCCACAGAATGAGAAATGCCTGAACTGGTTGTAAATGATACCACAGGAAGGAGTACCCAGATTGAATACTGCATTGTACTCAATAATGCATTGAAGCTATTCACTCCAAGACCTACCTGTACTGTACTTTAGATTGGTCATAATAGCAATAATACTTTATTTGTAGATATATGTCTTCTTTTTCAAAGAGTTCTCACAAAGGAAATGCTCAATAAATAACACATTAAATTATCTTATTTGGTTCCTCATGTTCAATGTCATATTTAGCATTAGGAAATAATATGTGCAAAGCATTTTTCAATCAAAGCACTATGTAAATGTGATATATAGTATTATTTTTATTAGTTATTTTATTCCTGAATGAAATGGATATTGAAAATGCACGAGAAATAAGGGAATAAATGCCCTTTTCAACAAAATCAATTAATCTTCTGGACAGATGTTGAACTTCATAAAGGCATAATAATTAAGGCAAAGGTGAGTTAGAAACACCAAGTTCAAAGGCATTCGTATGTTAGAAACACAAGCCAGGAAGACTTTTCATATTCACTATTAAAGTTCTTTATGAGTATAAATTGGTTTGCTTCTGTTTTTGGTGTTACTGATTCATCAGACAAGTCACTGACCTTATTCCAGGTCTGCTGCTCTACTGAGCAGTCATACTATGGGAGAAAGCCTGCAGACTTCTCAAGATTCATGCCAGTGTAGTTTGGGTTATCAGGTTCTAATGGAATGATAAAGGGACCACTAAAAATCTGAGCACATAAGACTGGAGTCATAGTGTTAAAAGCAGATGGGGGATAATTCTCTCCTACATTATGATCTTCCTTTTCTGCCATATTAAAGGAATAACAATTCTTTTAGTCAAGGACCTGCTGGGCCCATCAGTACAAGGCAATCTTACATAATGAAAAGAGAATTATATTTGAAGGCAGAGGTCTGGGTTTCATTTGTGTCTGGATTATTTACTGCACCATGTGGTCAAGGCACTTAACCTCTTCAGACCTTGGTTTACTCATCTGTAGAATAAGGGAGTTGTTTATCTACAACTTGCTTTAAATTCTAAAATTAAATACCAAGTCTAAGATGAGGAATTATTGCTAAGGGATGTAAATTTCTCACTGAAGTAAATGAATGAAGAGAGGCTCAGGGAAGGTAGAGTGGGCAGCAAGATTGTAATTTTTCTAGAAAGTAAATGGTTTTCTGATGAAGAACTGTTAGAGGGGCTCCTTGTAGACCAGGAAAGAAGCAAGGAGAGGCAGGTGCTTCTTCTGCATGGTGATTTCTGTAAATTCAAATATTGTGCTGATATCTATATTGAAGCCCACTAGTCGATTGCTTAGGTAGGCTCTCTCTTCCCAATTTCTCATTGCTGTTTCTTGTTGCCTTTATAATCCTGTATCCTGTTGGAGGTTGACTTTGGCCCGTGGAATGAAATATTCGCGACTTGGATCAACAGTCTGCAAAGGAAGAAACGTCACCATCAGCTGTCAAAGCTGAACATAAAGGAATGGGGTGCTTCAGAGAACTCCCATTTCTTCTACACTTATCATGTTATGTTTTTTGGAAGAAATAGATTCAAACCTCCCTTCTAAATGTACCTTGCTTACCTTCTTCCCTGTGTCCTCCACCACAGACAATGATCTTTTGGGAAGTTTCTTGAATAGCTAATTCATGGAATTGGAAACTGAGTCAAGAGTTGTTGGATTGGATTAGTCAAATTTCCTTTATTCTGCTGAGAAACTGGAAGGGCATCTCTCAAGGAGTGAACTGTCAATACCCAGTTGTAAGAGTTGTTTTAAACTATGATTAAGGGGGCAGCTAGGTGACACACTGGACAGAGCATGAGGCTTGGAGTCAAGAAGGACCTAGGTTCAAATTTAGCCTCAGACACTTCTTAGCTGTGTGACCTTGGGCAAGTAATTTAACTCTGTCTAACCCTTGCCTTAATGTCTTAGAGTTGTTACTAAAATAGAAAGTAAGGGTTAAAAAAAGTGTAATTAGCTAAGTCCTTGTGAATATATCAGAGAGATCAGTTTATTCAGTTACTAGTTAAAGGGAATTAGCTGTATCTGGTTCTTGCTTTTCTCTATTTCCTCCTCCCCTCCTCTTTACAATTGGAAATATTCCTCATGGTCTTTTTTCTTTCTTTCTTTCTGGAGTTGGGCTATCTTCTTGAGGAGAGAAGGTATTTTCAATCCTCCCTACCTGGAGGAGCAAGATGGCACAGTGGATAGAGTAATGGACTTGGAGTCAGGAAGACCTGAGTTCAAATCTAGTCCTAGACTCTTACTAGCTATGTATGTGATCTGGGCAAATCAGTTAATATCTCTGTCTCAGTTCCCTCATTTGTAAAATGGGGATGGTAATAGCATCTACCTTCTTTTTTTTTTAACCCTTAACTTTTGTGTATTGTCTCATAGGTGGAAGATTGGTAAGGGTGGGCAATGGGGGTTAAGTGACTTGCCCAGGGTCACACAGCTAGGAAGTGTCTGAGGCCAGATTTGAACCCAGGACCTCCCATCTCTAGGCCTGACTCTCAATCCACTGAGCTACCCAGCTGTCCCTAGCATCTACCTTCTAATACTATTTATGAGAATCAAACAAAACAATGTTTGTAACCCACTTTGTAACCCTTAAATTATTAGGTAAATGCTAATTTATTGTTATTGTTATTTATTATTATTGTTACTTAAATGTCTTTTGTTCTTTTCTGAAGTGGAATTTGTTCATGCTATTTTGCTATATATGAACAAATTCCACTTCAGAAAAGAACAAAAGAGGATTGCCTCAGTAGAGTGTCTTGGAGGGAGGGAAATTCAGGTTTCGAGATGATGGACAATGACAGGAGACATCTGGTGGGAAAGAAAGTCTTGGCTCCAGTCAACTGATGCTAAGAAACTTTTAGTTCTTTTGAATCTGATTATTTTTTCTATTTATTTGAAAAAAATGAGACTTTCAGAATCAAATTTAGGCCATAACTGCTTCAAAACATGAGGACAGCTAGGTGACTCAGTAGATTGAAAGTCAGGTCTACAGATGGGAGGTCCTGGGTTCAAATCTAGCCCTGAACATTTCCTATGTGAATCTGGGCAAGTCACAACCCTCATTACCTGATCCTTACCACTCTTCTGCCTTGGAACCAATACACAATATTGATTCTAAGACAGAAAGTAAGGGTTATTAAAAAAAAAGACATATGCATATACATATATATATCTGCATGTTTTAGGCATGTGTGTTTAATTATTAATTAAATTAAATTATTAAGATGTTAATTTTCTTTTGTTACTAAGGCAAAGGAGTGAGACTATACCTTCCCCCCTCCAGTTAACATTTAATAATTTATTTCCCGTTTCAAGGCTGCAATGGATGATCATATAACTTGATTTTTTCCCACTTAGAAATGTTAGAAGGGAAAGAAGAACATATGCAATGTGTGATTTATTCTTGCTGTTGACCCTAGGAATTGCCCTGGATCTGCAAAGCTCTAGGTCTACCCTTCATCTGATTATGACCCTTATCTTCCTTGGATTGATAGAGCGCATCAAAGATGAAATTTAAAGGCTCCCTTTAGCACTTAAGTATTCTCCTCCCTTAGTGAAATTAGGAGAGCACGTTTACCTGTAGTTGAATAGGGGTACCACATGAAGTTAGTGCTATATCTTCCTCAGCTCCATCACTGTCTCGGGCTGAAAGCCAAAGAGGCACTAGGTTAGCATCAGTCACTCTAAAAAATATCATATTGGGACTCTAAGGAGACTCAGTGACCTACAAATAGCCTCTTCTAGCCTTCAGACCAAGAGAGTACTTTGGAAAGGAGTTCTTAGCTTGGAAAGAAGGGAGGTTGCTTTTTAAAAAGTGAAATGTAATGTACTTATTTGCAAGGATGCCTGCGGTTAATTACTTCGTATTTCAGGTAAGGTCATCTAATGATGAAACATACTACCAAGAGAAGGTAAGGCTCTTCAGATTAGGGATTGCTCTGCTTTTATCTGTCACATGCTATCTGGAAATGAGCGGTCCTTATAAATTCTTGTTAAATTGAATTACACTGGTATATAGGCAGAAGAATTACCAAGGTTGACTGGGCAAATTGTAAAGAAATAATAAGAGAGGATCTTAGAGTTAAATTAGATCACTGACATTTTTCATTGATATTTTTTGCCCCTTTGGCAAAATATCCTCTTGGCAAAGAAGGTTTTGACTCATGTAACAAGTGGTTAAGAACACTATTTCTGGAGTCAGATGATTTGGATTTGAATTCCTCCTCTGATGATTCCTATCTTCATGATTTGGGCAAGGCACCTAACTCCCTGGGACTCAGTTTCCTTATCTGTGAAACTGTAAACTTGGATTAGATAGTCTCTGAGGTCTCTTCCAACTTAAGATGTATGTCCCTTTGATAATATGGGGCCCTCCTTCCTACCAACATTGGTGAGTTTGGCAAATAGTTTTACTATTACCAGATATGGCAGAATCTTACCCTTAACCCCAGATAACAAGATGAATATGGGACCCATCATGAAAGAATTATCTCATGGTAGTAAGTTTTTATTTAGGACCAGATTTCATCAGATCAGTCCATGAATCATGCCATCCTCATTCTTTCAGCTCTAATCATAAATTTGTTCCAATTTGTAGAAAGTTGAGACTTTTCTCCTTTCAAACTCAAATGGAGAACATAACTTCAGCCTGTTATGAAACTTTTTAATATATTTATCTTGTTCCAGCTTATATTTGTCTTATCAGTTGCACTGAACATTAAGTACCATGAGAACAAAGACTTCATTTCTTTTTGTCCAGATCTTCCCCAGAACCTAGAAAGTGGCTTGAAATGTCTTTAATAAATATTTATTGAATGCTGAATGAATGAAGATTGACTCATTTCATGGTGTCTGACTCATATTCAACTCAATATAACAAGTGTTTATTAGACACAAGGTCTTATCCCTCCAAGTTGTCCTACATTGTCAATCTCCAGGCTCTATCCGAGTCTAAGAAAAAGAGATACAAATCTTCCTGATTTCTCATTCCTTTGGTTGTTCCCTTCCCTGCTTTGTCTTCAATCCTCTCACTGTACTTTTGCTGTGTTCTATCATAAGCTCAAAGCTTTTAATCCATTCTAATCATGCAGGAAATTGCTTCAACTATTTTAGCCTCAGTTACCTCATATGTAAAATGAGACAAATAGTAGCAACTACTTCAAAGAGGTTTTTGTAAAGATCAAACAGGATAATCTATGCAAAGTGTTTTGCAAACCTTAAAGTACTATATAATCCTACTATTAAATTAATAATTTGACTGAATGTTGAGTTGGATTATATGAAAAATAATTTTGCAAGACCCTAATAAATAACTTTCCTATTAATAATATTTTACACAAAGAGATAATCAATCAGCAGTGTTTATTAAGCTCTTACTATGTGTCAGGTACCATGCTATATGATAAATAAAAAAGAAAGGCAAGTCCATGATCAATGGAAGAGATAACAGGTAAATAAGTATATACAATATATATATATATATATCCTGGAAAGTAACTTCAGAAGGAAAGACTAAAGTAGCCAGGGGGAGGGGAGACTGGGAAGATCTGCAGAAGACCTTTAAACTGAGTCTTGATAAAAATCTTGGTTGTCAAGAGACAGAGATGTGAAGAGAAAGTATTCTAGGCATTGGGGAGAGCCAATGTGAGGCACAAGGATGACTGGTATTACTGGACCATAAAGTGCATGGATGGTTGGGGAAGGATGTGAAAAGAGTGGAAATATAGGAATAAGTCAGGCTATGAAGGGTTTTAAATGCCAGGGGACTTTGATTTGAATACTGGGGAGAATAGGGACTTCAGAGCAGAGAGAGTAACATGAACAGACCTATGGGAAAATCATTTTGTCACTTGTGTAGTGTTAAGATGGGCTTGGGGAGAGATTTGAGGTAGAAACATTTCAAGTGAAAGGCAATAAGGCCCTCAGCTATGGTGGTGGCTATGAGTGGAGAGAAGGGACACACATATAGGAAAGATGTTGAAAAGAAAGAGAAAAGAGAGAAAAGGCAGGATTTGGCAACAGATTTGATATGTGGAGTGAGTGACAGGGAGGAATCAAGTACGAGGCTGAGAATGTGAACCTGAGAATCTGGGATGATGGTGGTAGCAGCCACAGTAAGAGAGAAGTATACAGTAGGAGAAAGTATGTTTCAGAGGGAAGAATCTATTTTGAGGGAGAAGAGAGATTCCTTAAAGTTTATAAGCACAAACATGACTGTATGATAATGTGTCAAGACAGTTTTCACCCAGTCAGGAAGAACAATGTTTTGGGAATCATGAAATTGTCATAAATTTTGACTAGCACTAGTTGGCCCTTGCTAAATTGTATAATGATAATTATCCTGAGGGGCTTGTGTTTTGCAGGAACACTTTAAATATTAGCTCATCTGGCTTCTAAACTAATGTATTTTCTGGAACCAGGCTATTATGTGTACTATCTCTACCATGGACTCACTCAAACTATCTCAACCTGGCCAGAAACTAGGATACCATTCCTGCTGCCCCTGGCCCTGACAAGGAGAGCCTTTTGCCTTCTCTAGATACAACTAGGTCACTAAAGCTATTTCCTGTAGTTTTCTCAACATGCCCCCATGGGTATCCTTCCTTTCTCTCTGCTCCTCTTCCCACTACCTTTCTGGCACTTCTTTTATGTACTGTCTTCTCCCATTAGAATATAGACTCCTTAAAGGTAGAGATTGTCTTATTTGTATGTAGTCTCAGCCCTTAGTATGGTACTTGGAGCATAGTAAGTACTTAGTAAATCCTCTTTATATCTATTTATTATCTACCTTAAATATAATAAAATCCCAATTTAGAAATGAAATTTTGAAGAGCAGATTGCATTTGAAAGTGTCCTGTGCTACTTAAGATTCCATTTCTAAGGTTTATTGCCTGAACCATTCTTCACAGGTGTCTTGGTCTATCCCTTTAGTCATCTTTATGATTTCCTTTAAACTCTCTCCAAGTTTCCCAAATATCTCATTAGCAGAACCTAAAACTGGACAAAGTAGTCTTGTATGGGGCTGGCCAGGGCTAAACACAGTGGGAGGATTGTGTGTTATCACTCCCATTTCTGTGTTTACTTTAAAGAAAACAAAAACAATCAAGTCAGTGCTATGTTGCTTTCTCATCATGAGCTTATCCATCATGAACTTCAGATTTTTTTTGTTGTACTCAGACATAATAAAGCTCTTTCTTTACCTTGTTGCACTATAGTTACACTATAAATGGACAATGTATATAGTATTAGTGTTGGAGGCTTATTAAATTGACCTGATACTAATTAATAGGAAAATACAAATAGGGTTTATTTTGAAGTCATATTTATAATTAGCTATGGATTTAAAACAATTTTCGGAAGCATCACCTGCAATTTCATAAATTGGTGCCTCCATGTGTTCAAGGGAAGATTTTTATTAGTCATTGTTTGGATGTGATGAGTCTACCTTGAGCTGTACAAAATATTAAGCAATTAAATTAGATGTCTTGGAGGCTTACATTCTATAAACTCACCTGTAACAAATGGATTTCCCATTGAGAAATGAATGGGGCAAAGTGGTAGCATTTACTACTATGAATAATCAGCCCCCAATTCCCAAAGAAGCAACAGTACTACAGGATTTTTGGACAATTATCTAAAGCAATCTTGCTCCTGGGTCTCATTCTTAGCATCATAGGGCTAGGGCTGGACAGTATGTCAAAAGTCATCGAGTCAAATACTCTCAATTTTAAAGGTGAGAATTCTAAGATTCAAGGGGGCATCATGTGACTTGCCTAAGGTCCCATTGGCAGAAAACATAGGAGTTGAGATTTGAACCCAGGTCCTTTGACTCCAGAGTCAGTACCTTTCTCATTGTACTATATTCGGGATTTGTCCCTCAGTAGAAAGATGAACAAGGAGCTTGTTTTTGAATTAAAAGACAGCAACTAATCCTCTGGTATAGAAAGAAAATGTGACCCAAACAAAGGTATTTTTTCCCACTAAGGTTTACCTATTGGAGTTTCTATGCATGAACTCTGGTTTAAACTTTCTTCTTCCCTCTTAGAATAACTTTACAAGGTTAGAAATGCCAAATGTCTTCTCACAAACTCCTTTTAAAATGATCAGATCTAAAGAAGTTCCCTGGGTCTTCTGACTTTAATGAAGGTATATTGATAATTAAGTCATGAGAAAGGTTATAACCAACATCGGTTTATTGCATTTTACTTGGGTCAATTTACTTTATGATTAAATTAAGGAATATCCTGAGTTATTTCTAGGTTTGATTTTTGCAGTTACTAGCCAAAGCAGCTGGCTCAACCATTATATATCACAACAGTTGCATAGTTCAGGTTTGGTTTGACATTTGGTATGAGTAGCTGCTTTAAATAGTTAGCCATGTACACACTCAGAGTCAAATTGTCCTCACCTGGTGCCAGTGATTCATTTCCTTTTTGGTTCCTTTATACAACACTCTATATTTTGAGGGGATTGCTTTTTGATTTACATTCACTACATGATCCCAAATATCTCCACTTCTATGACTGCACTGCTGGTTCTCCTTCTTTCCTAAAACTCACCTCAAATCTGCCTATTCCTTAAAACCAATCAGCTTTTTTCACGCTATTGCTCCTCGTTGTACAAAGGTCTACGTGCTATTTACCTCGAGTAAGATCCTGGGTCTCCAGTTTGAAGCTCTGCTGGAAGGTTGGAGCTTGGAAGGCATTGTCGTTATTACATGAACTGTAGAGATCATAGAACTCGGGCACAATGTATGTCAGCAAGAAGACCCAGGCATTGGTGACCAGGGCAATGCAGATGACAGGATCATCCCATCTGGGCTGCTGTTGTAGTTGGGGGTTGCCTCTTATGAGCATGGTGATCCATATTACCCAGATAATAATTGAGAAGACCATAGTGATGAAGATGTAGCTACCGTGGCACCTCCAGGCTTCACAAGGGCCACAGAAGATGGCCTTGGATACGAAGAAGGTTAAGGCCATCAGGAAGAGGACATAGGTTAAAAGCACAACAAAGTCTACATTAAGCTGATTTGTGGTCATATGTATGAACATCGGACCTCGGTTCATCATGAGGGTGACGTACTCGATGGCAATGATGACCTGTAACAGACTGACACCAACAGCAATGCCCAGTAGTGTTGGCCACGAGAAGGATCCTCTTCCTCGGACCAGCTTCACCAGGTTAGATGCATGGGCCAAGAGGCAGGAAAAACAGAGAGCAAAGAGGACACCAAAGAGAAAGTAGCGCACGGGACCAGTCTGTAGATTGAGTCTGACGATGAAGGCAAAAGTGAGACTGAAGAGGCCCAACACACTCAGGAGGAAGACGAACTGGGTGGGGAGGATGTTCCATCGATTGCAATCTTGAACTTTATACATGAGAAAGAGCAGTGCCAAGAGGAACAGAATTGTTACTACTATCCCTATGGCTGCCAGCGACTCTAGAACAATGCCCCATGCTTCTTCTGTATTGCAGAGGAGATAGTAGTCATTAGTGGTCTCAAAGCACTCCGAAAACATGGTGACACTTAAGTGGCATTGAATAGAATACTCTTCTCAGAGAATCCTGTGGAAACATGCTGAGAGTCAAACTTGAGGGAGATATACCCTTCCTCTCCATCCCCCAAAGAATGGTTGCTAGTAAGTTAGTCATGAGAAAGGTCATTATTAACATGTTCTATTACCTAATTTAAAAAACAAATACACTTTGGGAGCTAAGTAGTGAAAGCTTTAAAATCAGACAGCCAGAGTTGAAAATTATTTATGCCAACTTAGCTTAATCTTTTATATTTCTGGGAAGACAAAAACACAAAAAAGGAACCAGACCCCAGAAGATATAAGCCTGTTCTGGACCAAACAGCAGGCATCTCACAGCCAAACACAAATCTATCACATAGTATTACAAAACTTGCTTAGATGTGATGGTAATAACTGGAAAAAGAAAAATGTCCCCAAATACCAAGAATCCATTCCTTTAAAGTGAGAACCTCTCCCCACAAACTTATTGATGGAGCTCCAACTTAGAAATCATATCTGTGTTGTGCTCTTGATTGAGATTATCCCACTGAATTCATTTTTCACAAAATTGTACTTGGTCTGGTTTTCCAATTACATCTGACCCATTTTCCCTGACATTAGTTGAGATCACAGAAATATTTTCAACACTACTTTAAGTTTCCGATGATGACTTGTAAGAGAAGTGTTCCAAAATTTATGAAAACTTGATTGCCAATAGTTCATCTCAGTTCAATTCAATTCATACTTACTAAATGCTCACTGTGTGCTCAGCAAAAATTATATGATGTGGTTCCTTCTTTTATGGAGTTAGAGCTATGACAGAGCATCAAGATTAAGTAAAATAATAAAAAAAAATTCCTATGTTCATTTTGGGAAGTATAATACTTTTCTGTTGTGAGCTGCTAGATACACACATAGACAAAGTGTACATGTACACACATACCCATATGCACATAGATATATATAAACTCATGTGAATAAATATGTATACATACACACATGTATACACACATGCACATATATTCTCACCCATTTTTTCCCAAGTCAGGAGAATGCAGCGATCTAGGTTCATAAGCCATATTTTTTTCAACTTACCTTTCCTGTGTCCTGTCCTGTCTGCAAGCTACAGCTGTAGTGGCAGCAAAGATGTAGTTTTCAATGAGTAAGAAGAGGACGGCCAACCTCAATGGCTTTAATCTCTCCCCAAATGGGCGGGCAAAGAGAAGGCCCTCACCCAAGTTCCTCATGCAGCTATTAAAAAAAAACACACACCATACCAAGAGGACACACCTATTCCAGTTTCACAGCTACCGTTCTCTAGGGAAGTCCTTGTCACTCACTTGCAGATCAGAGGGTCTTGCTCAAGTTTAGGAGAGAATCAAAAATATTGGTTTTAGATTAGCTTTGAAAGACCTATAGAATATGAGCCCAGATGAATTTATAAGATTCCAAATTCCCATGATTCTAGCAGATTCTAGGAAGATATCAGTGAACCTAGGGTGAAGACATTTCCATTACCCTCCATCTGAAATCTTAGCAGAGAGAGTCCCAATTAATTCACTTTATCTTGTTTATAATTCACGGGAAACAAAGTATGTCCAATGGTTCAATAAAGACCTGATATGTCCTAATGAGAATTGCATCAGGATTGTAATCACCAGATAGAGGAAGGTTTATAACCATAAACAAAGCTAGCCCTGGGCAAAACTGTGAAAAATTGTTTTTGTTCTTTTTGTCCTTTTGGAATCCCCCCTCTTCCACAAAAAGGCACATTTATACTGCTAGGTGGGACAGTGGATAGATAGCACATTGGGCTTGGAGTCAGGAGGATTAAATTCAAATCTGGCCTTAGACACTTATTAGCTATGTGATCCTGAGCAAGTTAGTTAACCTTGGTTTGCCTCAGTTGGTGCAATGGGAATAATAATAGCACCTACCTCTCAGAGTTGTTGTGAAGATGAAATAAGATAATATTCATACAGTGCTTAGTGCAGTGCTTGGAACATAGCAGCTACCATCTAAATGTTTGTTCCTATTGCTCCTGGACATACAGGGTTCATTAAAGGGAAATTACATGGATTCATCTTTCCTACATTCTCTTCCAAATTCTGGATCTATCCTTTCCTCTGTACATGAATATTTATCTGTCCTGTTTCCTATTTCATCAGGGAACTGTTCAGTAAACCTGAAAAGCTACAAACCAGTTGGTTGATTATGGCTTAATGGCAATAATAAAGGGTAATAACCCATTTCTAGGATATTTTTATTTTAATGGAAAAACATAATGCCCAACACAAAGGCATAAGAATTGAGCTCTTTTCTGTGGCTTCTAAGCTCTTCAGTTATATGAATCCACCTTATTTAATGAATCTTATTTTCTACTACCTCCCATCATGCAATTTCTTTATGAGAGAGTAGAGTATTCCCATGGTGTCTCAAACAGCTTCTCCCCCAGCCTCTGTGTTTTTATTCACGTTGTCCCACCAAACTAGACTGCCTCTCTCTTGCTTCTATGAATTCTGCTCATAATTCTAAGATTCAAATCCTAATCCACTTGTTTAATGACACTTCTAAGTCTACATTGAGCTTCCATTCCTCTGAACTCCCTATGATATATATATATATAAAATGTACATTATGCAACATAACATGATTATATTATTTTCCCTTGTTCAATATACTTCAGTTAGTTTTGCCTTCTTAACTGAACTGTAAGTTCCTCAAGGACAGGGATATTTGATTTTATTCAATTTATTTCAACAAATAATTACTGAATCCCTATTGTATGCAGGATGCTGTACTAGGAACTAGGTAAGATACAAATTTAGAGAAGGGATGGTATTTGTTATCACTGAGTTTAAAGTCCAGTTGAAGGATATGATACATGCATGAGTAGGATATAATATTCAAGGAATGGCTAGCAGTCATCTGGAAAGGGAAGTGGTAATCACCAAGAGCTAGCATGATTTCATCAAGAAGCCTCAGCTTAAACTAATCTTTTTCCTCTTTCAATGTTGCCAGTCTAGTAGATCAGAGGAAATCTGTAAACATTCTTTACTTATTAACAAAGTCTTATTTTAACTGAAAATTTTCAGTGAAAAGAAACCTAGTGCCTTTGAGGCAATTTATTTTACTTGTAGATAAGTTTAAATGTTGAACTTTTTTTTTTTTCTTTTGAGTGGGGTAGTGGTGGAAGGGAGCTGATGTTATTAGTTAGCTTTCACAATTTTCACTCATTGCCCTCTCTATGGGGCTAAGGAGAACAAGTCTATCCCTCTTCCACATGGGAGTTCTTTAAGTACTTAGAGGGAGAGACAGACGCAGGCACAGAGACACAGAGACGGACAGAGACAGATACAGAGACAGAGAGAAATAGTGAGACTAGTAAGTCTTCTCTTATCCAGGCTCAATATTCCCAGTTCTTTCAACCCATCTCCAATCAACATGAACTAGACTCTTCACAATTTTGATCGCCTTCGGGATACTCTCCAGTTTACGAATGTCCTTCCTAAAACATGCAAGCCAGAACCAAACATGATACTGTGGATGTGATCTGACCAGAGGGGAAAGTATGAAGGTATTACCTTCCTAGACATGAACATTCTATGCAGTATAGTGAAATCTAATATCGTATTAGCTTTTTGCCTCCACCACATCACACCACTGATCGATACTGAGCCTGTCGTGCAAGCAACCAACCAACCAATCAGCAAGCATTTATTTAGTGCCCATTATGTGCCAGGTGCCAAGCTAGGCTCTGAGAATATAACGCTATAAAGGAAACAGTATGTGCCATCAAGGTACTTACGTTATAACTGAGGGAAAGGTATGTGTATGCTTGTACATGTTTGTATATGCACATACACATACATACAGAATATACACAAAGTAAATAAAGGGTACCATTTCTGATGCCACTTTCTAAACTCACATGCACAGCAATGGGCTGAGTCCTGAGAGGAAAGCAATGAACTACTGGACTTGAAGATAGGAAGATCTGTGTTCAAATCCTGACCCATATACTTATTAGCTATATGACCATGGGAAAAATCACATAAACTCTCTTAGCCTTATTTTTCTCATCTATAACATAGATATAATTATAGTAACTATCTCCCAGGCATGACCAAATGGCATAACAGTTGAAAATCTCTTTGCAAACCTTAAAATGCTAATGATACTATGTATAACATGTCTCAGGGTTCTAGTTTACTAAAGTCCTAGATTTCTAGTACTATCATTCTCAAGCTCCTATCTGTATCCTTCACACTGATAATCAGTCAATTAAAAATCAATTAGATTTCAGCAAAAGTATTTATTAACATAGTAGTATAAGAACAATTGGTATAAACATTCTCCTCCCCCCACAATCTAGGGCAATTTCTCTCCAACAAATATACACAAATCGAGGGTAAGAATGCAGGTTTAAATTTAGAGGACAGTGGTGGTAAGATGTTAACATAGGATATATATATGGCAAAAGAGTTACAATTCCTCCTGATAGTCCTTTCTTGTATACATAGCCAGCATTCTTCTCTGGTACACAGGATCCTCCTTGAAGCTGTCTCCCTCCTTGGGTCTTTCCACATCAATTGTCCTTGAGGTATCAGTCTGATTCCACTTGTTTGTATTATTTCCTATTAATCAAATCTCTCTGACCCTAGATGGATGCATTGTATTTTATTGGCCTAATTTCTTTAATGACATAGTCAATAAGAGTAGGGGAGGAGAGAAGAGGAGAGGAGAGGAGAGAGAGGAACCAGAGGAGAGAGAGACAGACACAGAGACAGAGATGGATAGAGACAAAGACAGAGTCAGAAAGAAACTAAACCTTTCATGGGCTTGGCTCCAACTGGAATCCTCCAAACTGAAATGCTCTGCCACTGAACTGGTCTATCACTTGGCTGACCCACTGCTGAAATGTGTTCATTGTTTAAAACCCTAAGCAGCTTGGTTAGCCTGTTTGGTTAGATGATCACTGCCATTCCTTCTTGACACTATAAAAGGAAGCATAGGGATAGAACATCTTGTTAATATTTCAAAAAACCTGTTCATGTCTATTTATTAATTGATTGAAGGACTGTCAATAGCCCCACTTCTTATCAGTTTCAGAAGGAAGAATATTAGCAGCTGATTTGGGAAAGGCTTCATATAGAAGGTAATGTTCAAGATGAATCTTTTTTTTGATGAATTATTTATTTTTGTTTATTACATCTATAATATAATACACAACATAACAATAATATATGTATGATCTGTTATAAATATGTGATAAATTATAATAAATATATTTATCCAATAGAAATACATTCTCATAGTCACTATGTCCAAAAATTTATGTTTCATTCCTTTTTCCCCCCTTCTCTCACCCCTCCACCTTGCCCAAGAAGGCAAGTAATAAGCTGAATCTTGAAAGAACTCATGGATTTCAAGAGGTAGAAGTGAAAACAATACATTTAAGGTATGAGTGGGGAGGAGTCAGTGATCACAAAGGCACAAAGACTGAGGGTGGAGTAGTTAGTTTGTAGAGGAGGAACAGAAAGTAAAGCTGGCCTATAGAGTGAATGAAGAGGGGTGATGGGAAAAGAAAATGGAAAGGTAGGAAGAGATAAGGTTTTGAAAAACTTTAAATACTAAAAAGAGAAATTTATAGTTGACTCTAGAGGCAATGAAGAGTCATTGGAGGTTATGAGTGTGGAACGTGATAATATCATACCTCTTCTTGAGGAAAATCATTGTATTTTTAGGCATGGTCTAGAAATCCAAATCTAAGTCTCATATATATATATATATATATATATATGTATCACATAGTATCTTCTTAATCATCTACAGTACCTTTCATTTTCCCTACTTATCTTGAAGATCACCGACAATAGTCCAATAATCATATCTGCTAATTCTTTGGGGATTTGAGGATATAGTTCGTGTAATTCAAGTAACTTGATCTCATCAAGGATAACTAGGTGCTTCCTTATTATTTCTTTACTTGTTTTAGGTATTACCTTGTATTAGCTGTTTTTGTACTGTCCTTTCTAAACCAAAGATCACTCATTTCCTTTGGTGAGTAAACAGTTATTAATGACTTGTCAACTTAAAAGGTGGTGCCAAAGTGGAATGTCACAGAACTCCATCTTTTGCTGTGTATATTATTTAGTATTTTTGTCAGAGATTTGGAAGAAAAAGCACAGATGGAATGCTTGTCATATTTAAGGAAACATACAATGAGGAGGGTAGTAAACACCGAATGATAGAGGGATCCAAAAAAGATTTCAACAGGCTAGAATGATGAGTTAAATCTAATGAAATGAAATGTAAAAGATATTTCAAATATTTAAGGAATTTTTATGAGATAAACTCATGGGGAAAAGGTATGAAAAAAATAAAAAACCTCAATCCAAAAAATATTGATCTAGTTTCAAAAGCAATCAACTTAATTTTCTCACTGAGAAATCTTTATTGAGAATGATCTACAGGTATACTGAGGGCATCCTTGTTGAAAATGAGAAAGGAACAGCAATCTTTGATAAATAATACTATCCACAGATCACACACACATATGTATACATAGTCGATTTTTATCATGAGCGATAGTAACGTTCCATAAAGATACTACCAACACTCAATTAGTGAATACTGTGCTTGTAGGGGAAATGCAAGGCTGGGTCCCCGTGAGCCTCTGGCCATAACTTTTACTTTAGCACTTTCTGAAGTGGTCTTATGGAGAGGTCAATGGATTTTCTCTTCTTCTTTCTGTATGTACTATATTGTTGATTCATTACCATTGAACTCGTGGCCAATAGTACTATAACTCATGCCCGAACAAAGTTTATCTAACATGGGATAGGTACATCACAGCCTTCTTGGGCTTTGGAATGCTAGAAAGCACTTCAGCACCACTCTTGGTGGTTATTTTAAATAGTGAAATCAACCACAAAGCATAAAAATGTGAAAAACATGACATTAAATAGATTATGAAAAGAATACTTTTTTACAGTATGAGAGCTGAAACAAGAAAGCAGAGTGTTGTCTTGTTTGGCCTCAGCTAGGAAGATGCTTATTGGGTAACTAAAATCTTTTCTATTCTGCACACGCCTGTGAATGATTGCAAAAGGACAGTGAATATTGATTTCAGGGCTACGAATAAAACTCAGCAAGTAAGCAAATTTGCAAGTACAGAATCCATAACTAATGGAAACCAACTGTATATATAAAAAATTCGTTGACATTTTTTAAATCTCTCAGTAAATTCTCATAACTCCCTTTAACAGAAGCCTCCCTTCCCATGAAATTTATACCTGCCTTATAAAGTAATTTAAGCAAAATGGATTCATATAATGACCATGTCTGACAAAATATGTCTCATTCTGCACTCATCACCTACTTTCTCTTTCCTGAGAGGAGGGAGATCTGTTACATCAGCAGACTTCTGGAGTCAAGGTTGGTCAGTGCATTAATTTGTATTATGATGGGCAAGACATGCCACATAATTGAGTGAAAGGTTCAGGGAATATGGATTTCTGCAGAATTTCTTTTATTAAGTAAAATGCAGCCATAAAAGTACTCTAATGAGAATCATACAAAGCTAATTGACTACCAAAGAAATAACTTTGTTCAATAATCCTCTCATTTGAACCAAATCATAAAATAGGGAGACATAATAAAGGCTATCTTCTACAAGATTCTAAAGGGAAGGAACCTCTAGAAGCTGAGTTACTCTAGACTAGACCGTCCTGCTTATGGGTGTCAATATGCTAATTGGGTCAAGGCTCAGCAAATAACAGGACCTCTTCGGTTAGATCTCGGATTACTCATAAGCCATCTTAATATTGTATATATTTAAAAAATGAAAACCACCATTTTCTAGACTATGACCTGCAGTTGGAATAAGCTAATACATTATATCCATTAAGCTAGCATATAAGTACATATATCCAGGACATATAGTTGAGATGAAGAATAAGTTGGTCACAAGTTGAATAGGAGGAAGAGAGTGATTTGGATTTTATTTGGGAAATTAATTGTCCCATCCTTTTAAAGATCCAAAGTTGCTCTCCATGCACAAGAAAAAAAATTAATTAAAAATAAGTAAATGTAAGTGGAATGACATTTGAACTAAAAATGTTAATGCTGTGAATACATGATGGAAAAGGTATCAGCTAGGTAGCTCAGAGGATTGAGAGTCAGGTCTTGAGATGGGAGGTTCTGGGTTCAAATATGGTCTCAGATACTTCCCAGCTGTGTGACCCTGGGCAAGTTGCTTAACATCAATTGCCTGGCCCTCACTGCTCTCCTACCTTGAAATCAATACATAGTATTGATTTTAAGATGGAAAGAAAGAATTTTTTTAAAAAAGGTATGATTAGGAAGCAGTTAATTTGAAAAGAGATACGGATTTTTGAGTGGAGTAAATGTAAACTGGGTACAAAACAATATTGTGAAAAATAGACCAAAATGCTAATGCCATGTTATACTGGACTAAGAGGGACACAGTGTCCACAAGGAAGTGATGTAAACTCTTTATATTCAACCCTGGTCAGATCACAATTGAAGTATTGCATTTTATGATTAATGTAACTGTTCAATGTTGGTTTGAAACATAGGTGTTATACATAGGCATTTAAAACTGAAATAGCCACCTTTGTTAATCTTGAGAATGCATAAAACTACTCAATCTTGTTCATTACTAGGAGTTCTAGGTGTTACTACTTTGGTCTAAGAAACTCTTTTTGAAGCTGCATGATAGAAAAATGTGACTGTAACAAACATGGTCCTAAACATGGCATTAAACTTTTTTCTTTGACAAATATAACAAAGAATAAATAGCAAATAACAAATAATATTATATATTTTATAATATATATATACATTAATAAATATATAATAAAAAAGAAAATAAAGATAAACTATTAGAGAGGGATAAAGTTAAAAAACAAGGTTATTTGAGAGGTTCAAGGAAGAAAAGATCATGACCAATCATCAAAGACTTCATGGAGGGCATAGCATTTGAGCTGAATGATAGATGAGTAGGAATTCAGCATTTGAAGGGAAGGAATTCCAGGTATAGGAGTAATAAGAAAAAAAAGACTCACAGGAGGATAAGCATTGGGTATAGAGAGGAGGAACTGTGTGGTCCATTACTAGAGCACAGGCATGCATTGCAACTAGATGGGAAGTGGGAGGGGATATACTCACTAGGGAAGATATAGGAAAGCTTTTGTGCTTAGCACTGTAGGATATTTAATAGAAATTTACCATGTTCTGTCAATTCTATATCTATTCTACTATTTATTATTCATTTCCTGCTCTGGTTTCCTATTATTACCATCAATGACTATAAGCTTTCATTACTATTTGACTGAATGACTATACAGCCTCCTACAGTTTTTTTCCAGCCTTCACTTTAGCTCCTTATCCAAGTCATCTTTCATCATTCAGTCAGATTGACTTTATTTTTTATACTTTCCTTTTTAAAAATTACATGTAGAAACAATTTTTGACAGTTGTTTTCTGACATTTTGTGATTTGTATTCTTTTCCTCCCTGTGCTCCTTTCCCCCTTCCTCCTTCTCTCCTCTACTGTGAGGTGGTAAATAGTCTGATATAGATTATATCAATGCTTTCATGCAATTCTTATTTCCATATTTCCCATGCCCTGACAGAAGATATATATTGCAATACAATAAAAAAAAACTCATGAAGTAAATAAAGTGAAAGATGGCATGCTTTGATCTGCAATCAGATTCCAATAGATCTTTCTTTGGTTTTAAATAGCATTTTTTATCATGAGTCCCAGGGTGGTTATTTTGGGACTGTGTTTTGCTGCTGCTGTTGATAGTTTAGTCCTTCACAGTTGATCATTGTACAACATTTCTGTTAAAGTTTTCCTGGTTCTGCTCACTTCACTTTGCATCAGTTCATATAAGTCTTTCCAGGTTTTCTGAACTTATCCTGTTCATCATTTCTTATGGTGAAATATTATTCCATTACAACAATAAATCACAATTTGTTCAATCATTCCCCAATTGATGGACACCCCCTTGTTTTCTAGTTCTTTGACATTACAAAAAGAACTGTTAAGACTTTTTTTGTGGGCAAGAAGGTCCTTCCTCTTATCTCTGATCTTGTTAAGATACAGACCCAATAGTGCTATTGCTGAGTCAATGGGTATGCATAGTTTTATGGTCCTTTGAGTGTAGTTCCAGATTGCTCTCCAGAATGGTTATATCAGTTCATAATTCTACCAGCAGTGTATTAGCGTCTCAATTTTCCCACATTCCCTCCAACATTTATCATTTTTCTTTTTGTTCATATTAGGCAATCTAAAAGGTGTGAGGTGGCATCTCAGAGTTGTTTTTAACAGACTAACTTTATTTGTGTATCTGGTCATGTGTTTTATCTTTTTAAAAATCCTTCTGTGGGTTATTATTGCCTATGCAGTAAGGTTTAAACTCACATTGTTGACCGATATTGAACTCATAGCTCACTAAAGCCTCTCTTCCCAATATATTTAAAACTATCTCTTCCATTCTGTGCAGTTAGATTTCTTGGATCCAAGTCTATAACTTCACATTTATTACTAATAAATAAAGATGATTTCATAGTGCTTTTTAAATTTTACCACAGACTGTCCACTCTGTTTCCAAGCAAGATCTGCTTTGTCAATGTGCAAAATTGACATTTTATAGGAGTCTTTCTGAACCATTTGCTTTGCCTTGAAGGCTTTTCTAAACTTAATAAAAGAAATGGTAGAGCCAATTGTCCTCTTCAATGTAATGGTTATTGTTGTTCAGCCATTTTTCAGTTATTTCCAACTCTTTGTGACCCCATTTATGGTTTTCTTGGTATAGATAATGGAGTGTTTGCCATTTCCTTCTCCATCTCATTTTACAGATGAGGAAACTGAGGCAAACAGGGCTAGATTACTTGTCCAGGGCTACACAACTAGTAAGTATTTGAGGCCAGATTTGAACTCAGGTCATCCTAACTCCAAGCCTGGTGCTCTATATAACTGTGCCACTTAGCTATCCAGTGTAATGGTATTCCCCCCATTTGGTATGGCAGAAACAAATAAAAAGCTTATTTACCCCAGGTTGTCATGGTAAAAGGACTTTCTGTGTAGCTTTTCCTAGGTCTCTGTTGATCCATTTAAAAGATCATCATCATCATAATAATAAAAAAAACCTGGCAGCTATAAGAATTTAATCACAGTGCTCCATGAATGGCTAAGAACATTATTAGCCAGACAATGGAAGATTTCTGAATTCCCATATCATCTTTCTAAGACAGAACCTCTAGGATAGTCCTTTTTGTGACCTCTCTTTTCTGAAAAGGATGCGATGGGGCCAGCTTCCCTTCCAAGTTAGTCATGCGGGTTCTTTCTTCTTCAATATGGTATACTCTAATTTCTGATGTGACGCCTTTTAAGCACATGCTTCCTTAAGGCCTAAGAATTAATGAGCTCATGTCTACAAAGTTCTTTGAGCTATAGAGATAAAAGGGGCAGCAGAAGGCAATAATTATTATTTTTTTTTACTTAATGATATTGCAGGATTATTCTTTCCTGCTGCTTCAACAGGAAATTTGTACCAAACTTCTATACACAGATACAACACACACACACACACACACACACACACACACACACACACACACACAAAATGCCGTCTCATCTCTGTGATTCTTTATGAAGCCAAACAACATTGGAGAATGAGAGCAAACTGTGGGTATGGCACAAGATGAATCTAAATTAAATTGTAATTCCACTATGAGATGAGAAAGGAAAAAAAAACACACCAAAGAGACAAGCTTCTTTCTTGTGAGTGTGTATATCTATTTCTTTCTTCTCACATTTGAGTACAAATATCTCACTATGGCTAATTCCACTGCTAGATGGTTCTTTTCTGAAATATTAAGACTAGATTTTTTTTAAAACTTTTGTACAGTGTCTAGGATGATATTATAGGCATAAAGGAAGCAATAAATATCACCCAAAGAGAATGGTTATCTCTCTTTGGGGATGGTTATATTGAAACTTTGTGTTTGGTCACCATATAACTGAATTTGTCCTGAAATTAGTAATGTTCTTGAGCTGGCTTATACTGGCCGAGAGCCAATTGTTAAATTCTTAGTGTGATCCATTTATACTTAGGAGTCGGAAAATGCTATAAATCAGGGTTTTGTTGATTGTACAGATGTAAGAAAGGATGGAGAAAATGTTACTAATTGATTAAACTTAAAAGTGTATCGTATATTGTGTTAGTTAAAATCACCTGGGGTTCTATTTGGAAGGATCGAGCCTCAATATATGTATCAATATAGTGTTTGACAAACTTCTATGGACCTGTGGGGGACCCTGGAGCTATATTTCCTATGGTCCAATGGGCTTTCTGTTTTAGATGATGTTTCCAAGTTGAAGGATGGCTTTAAATATTGGGAATTGGTTTTGAACTTCCTCTTTAGTTACCTGGGCGCAGGAAGATACGAAAGGTAAAATGGCTGAGGCGAGGTTTGAATAGAATTCTTACAGGCGCGTGGTCGATTTATCTCTATCAGCATGGCTTTTATTAAAATACTATTCTCACTTTTAATCTCAGCCCTCATCTTTAATAACAACAGTTTGGCAACCACAAAGGTTGAAATTCAGACCCTAAATTTTTTAGATAGCCTAATGAGAGCATTTAGAGCCATGCCTGCCTTTTGGCCATGTTGCTCAGCACTTTTGAGCAATGCTCACCATGTTTTTGCTAAAAGCAACAGCATGTTTTTGCTTCCCATGGGACTCAGCCAGCCAGTTCAGCCCCGACCCACCTTGGGAGGTCACACCAGCTGATTCTGGCTTCTGGTTTTAAACCCAAAATACTGGTGCCCAGCCAGTGTTCTCTGCCGACAATCTTCCTAGGTCCTGACCTGGCCGCTTCTGTTCTCTGCCGAACCTCGAGCCCACCACAGCAAGCAGACTGCTTCCTCTGATCCTGTTCTCTGCAGAATCCTGAGATTTCCGAGGAGTGACCCCCCCGCCCTGACTTGCTGAGTGCTGCCGTTTCAGCTTCAGCCTCTCCCGCTAAAGATTTGGGAAGTATCCCCCTTTCTCCCTACTCTTTTTACTCCATTCTTGCCTTCCACGGGGAACCCCCACCCACAATCTACACACGTGGGATTTTCTACAAAACTGACCTAAGCTTTTCTCTAGCCCAGAGCCCACGATCCCACGTGGACGCTAGTATCTGAACCTTGAACTTTAACTCAATCAGAAGAACTTTAAATTGGACCAGAGGTGGATTTTAAAACCTCAGAACTGAATGGGTGTTAAAAAGACTCTGTATCTTACTGCATTTTGCTGATTAGTTTCGTGAATTAATTTTGTTTATTTTGTTGATTTTCCTGCTGCACTGAATCATTTTAAGCTAATGAAGTTTGTGGCTGCTAGATTAATTCTGTTTGTGATTTTATTGTAACTCCCAAATAATGAGAAAAATCTATTAGAACTGGTAAGAGGGTTTTGACTAGCTTGTTATCTGGTACTCATATTATATTTCCTAATTTATTTCATTTTTACTGTAATCAAAACAATGCTGTGTTCTTGTACTATTTGAACATCTTACACATTTTTAAAGTTGTAAATTGCCTTATGTATACTGGATTTATAGGAGCACATGTCTTTTAAGTTTTTATTCTATCTTAGTAATTGTGTACAACCTTGGAGAGTTTGATGCCTGCCTTGAGATTTAAATTGTAATTTTATGAGAGGTCTTTTAAAAATTTACTTTAGATGCCTAGTACCCTTCTGTATAAATGACAAGGTTTTTATGTATTTATTTTAAAGAATTGTTGTATTAAAGGATAAGCTTTATATATTTTATTGTGAAGAATTGTTGTCTTATATTTTTTTGATGTTAGTCTATGTTTTAACCTCTTTTATCAGAAGGATCTAGAATTCTTAAGGATAATTGTTGAGAAGATATTTTAGCCAAGGTTTAAAAGTTGTAACAAGTATATGATTTTTGAATATCATTGTTTATTGTTTTAAAATGTGTTATTAGAAATTATGGTACTCTATTTGAATGTGCATTGTGAATCTGCTATTTTGTAAAACCCATTTACACTCACAGAAAATCTCATTTTTGATAACAAAACCCTTCACTAGTTCTAAGCTATATATATATGTGTATATATATATATATATATATTTGATTTTTAAAAACTTTCTTTTTTTTTTAATTAGAGCAATTGATTTTTCCTTTTTCTCATCTTGTACTGGAAATACATATATAATCATTATTTATCCTTTTTTTGATTTTACAGTGATATAAGCTTAATGCAAATATATGTTTTCTAGAAGAGTCTGAGACTATGGGACTGTGATTTAATGCCTCTCTGTCTGATTCCAGGAGAAGCGCCGAGCCACATGGTCACGGAGATTTGACTGAGAATCTGCATGGATTGCAGAAGTTCTATGCCAATTACTTAAGGGCTTGAAATTGGGGTTTGAGTTCTGGAGTCCCAGTCTTTTCTAAAACTTTAGAGGACGTGGGTCCCCTCAACTTAAATTCCTAGTGAAGCACCTAAGATTGGTTATTTATTGGCTTGTTCCCTGAGAAGTTGAAGGCAATCAGATCAGAGAGAGACGTTTCCCTTATTTCTCTCTATATATAGAGAGAATGGCAATTTTCTATAAGTCCTGGCCCTGAATGGGTAATAGCAAACTGCTTAAATCACTTTAATTGGGCCTTGATTCAAAGGCCTGTTTTAAATTTATTTTCCTTACATTTTTTGCATATTTTACATTTCATTCACAAGTTAATTTTTTTCTTTTTTTGAATTTTATTCTTTTTCTTTTTTTTTTATTATTTCTTTTGCCAATTGATTTCATGTAACCCCCGTGACTCACTCAGCTGATCTCTTCAGGGGAGTAATATGTTACTTTCTTCCTCAGGGGTGTGTGTGTTAAGTTTTTTTATAATCATAATGTCTGAATTATAATCTATATTGCAAGTCAATTTTTACTCCTTTAGGAATAATCTCAGGGGGGTAATGTTAGTTCTCAGAAGAAAATGTATGTTTTATAATCTATAATGTAAAGTTTAAATTCTTTGAGAGTAATTTCAGGATAAGGATTGTACCATCTCCCCAGAATCCAGACGATGAACCTGTTTGGTGGAGGCACCAAAAGATTCCTAAAGACCCTTCACTGGACCATGAAGACCAAATTTGAACTTTGGGGTGCAGTTGATTTGAACTATGGGGAATTGAATGAGTTGAATGCATTTATTTTGAATGGACACTTTATACCAGAAAAAGGGGACTGCCCCCTAAATGGCTTATTATCAATGCACAGAACATTGGTTTTGTTCTTTCTCCTTTTTATTTCCCTTTTATCTCTAAATTATTATAAATTTTAATTTGATTATGTTTTCATAATCCATTGGGGAGACTTGTCTCCCAAAGGATCACAGGGGGGGTAATGTGTTAGTTAAAATCACCTGGGGTTCTATTTGGAAGGATCGAGCCTCAATATATGTATCAATATAGTGTTTGACAAACTTCTGTGGACCCGTGGGGGACCTTGGAACTACATTTCCCGTGGTCCAACGGGTTTCCTGTTTTAGATGACGTTTTCAAGTTGAAGGACGGCTTTAAATATTGGGAATTGGTTTTGAACTTCCTCTTTAGTTACCTGGGCACAGGAAGATATGAAAGGTAAAATGGCTGAGGCGAGGTTTGAATAGGTTTCTTACAGGTGCGTGCTCAATTTATCTCTATCAGCATGGCTTTTATTAAAATACTATTCTCCCTTTTAATCTCAACCCTCATCATTTTTAATAACAACAATATACATCTGTCTTTCATGTCTGAGCCTGCTATTAAACATTTATCAGCACACCCCTGTAATGGTAAGGCCCTGAATGAAGAGGGAAGGAGGAAAATAGGATTACCTTTTTAATAAGTACAAAAAATAGAAACTAATGGTTTTCCATCTAGTTTCTGAAATTCCTTGACTTGTGAAGGTTAGCACTTCTGAATTATCAGGATTGCACATGAATAGTGCCACTTCCCCCCCTACAGTGATAGTAGGTGTGGAGTAGTTAAGTAGCACAACAGGGAGAGGATTGGATTCATATAGTTCAGTCATTCAATCATGTCAATTCTTTGTGACCCTGTGGACATAGCACACTGAGTCCTTCTATCGTCTCCTTTCTCTTGAAGTCTATCTAGGTTAATGTTGATTGTTTTCATGACACTGTCTGATTCACCCTCTTCTGTCCCCTTCTCCTTTTGACTTTCATCTTTCCCAATATCCGGGTCTTTTCCAGTGAATTCTATTTTATCATTCTGTAGCCATAATACTTAAGCTTCAGCTTTAGTATTTGACCTTCCATCGAATAGTCTGAGTTATATTTTTAAAGTTTTAATTCATTTGATTTTCTTGAAAGTTCAGGAGACTCTCAAAAATCTTCTCTGGTGCCTTAGTTTGGAAGTGTTGATTCTGTAGCGCTCAGCTTTCCTTATAGTCCAACTCTTGAGACCATACAATGCTACTGGGAAACCATAGCTTTGACTATATGAACCCTTGTTAGCAAGGTGATATCTCTGTTTTTTAGTATTCTGTCCAGATTTATCATAGCTTTCCTTTCAAGGAGCCAACATCTTTTCGTTTCATGGCCTCATTTGTCATCTAATGGTTTTCCATCTGGATCTTTGAGCCTAAGAATATAAAATCTGAAACTGCTTCCATTTCAGCTCCCTCTGTTTGCCAGGAAATGATGGGGCCAAGCCAAGATCTTAGTTTTTTAAAAAAATTAAATTTAACTTAATTTAAATTTTCTAATGTTAAGCTCTCTTCTTTCACTCTCATCAAAAGTCTTCTTAATTCTTCTTTCCTTTCTGCCATCAGAGTGGTATCATCTGCATATATGAGATTAACCTCTTATTGCTATCATTCTTTTTTTTTTAACTCTTAACTTCTGTTTTAGAATTAATTCTAAGTCAGAAGAATGGCAAAGACTAAATAAATGGGGTTAAATAATTTGCCCAAGGACACACAACTAGGAAGTGTCTCAGACCAGATTTGAACTCCTGACTCTAGGTCTGGCACTCTATCCACCATGGTACCTAGCCGCCCCTATAATATATCTTTTCTAGAGCATTTAGAAAACCTTGATACTTAGTGTATCCCTTGTTAAAAAACTTAAAATAATTTTTCTCCTCCATTCCCTTTTTAAAATTTGTATCCAGGTTTTTGACTCCAGGCCTAGCACTCTATTTACAACACCACTCTGCCTCTGCAATCTACTATGCCACACATAAATACTATATAAAGAATATTGATGCTCTAAGAAGAGGACTTCTATGTAGAGTGTTAAGTATATTCAGTCCCAGCATAGGCTTTATTCCTGTCATCAGTCTCAAACTCAACACACCCCATGAATCTTAGCCATTTATTCAGTTTTATTCATAACTATCATTGTACTATTTACATGGTTGTTTTATTTTCATTGTACCTAGTCAGGACAACCTGATCTTGTGTCCACAGCAGCCTTCAGCTTCTCTTGTACTCCTTATCACTTTCCACCTCTATCCCATTACCACTGGTATATTGATTGGACTGGAGAGGGAGAAGGGAATTATGGGAGACACTGACTATGAATATGGGAATGTGATGATGGCAACACAACAGCATCAGCACTATTTCTTACCCTACTATCTACCTTCACTGTAACCTGTCCTTGTTCTACGTCCATACAACTTACATCTTCCACCTAATCAAGATCTTGGTAACTGTTGGCTACAGACTTCCTGCTCACTCCTCTTCCTTCCTCAATGAGTTCAATGCTTGGCTTACAATCTTCTTCTCCTCCCCAACTCCTGCCTTTATCCCTGATTATGGAATTGAAAAAAAAAACACTTGCAGTATTGCCAAATAAATGCCCAGTGATGTAGCATGTTGAGAAAGTTTAATTATTTTGACATGAAGGCAATATTATTCACGATCTATTCCTCCACCTCACCACAGCCACAGATGATGATGGCTATACCCCGGATCTTGTCATTACCTACAAATATACCACTTCCATGTTCAAGAATCTGTCTGTTATCTGCCATAATCTATTGGTTTTCCGCCTCTCCCTCTGCTTTTCCTTACCAAACCCTACTTTTCATTTATACCAGTGATTCCCAAAGTGGGTGCTACCACCCCCTGGTGGGTGCTGCAGCCATCCAGGGAGGCGGTGATGGCCACATTTTTTTTTGTATTACATTCTATTCTGAGTTCAATAAATAGTTTCATAATTTCCAGAGGGCACTAAGTAATTTTTTCTGGAAAGGGAGTGGTAGGCCAAAAATGTTTGGGAACCACTGATCTATACTATGACTTCCAAATCCTTGCCTACTCATTTCTCTCCCAAGGTATCACTCATGCACTAGCCACTCTGTACTCTTTTCCTCATCTTGCCCCCTGGGTCACTCTCTATGGAGGTATTCTCTTGAGTTCCTTATCATAGATATCCTTGTGTCCTGCCAAGTCTTAGCCTTGGATTATTCCCACCGTTTACTGCCTTCATTCCATGTGTGCTGCTGAACTTAGAGAAAGTCGTGCAATCATTCTGCCTGGATCTGTTACATTTATGTTACACAAACTCAAAATCTTACTTCTAGTAGGCAATTTTCTACACCTCTCTTTTCAATTTATTATCCCATTCTCCACAGTGACTCTTCCAAAGACTTTTATCCTTCCTTAAACTCCCCATGACTTCGCCTTCTTCAATTTTCTGAGCTAAGAAACTTTCTTCCTATTTTGCTGAAAAAATTGAGGTCATTCATCAAGAGTGCCTTCTTTTCATCTCATTATTCAACTATCTTTTTGTCACCATCTCTTTCTGTGCCACCATTTCAAATGAAGAGATGACACTGATCCTTACCAAGGTAAACCCTTCTACCTGTATAAATAATCTTATTCATTTCCATCTCTTCCAGCAGAATGTCCCCTTTATCATTCCCATTCTCTCACTTATCTTTGGGGTATATGGATGTTAATGGAAGTCTAGTACCTTTAGTTTGAGGGTTTGCCGAGCCCTTTTCTCCACTGCTTTTCTCGTTGTATCCATCTGCCACTCACCTCTCATCTGTGGCTCCAAGAAGCTGTAGCATGTCTTGCCCCTGGACTTTGGTGAGAGGCTGAGGCAACTGTGCCTCACCTAAACCCAATTTTTATGCAAGTCAAAAGAAATAATCATGATGCCATTTTAGTCCTCTTTGAGTTTGAAAGATTGCCACCACCACCACCATCACCACTCACTTATCTTTAGTCTCTTCTGGTCTACTGGCCCCTTGTCTAAATACAAACTATGACACCCAGTCGTCAAACATCCTTACATAATCTTTCTATCCCTTTCATTATCCAAAATCTGTTCTGTGCTTGGTATTGGAAGTCCTTGAAAAGGCCATCTATAATAGGTGCTTCCACTTTCTCTCCTCATTCTCTTCTTAACTCCCTATAATCTGGCTTCTAACCTTATCACTCAACCAAAACAGCTCTCTACAATTTCACCAGTAATCTCTTAGTGATTAAATTGAACAGCCTTGCCTTAGCCTTCACTTTTCTTGAACTTTTTGCAGCAGTAACAAAGGGTGGAAGCTATGGAGAAGGAATTGGCTCAATGCCAGAAAAACCTCCCTAATTTTTAGAGCTAGTCATAACTGGTGCTGGTGAGTTCATTGCTGGAAATCTTCAACCAAAGAAGAAAGAAAACCACTTGTTGGATAAAAGAGATTGTGGGACATACAGAGATAGTATCAGGTAGAATTCTGGGGTTATTTCCTGAGATCTTGATATTGTCTTTTCCTATGAATTGTGATAATCTGCATTAAAATAATACCCCTTACGTGCCCGTGAACAACATGAAAAAGGGAACAGTTTGTACTATTGTTCCAGGTACCAACACTCCCTCCTCACAATTTTCCTTCAAAGTAAATACAGTCTTAACCAACATCTTTTTGTTGTGATGATGAGATCTCTGATATTCCTTGTATTTTGGAAAACTCATAGCAAAGCATAGGTTGTAAGTAAGTGAAACAGCCTAACATGAGGAGGCAAATTTGACCTCAAAAGTATCACTGAGACTTAGTGGGTTGTGACTAATGACTGGGATTTGGCTCTGAAAGGATAGATCTTATTTAAAAAAGAACAGTGTAAGGGCAGCTAAGTGGCTCATTAGATAGAGAGCATTAGATCTGGAGTTGGGAAGTCCTGGGGTCAAATCTGATTTCAGACATTTCCTAGTTCTGTGGCCCTGGGCAAGTCACTTTACCCCCATTACATAACCCTTACCTCTCTACTGTCTTGGAACCAACACTTAATATTGATTCTAAATCAGAAGGTATGGATTAATAAAAAGGAACAGTATAGATATCATTGGGGAGGAGTAGAGTAACATTGAGAAAATGGAGATGTGTCCATATGAGAAAATCCAGGAACTAAAGGCGGGAAAATATGGTAGAGAACATTTGGGTGAGAATCAATAGGAACAAAAAAGAGGTGATAATGTCACTGTAGTGCAGGGCACGTGGACAGAAAGAAGAGGAAGATGAGAAGTTTAGAAAACAGATCACAAACCTTGCATAGAAGCATGAAAATGTGGTGATGGGGATTCTGGTTATTTAAATATAGGCCAGAACTCTTTCTTTCTTAGCAGAGAAGCAAATAATTTTTTGGCTTGTCTTTTATTTGGACCTGATCCTCATGAAAAGACTGATCTAGTGATCTGCTGATTATAAGCTATGCTCAGGTGCCATGACTCTCCAGCTATCTAGGACTACTACTTTAATGGAGTGGGACAGGGGAAAATGTGCTATCTTTGGAATCAGAGGAATTGGGTTCATAATCCCATTTCTACCACTTACTGAGTTGTATGAGCTTGATCAAGTCACTTTCTTCCCTGAGTCAGTTTCTTCATTTATAAAATAAGGGAGGTCAAGTAGACTAGCTGGCCTCCAAATTGACTTTCAGCTCAAAAATCTATGATTCTCTCCTCTGATCCTCTTAAAATCATGTCTGGTTGGGAGAGAGAGAGAGAGAGAGAGAGAGAGAGAGAGAGAGAGAGAGAGAGAGAGAAAGTAAATTATAGGAATTATTGACCACTTTAACTTTAAGATTATAATAGAGAAGGAAGGGAAAGCCAAAGTCAGGCATACTTTAGCATGCACCCCAAATTTGTAGAGAATAGATTTCAAAGGGTTCAGGAAAAGGTTAGGCAAGATCCACATAGACTAAAATTCTGTGAGAGAAATGAGCCCGGGAGGGATGATCTCTCAAGAATAAAATTCTAGAGACACAAAAATAATTGTAATAAAGAGGCAAAGTTGTTTTAAAGAGACTAACATCAATACCGAGGGAATTCATTTATCAGTTTAAAGTTTTATAGAACATTTACAAAAAATGGAACCAGAAGTTAATAGAAGATGAAAAATATGGTTTTTAAAAAAATCTTTTACCTTCTGCAGTATTGACTCTAAGGCAGAAGAGCAGTAAGGGCTAGGCAATGGAGATTAAGTGACTTTCCCAGGGTCACACAGCCACAGAAGTGTCTGAGGCCAGATTTGAAACCAGGATTTCCTGTCTCTAGGCTTGGCTCTCTATCCACCAAGCCACCCAGCTGCCCCCATGGCTAGTTATTAAAAAAAATTTGTTCTTAAGTAATACCTTGAAGTTTGAGAAGTCTTAATGGGGAAAGTTAAAGACAATTAATTAATGCCTTCCCCCTCCATTTAAGTTGTATTAACATGAAGAGGACAAGCAAAGGAGGGAAAGAGGGATGAATGACAATGCTAATAGACCAGAGAGGAAGAATTAGCTGTTCAGCAGTTATTCTGCTTCTATTCTGAATGTCAAAGAGAATGATCCTTGGAATGGAATGAATGGAACAAAAATGTCCAGTGGAAAGCTGGTTTCCAATATAAAGTAGGAGGCAGTAAAGAACCTTAGTGGTCCTTGATGAGTTCAAGTCACCAGATCTGGATCACTTGCCTCCATACATATGCATTCTATCTCCCACCTCCATGCTTTTGTATTCCATGCCTGGCAAGCCTTCCCTCTTCATCTCTACTTCTTAGAATGTCTTGATCCCCTCAAGGCTCAACTCATGTCCTTCTTATTGCATGAAGCTCTTTCAGATATACTCAGATGTCTGTACTTAATCTGTACCTAAAATACTTTATATTAAAGCTTATAGGATTAGGGTTGGGATGGATCCCAGAGGTCAGCTAACTGTTCCACTTCCAAAAGACATACATTTTGCATATGAGGAAACTGATGCCTAGGGAGAACAAGTGACTTTCCAAAGATTGCACTGGTAAGAGACATCAGAGGCAGGTTTTGAACTCAGGTCCTCTGATTCTAGTGCTGTTTCAACTACATATGACTTAGTATCTATATATATGTGGGTATGTATGTATACATATAATATATATATGTATGTGTTAACTTCTGTGTGTTCATTGTTCTTCCAGGAAGCTATTTCCACTTATACATGTTCCAAAGTCTAAATAGGACCGCATCAGCAGAATATGCTGAACATGCCAATAAGGACTGGACTCATTAGCCACTCCTCTGTCACACACTGTAATGCAAAGGGGGCTAGCTGAAGTGCAGGGGAAGAGTGTAGATGGGATTAGGCCAGCCCAAGGGGATTTTAGGCAGGAGTAGAAGTTGGTATGTGTAACAGGGGTCCTGCACCTAAGCTGAATGAGAGGATGATGAAACTCTCTCACTAGTAAAGCCAAAACCCCTTTAAGATCAGGATTCTGTGCCTCTCCCCTGGGAGATGGAAACAATTCTATTGGATAGTTCGTGTGGTCACCAGGAAGAAGGCTGGCACTTCCTGAATCTAACTGTTTAATAAACTTTATCAGCTGGAGCTAATAGTCTGATCTGACTGCTAATGTTACTTGGCTTTTGGTAAAGGTAAAAGCAATGACTTCAGAGATCTTAAGCTCGAAGGTTAAATAGGTTTATTGGTAATAAATTGGATCAGGTAAAATGGAGTTGGAAAGTGGGTGAGGTAAGCTAAGATCTTGAATAAATAATTTCACTAAACTACTTTAGGTAATATTGAAAGGTCTTCTTATGGTGCAGTAGTATAAGAATGCTTTGAAGGCAATCTCAACTCTGATACTCTTAGTTGCTGACCCAGGGCTGCCAAGCCCTGGGCCAGATGATGATGTCTTGACGGTAGAAGTTGTCTCTTGTCTATAATAAGGGTTGTTGGGTCTGCCAGTGAGCCGTTGAAATTGGCAAGCTATGATAGTTGTTCCTACCTAACTAAAGAATCTACCCAGAACCACCCTTTGACAACCCAGGGCTCACTTTTCCACCCTTTCCTTCCTAACCCTGAAGATCAGAGCCAGAAGTGAAGTCAGGGGTCTGGGGACTCCCTTTTATACCCTCACTTCAACTGTCACTCTGACACCCAGCCTGGGTCCTCTGCCAGGTTCTGTGTTCTATATTGGTAACTGCCAGCTTACAACCTATGAAAACATGGTTACAAGATTTTATCCATAACAACACACGTACACATATATGTGAATATATATATTTAAATATAACAAATCAACACATTGGTCCTATTTAAGAATGCACTTCTTGGGCCAGTTGGTGGCTCAGTGGATTGGGAGCCTGGTCTAGAGACATAAGGTTTAGGGTTCAAATTTGGACTCAGACACTTCCTAGCTGTGTGACCCTGGGCAAATCACTTACCTCTCATTGCCTAGCTCTTATGGTTCTTCTGCCTTGGAACTAGTATTGATACTGGTTTGTATTGATACTAAGATAGAAGGTAAGGATTTAAAAAAAAAAAAGGAATGCAGTTCTCATTTGGCCCCTTTATTCCATCACTTTTCTGCTAAGAGGTAGCAGATATGTGCCATCATGAGTTTTTTTGATGTTTGCTGGTTGGGTCAGGGCTATGAGATCTTTTTTGTCTCTTCCTCCCCCCCCCCCCCAATTATTATTAGATTTATTTTTAAAATTGTTTCCCTGGTTCTACTCATTTCATTCTATTTTAGTTCATATGAATCTCTTCATATTTCTTTTTTTATGACACAATAAATATCCATTGTATACTACATGTCACATTTTGTTCAACCATTACTCAATTAATGGGCATTCACTTCATTTCTATTTCTTTGCTCTCATACAAATAATGATTATAAATATTCTTGCACATATGGCTCTTTTCTGTCTTTGACCTCCTCAGTGTATACAGCAGTATAATTGGGTCAAAGGTTTAGTGACTGTATAGTCAAACTATTATCTGAAATGATTGATCCCATTCATAGCTATATCAGCAGTGCATTATTGTGCCTGTCCTCTCACAATCTCTTCAACAAATACATCTTTTTCCTCATTTTTTCCTGAGGTTCTATTTATGTTTATTTCAGTCATTGTTTAAAAACCCCCAAACCTTACCTTCTATCTTATAATCAATACCAATTATCAGTTCCAAGGCAAGAGAGGTAAGGGCTAGGGAACTGGGGTTAAATGACTTGCCTAGGACCACCCAACTAGGAAGTGTTTGAGGCCAGATTTGAAACCAGGACCTTCTGTCTCCAGGACTGGATCTATTCACTGAGCCACCTAACTGTCCCTCAATAACGTTTTTAAAAAATTATTATTTTTTTCCAATCACCGAAATCTTCCTTTTTTCCCTTGCCCAACTCTCTCCTTTCAATGAGAAAATAAAAACAAAACTCCTATATAAAAATGTATAGACAAGCAGCTAAACTATGACCTTGACATTTCTAAAAGAAAATGTTTCATTCTTTATTGTGGGTCCTTTACCTCTCTATCAGGAGTGGGTTTTCATTAATTGTCCTCTGGGATCATGGTTTGTCATTATGCTCATCAGAGTCCCCAATTCTTTCAGTTATTTGTCTTTACCAAATTGCTGTCATTGTAGAAATCATTTTCCTGGTTTTGTTCACTTCACTGTGAATCATTTTATATAAGTTCCCAAGTTTCTCTGAAACCTTCATTATTTCTGATAGTTTAATAGTATTCCATCATATTTACATACCACATAAATCCACAATTTATGAGCACCTACCCAGATTCACATTCATAATAACTACATCAAAAAGAGCTATACATATTTTTATATATCTTTAGTTTGTTTTGCTTAGGACTAATTTCTTCCTTAATTTACACTCCTTTCTAATTTTTTCCTTCTCTTTTCTTTTCCCTCCTATTTCCCTGTTGAGTGAAATGTCATCCTGTACCCACATCTGTGTTGTTCGTGTATTCTTCCTTCCTTTAACCAATTCAGATGATAAAGATTAAAATATCACCCACTCCCTCCCACTGTCTCCTCCTTTTTTGTACAGAGGCTTACTTGCACATTATGCAAAATAATTGTGATTATGTGCAATAATTTCCCCTAACCTTCCGTTCTCTTCTCTCTTACCCTTCTCTTAAGATCATTAAGAGACAACAGATTCATTCTGAGGCTTTGTCTATTAGACTGCACCTCTGACTCCTGATGATGATAGAGTTCTGAGGGGACACACATTATCTATCCATATTTGAATGTAAGTAGTTTATCTTTTTAAAAATTCTTTTGTATTTCTCTTAACTATTGAATTTGAACTTCAAAATATCAAAATGTCTATTCAGTTCTTGTCTTTTCATCAGAAGTCCTCTCTTTCACTCAGTTTTTCTTGGTAATTCCATATCCTTTGCCTCCTGGAATATCATATTCTGAGTTTTCTGCTTCTTTATCATGGTGACTTCTTGGGAATTGAATTCCTTCTTTCTGGCTGCATGTAGCATTTATTCTTTGACTTGGAAGTTCTGGATTTTGTCTATAACATTCTTGGGAGTTTTCATTTTAGGATTTCTTTCAGGAGGTGATCTGTGGATTCTTTCTTTTTCCACTTTGCTCTCTAGTACAGAGAGATCTTGACAGTTTTCCTTTAAAAATTCTTGATATATGATGTTTTGGCTTTTGTTTTGGTCATGTTCAGGTAGTCCATTGATTCTTAAAATTTTCTCTCATCAAATTGTGTTCTAAGACATTCGTTTTTGCTATGAAAAAGTCTTACATTTTCTTCTATTTTTTTTGTCTTTCAACTTAAAAAAAGTATTTTTTAAATAATTAAATTTTAAAATATTTCACTTAAGTATTTTAAAAATATGTCTTGCTATTTCATGAAGTCATTCTATTTGATCTATTCTAATTTTCAGAGAATTTGTTGTTAGGGCAAAGTTTTATACCTTTTTTTTTTTTTTTTTAACCATGCTGTTAATTTCCTTTCCAATTCTTTCTTTGATAGCTCTCTGTTCTTTTTTAAAAATTTCCTCCAGCATTTTTACTTCACTTATAAAAACTTTTTTTTTTGAACTGAAAAAATACTCAATCTTGCTTCATCTCTTCCAGAAATTCTAATTGAATGTGTGATCAAGCTATATTTTTCTTTGAGGCTTTGCTTAGAATCATTCTCACCTTTTGAGTTTGGGTTGAATGTCCTTGTCACCAAAGTAGCTTTACATGGTGGAGATTCTATTTTTTGTTTGTTTGTTTGCCCATTCTCCCAGCCTGATTTCTAAATTTGGATTTGATGCTAGGCCTAAGCTCTGCACACTTCTGGAAGGAAGGTCAGGGCTGATCCTGTTGCTACTTTCTTATAATATTGAGCATTTTGTTATTCCAATATCCCAGTGGTAACTCAGGTTCTACTTAGGATCTGCAAGCTTTCAGCATTCCCAAAGTGATCTGATACAGGGTAAAGACTGATTGCTCCTCCTGGAGCTGAGATCTACAAGTTTGTGACTTAGGTTTGGGTCTGAGCAAGAGTATAATGTTGCATGACTTCACATTTATGTTGTCACTCAGTTGTTTTTCAGTCATGTCCAATTTCCATGTCCCCATTTAGGATTTTCTTGGAAAAGATATTGAAGTGGTTTGCCACTTCCTTCTTCAGCTAATTTTGCAGATGAGGAAACTAAGGCAGGCAGAAGATTAAGTGACTTGCTTAGCACCACACAGCTTGGCTGGATTTGAACTCGGGGCTTTCTGATTCCAGATCTAGCACTCAAGTTACTATGCCCCTTAGCTGAAATGTGATGTTTTCCTAATAAAAGAATAGGATAGCTGTGACTATGACTTCTCTGGTATCACAGAATAGTTATTGATATAGGATTGTCCCTTTAATTTGAATACTTTGCAAATATTGATTGTGCAATGAGATTTAAAAAATTTTATATTCAACACAAATCAAAGCATACTATTTTTCATTTTTTGGTGGTTTTTTTTTTGCTTTTATTTTATATGAGTCTTCTTTAACATGACCAAAATGGAAATATGTTTTGCATGATCACACATGTAAAACCTAGATAAAATTTCTTGTCATATCAATGAGAGATGAGAGAAAGGAAAAAAATTTGGATCTCAAAGTTTTGGAAAATATATATTAAAATAATTATATATAAATGGGAAAAATAAAATATTATAGTAAAATATTACATTCAAGTTGCTTTTTAAAGATTTTTTTCAAAGCCAAACCACCTATGGGAATCTGTGGCAGGAAAAAATACCAAACCACAAAGAGTATTTTTTCAATCACAAAAATTCAATATTTATAGTTTACTTTTCCTTTGACCTAATCAATGATGGAAAAAAAAGTATCTTGTACCACAGGATTTCCTGAATCAATTCAATTCAATAATACCAAACTTTTATTAAGCACCTATTATAGACAAGGCAATGCGATATCCAATTTAATCATAAGAATGGTATTTATTTTAGTTGTACAATGAACCACCCAGAGAAAGGAAACCTCATAAACAAACTAAAAACCAAACCCACAGTCCTGGAAGAATATAATATTGTACTGACTTTGCAGAAAGTTATGCTGTTTATCTACATTCTCTTTTCAGAGTTTTAATCTCCAGTAGAAATTTTTACGATTAAGTTAACTTTTTAAAAAATCATTTCCTGGAAGACTTTAGCTCAGTGAGTCAATGACTCACTTTTTCACCAGCCAGACCTCATTACGTCTTCCATAAGGCTTCATGGGAGGATCATATCCAGTACAGAAGTAGAAATCAGTCTGGTAGTTTGCTGTTCCTTCCAGAGCTGAGCGCAGCTGGGCTGCTTGAGACACATAATCAGCTTCTTTGGCATAACCACCAAACTGCCTGTTGGGGGGGAAAAAAAGAGAGGATGTATTAAGAAAATGGCATTCCCTATCTCTGACAATCAAAAGAGGAGGGAATCTAGGTTCATTCTGCTATTTTTAGGAAAAACATGGAACATGAACTTCCCAAAATTCCAAAAGGAGCTGCCAAGATTTTTTGTTAACCTCATAACCATAGCTTTTCTCCGCCCTATCTTCTCTAATACTTCCTTTAATTCAGCTCCTCTTCCTTCTCTGCCTCTTTCCCCAGCCAGTCGTATGCCCCAAGGAAAGAGAAACAGCTGAAGGAAGTGAACTCAGACATTGAATGTCTACCAGACCAACTCATCCCTTTTTTTCTAAGAGTGGGAGCTTAGCAGCTAAGATTCCTACCATCAGCAGCTCCAGACATAGAATCACGGATTAATAATGGGAAGTGCTTTGGGGACCAATTTATTTAATCCTTTCAGTTTCTAGATTAGGTAAGTGATGATTCATTTTTTAAAAAAACCCTTACCTTCTGTCTTAGAATCAATACTAAGTATTGATTTCAAGGTTAAAGAATAGTAAGAACCAAGCAATTGGGGTTAAGTCACATGGCTAAGAAGTGTCTGAGGTCAGATTTGAACCCAGGATCTATAGTTTCTAGGCTTGGCTTTTTATCTACTGAGCCACCTAGCTGCCCTGATGATTCATTTTTTAATTAAATTTTTTTTTTACTGTTTTATCTTTATTTTATTTAATAACAAATTTCCATATAAGTTTTCCAAAGTTATATGATTCATGTTGTCTCCCTCCCTTCTTCCGTCTCTTTTCCTGGAATTGACAAATGATTCAATCTAAGGTTATTCAATTCTGGTGATTTGTTAAAAAAAAAAAAAGAATCTAAACAAACCTGAATAGTCACAAATTAAGGTTTTATACATACTTTATAGCGTGTTCTATATAAAGAATAGGAAAAAGTAGTATCTTATAGAAGGACATTTACTACATCGGTTTTGTGGTTAAAGGATTGGGAAAATAAGGTGTGTTAAAATTTCCCTTTTTTGATTACTCCAGTTCTTTCCCCGACTCCTACTTTAAATTCTCTCCAATGGCCTAAGTTGATCAAATCACGGGTACAGTTCTGCCTTTTCCCTAAACAACTCTCATAGGAATGAGAGGAAATTGGTGTTTCCACTGAGTTTTTATGACTCAAAAGTCCATTTGCACTAAACAAATTCTAGTTAGATGCATTATTTTTGGTGGAGTTCATGCTTGCTTTTTCACAAGCGGTTAGTCATTTTTAGTAAGAACTCAACAGTTTGATTACGGAGTATAAGAAAACACCCCATATTTCATCTTTAAGGGAATTCATTATTTTGACATCTGAGCATGGTTGGTAATCCTGGAATATTATAGTCTCAGGTTGTGAGTGATCCAAAGGGCATGGTGCATTCAGTAAGCGACCATGGCCAACTTCCAGTCATGACCCACACTCACATAGTGGGTCCTCACTGAGGAAGTATATGATCAGGAATTAAGGCAGGCTATTTGGGTAGCATAAATGAGGGACTGAAAACTTCACTAGTTTTTTTGAAATGGAAAAAAAATACAGAGAAGGGGTTCTTAATCTGGGGTCTACAGATTTCAGGTAGTCCATAAACCTGATTTGGAAAAAATTATATTTTTATTTTCACTAACCTCTAAAAGAAATTTAGCCTTTTCTTAAATTACAAATGTAGGCTACAAAAATATTTTAAGCAGATTTCCATAGATTTCACCAGGCTGCCAAAAGGATCCATGACAAAAAGCAAACAAACAAACGAGATGCCCTGACTTAGAGATAATCAACAAATATTTATTAAATGTCTACTATAGAGGTAAGCTAGATGACTCACTGGATGGAGAACTAGGCCTAGAGACCAGAGGACCTGATCTGGTCCCAGACACTTCCTAGCTGTGTAACCTTGGAAAAGTCACCTAGCCTCTATTGCCTAGCTCTTATACCACTCTTCTGCCTTGGAACCAATGCAGAGTATTGATTCTAAAACGGAAAGTAAGGGTTTAAAAAATGTCTACTATATTCCAGATTTTGGTCTAAGGGCTGGAGATACAAAGAAGGATCTTTTAACATGCTGGTGGAAACTTTCTTGAGGATCTGTGGATAAACATGGACAGGAATGACATAGGCTGAGAAGGAGGCTTTGGAGTTGGAGATCTTGCGTCAGAAATCTTGTCTCTGAGGCTTGCTTACTACCTATGTGACCCTGGGCAAGTCACCTAATCTCCATGGGTATTGGTGTTTTCATCTGAAGAAGGAAGGAAATGGACTTGATGACCATGAAGGTCCCTTCCATCTCAAAATCTATGAACTTATGGATGAAATGCTATTTATTTCCAGTAGAGGGAATATCCAAATCCAGTGACAATGAAGAAAAGTTGAGTCAGCAGCTACAGAAAATGTGCAGAATTGAGATGATTCTCCCTTGAGAGTAGAGAAGGAAAATGTTAGAAGAAATATTATATAGAGATGAGGGCAAGTTGATATTTATCTTTATTAATGAAATATCTTGAGAAAAATGGACATAAATGGTTTAAAATGATTCTTAATTAAAGTGATTCTTAAGATTACACTAATCATAAGATACATAAAACACTGACAGTGCTTTGCCAACAATCACAGAATTCAAAACTAGGTAGCAGCTACTTTAAAGGACATCTAGTCAATGGATGCCTACTGGATCATAACCTCTAAGATCACTAACAAGTAGTTGTTGAAGCTCCACTTTCAGCCATGGAAAAATTGTCTATCATGATCTCACAAGGAAAAGTCCAGTGGATATTCAGATGGCCCTAATTGTCAGGTAGTCCCCCTACTGAGCTGAAATCAATCTCTCAGAAACTAATACCCATTGATCCAAATTGTTCTCTTAAGTCAAAGCCTTTCCCACTTAGAAGAACCTACCAGAATTTGTGCCCTCTTGGCACAGCTTTCAAGAATTCAGATTTACCTTTAAGCTATTGAAAAAGTATCAGAGAAGGACTTTGGTAGAAGATTTTAAAAAATATTATTTGTCATTATAAAATTGATTTAAAAATATTTTTAACCCTTACCTTCTGTCTTCAAATTGGTACTAAGCATAGGTTCCAAGGCAGAAGAACAGTAAGAGCTAGGCAACTAGAGTTAAGTGACTTGCCCAGAGTCACACAATTAGGATGTGTCTGAGGTCACATTTGAACCCAGAATCTATCCCCTCCCTCGTTTTCTAGGTCCGGTTCTCTACCACACTGAGATACTTAGTTGCTCCTAAAAATACGGTTTAGAAAACAAAGCAATTCCATGTTTACATCAGAAGATGATCTGGTAATTAGCAAGTGCTAAAAATGCCTACTGTACACTTGATGATCAAACCATGATGTGCTAAAACTCAGACAATAAGTCAATTATTTAATTGTTTTGACAAAATTTTTTTTTCTCTGTTTTTCCTCTCTGAGTTTTGGAACATGCATCTTATTTAGTGTTCTTGTAGCATGTTATGAATCTAAACTCATTCTTATAAATTTGTTGTCGTTCAGTTGTTTCAGTCATATCTGACTCTTCATGACCCCATTTGGGATTTTTCCAAGCAGAGATACTGGAGTGGTTTGCCATTTCCTTCTCTAGACCATTTTAGAGATGAGGAAACTAAGGCAAACGGGGTTAAGTGATTTGCCCCGGGTCACATAGCTAGTAAAAGTCTGAGGCTAGCTCTGAACTTCGGTCTTCCTGACTCTAAGCCCAGTGCTCTAACCACTGTGCCACTTAGTTGCCCATTTATGATAAGACTAAAATTTTGTCTTCGTACTCGGTTATTTACATGCATAAAGGATCTGTGATTTTATTCTAGTAGAGTGTAGAAATTGCTTCAAACACCCCTAGTCCCACTTCATCTATTATTTAGGAGTTAAATCCTAGGAAGAGAAGTACTTAAGTTTTGCAGATGTTATGACACATGCCTAGGGTCCAACTGTTGGTTAAGATCAAAAGCATGATGTGAATTCAGGTCTTTCTATCTTGAAGTCCAGCACTCTGTTTACCTCCCTAGGCTACCTCTCCTTAAGAATGTAGAAATTCTTTATGGCTCTACCTCACAAGGATGCTATTCATTACACGCCAAACAAAAAACCCTAGTGGCTTCCAAATCCAAATCAACAATCTTTGAAAACCATAGGAAGTTGCATAAGTGTCATCCAGCAGTTATACATGAAAGGAGACCTGCTTGTACTACTGACTCAGCTTATGATGATCTTGGACAAGTAATTTCACTCCTCTCTGCTTTAGCTTCCAGTGTGTAAAATGGGAATAATAGAGTACCTGCTCCTTTCCTAATTAATGAGAGCGTCTTGAGATTGAATTAGATAATGCCTACAAAGTTCTTTGAATTCCTTGAAAGAAATCCATACATTAATGCATAATACACATATTAATTACAAGACATTATTATTTATGCCTGGCTCACATGTCTATTAATCTTCTTCAAAGACATTCTCCTGGGTCATTCTATTTCTGTTGCCCCAATGGCATAACCCAGTGTGAGTAACAAAATGACCAACTGACCAAGAAAACCAAGGAAGAACACACAAGTTATTGATTTTGGAAACATAGGAGTTAAAAAGATTGACTACAAAAAGAAAGCCAAGTCAGATATTGGTGAGAGATAATAATGGATTATACTCACAGGAGAGAGGTAACATCTGGTAGAAATTACTGGCCAGTGGCAGTAAAACTATCCAGGGCGGGAGTAGAAGTGGAAAAGAAAAGAGAAATGTAAAGGCGAGAGCATGGAACAATGGAGACGATGCTGAATTTTAGAGTTAGAAGTCTTGGTTCAAGTGTCAGTATTTATCGAAATTCTAGCCCTACTACTTCCCACTTGTATGTCTTTAAATTAGTTGAGTTAGGTGAACTCTGAGGTCCTTTTCTACTCTAAATCTATGATTCCAAGTACTATAATCCCAAGAATGACTTCCCCCACATCAACCATTCCAATGTGAATTCTTCCTATACTTTGAATAAGAAATCAAGAATTTTTATGAAGCACCTACTCTGCAGCAAGACAATATAACCAAAAAAATTGCAATACTTAATGCTTGTCCTCAAGGAATATTCAATCTAGCTGGAAGGCTAAGGTGAGTATATGATACAAGATAACTATAATTAAATGCCAAAAATGACTGGAAGAGACGCATCGTTGTTCATTGAAAGATTTCGGATCACTGTGGACTGTGGTAGTTGGGGGAAGCTTCATGGAGGAAGAATGACCTGACCTAGAAGGAAACAGTTCTCATTCTAAAAGGGGATTATGAATTTATGGGAGATATGTGGACAAGAAGCCTTTGCTGCTTCCATTGCCTTTGTTGATTACTAGAAAGCCTTTCACTTACTTCTGAACTCATCACTTAGTCATTTACAGCAAATATGGATCTGAGCACAATGAGAATATAGTAGCATGTTTAAGGTCCATGTGGAAAACTGTTCTCTATTTTAAAAAAAACCACAAACCTAGCAACACCATGATGTCAAGAGCAATTGATATATACAACCTGGAAACTTCCAGGGACCCAGTTTGAGCTTGCTATGGTTTTGCCTAACCTTCCATTTTTCATTATTCCTAAATAGAACTTCAACTTTCAAGCCAAAGAAGGATCGATATCAAAACATCCTATTAGTCACTTGATATACATGGAAAATGTCAACTTACAAAGTTTCACTAAAAAAAACATATTAGGCAGCTAATACATTATATGGAAACTTCCTCCAGTGGTACCAAAATGTCATCTGGATCTGGTAAGTGTAAGATTTTCAAGCAAGGGAGGCTCTGAGCATGATCTGAGAAAGGCTACCTAGAATAGGTGGATACATTATAGGTATCCCTTCCACATCACAACTTCCCCATTGCAGTTTGGCAAAAGAAATTTTGGGGGAGTTTTGTAGAAGCCCAGATGATGTAAGAAGACACAGAAAAGTTTAGAAACACAGAAATGCAAATATACATATAGTATTGTGTAATATCAACATATTTTACCTTTTAACAACCAAAATACACACAATTTCTTTTCTAAAGTTAAAATAAATAAAGTTAAAGGTTGTGAAAGGAATGTGAAAGATAGCAGTTGACACATAAAGTCTAGAAATGTCAACATTGACCTATATATAATCTGATGACCAAATACTTAACCCCAATTTTAAAATAAGCGACTGCAACCAGCCCATAAAAGAAAAAGAAAAAAAATTCAGACTTTTATTGTATGAAGGGAGGGCCAAAATTTTTTATGTGGCTTTTCCACCCATAACCCCTGTGATGTGAAAGGAATACCTGAACCTCCAAAGATCTGTTTGGAGAATCTAAGGCCTCTGAAAGCAAAATCTAGAATTGATACTAGAAAACAAAATGATGACAGAATAGCACTTGATGTCTTAAATGATTTTGAAAATAAGATGGGCACATTTAATTTGGAATTTCAAAAAAAAAAAAACACCTTTTGACTTTGATGGTATAAACCTGACTAGTCAATTGAGATTATACCACAAATGAATAAAATTTTCAACCCCCCCACTATAGAGCAGACAATGAATGGTTTAGCCTTTAAGAGAGTTATTAATTTTACTCCTACAACTGCTATACTACCACATCACTATGATGACAACAATTTTGACTGATGGTAATGGTAGAATCAAGATATCCTGGCATTTTAGAAATTGAATTGAACTTCTGTAAGAAATCCAACCAACTATCTCTCTAAGTTATTCAGTGGTCCAAATCAGGAATTTGACCACTTAAAGATAAATCTATAGCATATCATTTTCTTTGGGTGTTTGACAATAAAAAATTCCTAACTTTTTGTATGTGTACCATGAACCCTTTCACAACCTTATGAAGCATAGAGATCTTTTTTCAGAATAATGTTTAAAAAATACTTAAACACTTTATATTAGATTACAAAGGAAGCCAATTATGCTGAAATGAAAATGTAGTTTTTCCCCAGCCAAGTCCACAGTGTCCCTGACATCTATCTATGGATTTTTTGGGGTCTATGGACCATAGTTTGAGAACTTCTGCTTCAACAAAACCAGTAAATTCTCGGGAGTGAAGAGATCAGCATTGAAAGTATTAAAATCTTTTCCTAACTTGTCTCCTTTGCTGTTTTTTTTCTGTTGTAACCAAAAATGAAATGAGTGAAGGAAATAAAGCCCCGAGTTAGAAAAGATGATAGTATAGTATATCTGTAGTTTATAAATGATCATTGGTTTTTTTCCAAGAAGATTAAGATACATCTATTCTAAGTAGAAATGATATGATCAGGATTTGTTTATTAGGGACACTTTCATTCAAATGTCTCCTCCATCACTTAGCACTGTTGATATAAAGAACACTTCCAAAATGATACCAAATTAATTATGTTTATAAAAATCAATAGTCCTATTGTGAAATCACATTAGAAAAATGACCTGAAGATGCATCATTTTAATACCAAACCTAGTCTATTATTGAGTGCACTTCCGTTAAAAAATAACAATTTTGCATCTCAACCTTTTCATGTAATTCTGTGTTTCACAGCCACCAGTAATTAAAAAACTAGTCCTACAGAATAGCATCCAGCGTTTGGTTATGCAGTGCCCCCCTGTGGGCATTTGAAGAACGGCTATGTGGTCAATCTGACGGAAAAAGTCAGAGGAAATCTCCATATTTGATTTTCTTCTGAATTTAAAATCTAAAATAGTTTGGTAGAAAGTAGCCTGCCATTTCATTGTTTGTTTTCCTTCCAAGAATCCTGTTTTCCATATTTCTATTTCTATATTTCTGGAGGACTACATTGACAAAATACTTTTGCTCTGCCAAATCAATGCAAGGTGTCCTCAATGGTCATCCTTACCGAATATCCTCCCCTTGCTACGGCTTAGCAAATCTTTTTTTTTTTTAACTCTTGAATGTTCTACAAATGTTCCATTTCATTCCAAATTCCAATATAAAACTTCCAGGGGTCTTGCCCAGAATCATAATTAATAGTATTTAAACAGGAAATATAGTCTATATCATATAACATGTATATATGTGTATACATGTATGAATATATATATGCCTAATACACAAAATATAATATAAATGAGAAACTGCATGTCATAAATAGGCAATATGTATTCTTCAGCCATTTGGCTCTTTTTGTGAGAACTCAGCCCAATTTTTGAATGGTCATGGACCTCACTGAAGAGACCCTGTAGTATTATGAGGAACAAATGGTTCTGCCATTTTCCTTCATTACAGGGAATTCAATGATGTACTTTTTGAGAAAGGATATGATTTGAAGGTCTCTAGTAAGTAGGTCAGAGCTGTAGAACAAGGTTAAAGTCATAATTTTGGTCAGGAGGAAGAGCTTAAAGCTTAAACATAAAAAATTTTGGAACTGGGACAAGCATTACACAGTGCCAGCAGAAGGTCCATCATGAAACACAACTTTGAATCAACTTTGTAATCATTGTTAGCAATGATATCTTACTTGCCAAATCATTTTTATAAAAAGTTACTACATAAATTCTCATCTCTCTCGATTTCTTCGTAGCAACTGTCACAGTTTACTAATCTCTGTTCTTAGATACTTTTCCCTCTGGGCTTCAGGTCTCTGATTTCTCTCATTTTCCCTCCTACCTATATGATCCTCCCTTTTAGTCTCTTTTGCTAGATTATCTATATACCAGACCCCTGACAATAAATGTGCCCCAGCAGGTTTGTCCTATGCCCTCTTCTTTATATACACACACTCTCTCTCTGTAATCCCATCTGTTTCTATGAATTAGGTTATTATCTTTAAGCAGATTATTTCCAGAACTATATCCAGTCCCACCATCTTTCTTAAGCTTTAGTGTTAAGTCAACCAATGCCTACTGGACATTTTGAACTGGAAGTCCCATAAACATCTCAAACTCAACATGTCCAAAACAAAGTTCATTATCTTTTCTCTGAAATCTTCCTTTCTCCTGAATTTCTACATTTCTATTGAGGGTTCTATTATCCATCCACTCATTGTCTTAGAGTTGGTGTCATTCTGTACCTCTCATCTTTAGTTAATTAATTGCTAAGTCTTGTTGATTCTACTATGACAACATATCTCACATCTTTCCACTTCTCTACTCTCACAAAATTACCATCCTAGTTCAGGCCTGTATCACTTCTTAACTGGAGTATTGAAATACCCTTCTAACACATTTCCCTTGCTTTAGTTGGTCTCTTCTCCAGTCTATCCTCTACAAAGTTTCCAAAGTGATTTTCCTAAAGCATAAGTCTGATCCTTACTCAAGATTATTCAGTGACTCCCATTGCCTCTAGGATAAAAAAAAATCATTTGACATCTAAATTCCTCTTTGACCTGATTCCAACATTTCTATATGGTTTTGTTATATACATTACTCCCCTTCACAAATTCTTCAGTCTAGCTAGCTTTCTTGTTCTTTTACCTCTGTACTTGATGCTTTAAGATCTTCCTCCTGACCTCTGTCTTTATGCTTCCTGGCAGAGAGATTATGGACTAGAGATGCCAAATGAGAAATACACTGTCAGACAAAGCCACTGTGCTTTTTTTATTTACTTGATTCTACTTAGTTGTTTGTGGAGATTGCAGAGTGAGTCAAAAGGTAGTGATAGGGATAAAAAAAGCATCAAACACAAATACATAGAAGAAAACAAAAAGTTCAGAAAATATGTGAACAAACAGAAATTTTGTTACTACTCTGGCACATTTAATACGCATTTTAAAAAAGCAAACAGTATATGCAAGAGAACTCAATGGGTTCAGATATAATCTTTTCATTTCACTCATTAAAATCAGAATAATAAAGAAATCATTCCCCAAAAAACATCCCTATAGCCTTCAAAATTAAGTTTACACAGGGGGCAGCTGGGTAGCTGGGTATCTCAGTGGATTGAGAGTCAGACCTAGAGACAGGAGGTCCTAGGGTCAAAGCCGGCCTCAGACACTTCCCAGCTGTGTGACCCTGGGCAAGTCACTTGACTCCCATTGCCCACCCTTACCACTCTTCCACCTATGAGCCAATACACAGAAGTTAGGGGTTTAGGAAAAAAAAAAGAAAAAATTAAGTTTACGCGCCATTTCCTATAAAAACCTTTCCTCATTCTCTGAAATTTGAGTGCCTCCCCATTGCAGCCCACAAAATTATCCTGTATTTATTTTAAGTATATTTTGTTTCTGCTTATAAATGGACATCTTCCTAATAGCACATAGGCTTGAGATGAAGGATTGTTCTATTTTTCTCTCTGTATCCCCTGTGCTTAAGGCTATGACTTGCATACCAAAGGTACTTAATAAATGTTGGGTATTATGATTAGAAAAGAATATGAGGAGTAATGAAAACAAATTCTTTTGGAGGAATGGAGAATTTAAGACATTACCCAATAAGGGAGAAAAAGAGACCATGGGACCAATTTCCATATGCATAAACCCATATGAATAAACTTTTTGGTAGCTTAGTTGGCCCAGGTAGCTTCTGGGAAAGGAAAAGAAAGAACATCATCTGGTAGCTTTCTAGTTTAAATATTTTTGCTAGCTTATGTCCTATCAAAATATTAATATGACTAAAATATGTCACAATCTTTAAAATGTTATTTTTAAAAATTTGTATCCTCTAAATTTTCTTGCCCTGGAAAAAAACTCTGATGGTCCTACCATTAGTTATATCTTTTAGTAGCATAGACATGGGACTGGAAAGAGGGACAAAGCACAGCATTGGCCACTACATGAAAATTCGCTGCCCTCATTTCCTTCCAATATTCAAAGAGAAATGAAGCAGTGTATATATCCTAGAGCTTCATGGTGTCATTATATTCTTTGTGTGATCAAACCTTAAATTGGAGGAGATAGATGTCCAACTTTTACAAAATGTTGCCAGAAATTAATCCTTCTGCCTAAGTTAGAGGGCAAATCTCTAGATATGCTACCATGGCATTTCCAAGTATACGTATTCCCATGGAACACATATTTTTTGTGATAAATTCTTAAAAAATATGAAAGAATAGTTAGTCTCTAAATCCCTCTTATCCAAAGCTTCTTTTATAAAGACTAGAATTTTCCAGCTAAACTCTTTAATTTACAGCAGTTACTTAATTAGGTTTTGACACTATAACCATTAAGTCCCAGCACAGGGTACCCTCTGGAGTTCTTTTCTCACCTCCCTTTTCAACTTCCTTTTGTGTACTGTATTCCTCCAAGGGACTGTAAACTCCTTGAGGGCAGGAACTGTCTTTCTTTGTCTTATTTCTCTCCTCAGTGCTTAGCACATAGCAGGAACTTGGATGTTTATTGACTATTGACTAAACATCACTTGAAGATTTGGAACTTTGCTCAAAAAGTAGATAAATTGTGTACAGCCATACCTCTAATACTAATGCTGGGCATAAACCTCAAAGAAATCAAAGAAAGAGGAAAAGATCCATATGTACAAAGATACTGACAGCAGCTTTTTTCATTGTAGCTCCAAAACTGGAAACTAAAGGAGTGTCCATCTATTGTGGAATGGCTAAGCAAATCAAGGTATATATTAGAGTATTATGGTGCCACAACAAATGACAAAATGGACAAATTCAGATGAAGCTGGGAAGACCAAAGAATTGATGCAGAGTAAAGTGAATAGAAACAGGAAAAAAAAATTATACAATAACGTAACAAAAGAAATCAACTTCAAACAATTTAGTGAAGCCAGGTAGCTCAGTGGATTGTGAGTCAGACCCAGAGACCAAGAAGTCCTGGGTTCAAATTTGACTTCAGGCACTTCCAGCTGTGTGACTTAACCCCCACTGCCTCGCCCTTACTGCTCTTCTGTTTTGGAACCAATACACAGAATTGATTCTGAGATGGAAGACATGAAATTTTTTTTAAAAAGACTGATACTGAGGTCGTTTCAGTGATCAATCATGATTCCAGAGGACTGAGGGTAAAGCAAGCTGCCCACTGCAGACAGAAGTAGACATTTTTGTATAGACCAATGAGGGAAATTGCTTCATTTGACCACTATGAAGACTTAATCTTTCGTTTGTTACTGTTCAGTTGGGGAGAGGCAAGCAGGAAGGAGAGAAAACAAATATTTGTAAATAAAAAAGAATAATTAATTTAAATGAAAAAAGTGCTTTTGAGTAGTTCTGCATTCTCACTGGGGATGTTTTTCTTCCTAAAAGAACACAATCATTCATTACTTTTGCAATAATAACATTGTAAAAAGAAATGACTTTGAAAGTTGAAAGAATTAAGAACTCTGATCAATACAATGACCAACCATAATTCCAGAGAACTGATGATGAAACATGCTTTCCACCTACTGCCAGAGAAGAGATAGTCTAAATATACAGAATGAGACACACATTTTGGGAAATTACCAACATGGGAGTTTGTTTTGCTTGACTATGTATATTTATCACAAGAGTTTCCTTTTTCTTTTTGGTTTTAGGAAAAGGTGAGGAAGAGAACACAAATGCTTGTTAATTATGTTTTTTTTTAAAATAAAACAACATCATTTCAGGAATTAAATTCTACTTCTTTTCTTTGGAAAACAAAAAACAAAAACAAAAACAAACCACCACCATTGTCTTACTTGGAGTAGACAGTGATGCTTCCCCTCTCTTCCAGCTTAATGCTATTGTCACTGGGAATTGGAGTATCAGCTTGAAACTGGTTTGGAATCCGGAACCAGACCTTCACTTTCTTCTGCAGAGAGCCATCTTCCTGAGGGAATACAGCAAAGGAGACAGGGACAGTCATCCCCATCCCAACTTCTAAAAATGAAAAACACAGAAACAGCCTCAGAGTCAGACGTTAGTTATAGCAGCCAGGCCTACGATGAAGCTAAATATTAAAAACTAGTCTATGATTCAATGAACATTGATAACTGTCTTAAAGTCTCTTTCCTTTCTTGCACTGGAACTGATGTTGAATACTTTAGGTATAAAATTCCCAATAGCACTGGACGGGGTATTTGTAGAATGTGTACTCATGTGTGCAGCACCATAATGATGTGAGACAAAAATTGTACAGTGGATGGAAAGTGTCAAGAGGAGCCTGGGCTGAAGTCCACACCCAAGCAGCACACCTGTAAGTACTTATTATTTTAGCACTACAGGCAACTCTCTAAAAACATAAGCTACAGATAAGCAGCCCAACTACAACCAGGAAGGGTGTTTCCGCATAGTCCAGTTACTTTACACTGATGAAACCACAGATCCTTATTGTAGCCCTACACTAAAAATTAAGTAGTGCAATTTTAGCCAATAAATATTCACTTAATATCTACTGTGCATCCAGAACTATGATATCTTACGTTTGCATGGCATTTTACAGTTTAGAAAACGCTTTCAAATATATTATCTTATGCAGTGCTCAGGACAAGTATTCTTATCTCCATTTTACAGATGAGAACAGAGACATTAAATAACTCACCCAAGATCCCACAGGCAAGAGAGTTATCAGGACTTCAGGCTTCTCACACAAGATACCTTCTACTACAAGATACTGTCATTATGTGGAGGGAAGTACTTTTACAACTTTCTACTGGTCTGTGAACCTTCTAAATTCTTTGGTCTTAGAAAGCATCACTGAAATGATAAGTAATTTCTTTTTTGCTTTTTAAACCTATATTTTCTGTTTTATTAAGAACTCTAAGAGGGCAAAGGCCAGGCAAATGGGGCTAAATGACTTGCCCAGGGTGACACAGCCAGGAAGTATCTGAGGTCACATTTGAACTTATGTTCTCCTGACTTCAGGTCTGCTGCTTTATCCACTGTGTTACCTGGCTGCTTTGAAGTCACAAGCAGTTTCTTAACCACAGTAGGTTAGTAAGATCTCTAGTAGTAACATAAAGTGAAAATAGCTCCCCTTTTCATCTTGTTCAATGTCCCCAGTTTCTGGTTTTCTGAAAAGGAAAATCCATACTGGAAGTTATAAATGGTCTCATCATTGTACATCCATCCATCACTGTACTCAAAGGAAATTTGGACCATTTTGTTAGCTGATGGTAAGAACTTGGTGGTGCCTTGTATTCCTTAATGATTTTTATTAATGACTTTGATAAAAACTTAAGATTTGTTTTTCAACTTTGTAGATGACATAAAGCCAAGAGGGGCAGCTAACATGCTAGATAACAGAGGTAGGATGCAAAAAGTTTGAAAGTTGAATCCAGTAAAATCAAATAGGAATAAAATAATTTTAGGGCAGCTAGAAGCTCAGTGGATAGAGCATAAAGCCTAGGAGTCAGGAAGATCTGAATTCAAATTTGGCTTCAGATACACTAGCACCAGATTCCCATGTGCCACTTACCTTTGTTGTTAGAGCCTCCAACATATTTCAAAACTTTTGGCATTGCTTCCTTTAAGGCTTCATCTAAGGACTTATCGGTCACTTCTACAGTAGCAAACTTTCCACCTTCGCAGGCCCTTTCTTCATAAGTCACCTCTTCCTAGGAAGACAGAGCACATCATAATTAAGGAAGAGTAAGCCTCAAACTGTGATCTAGCTTGACAAAATAAGGTTTTGACTATATGAAACACAGACCTGTACAGGGCAGTGATGGATGGAATGAGAAAAACTTCAGTGAAGTGCCCGATGGGGACAATTAAAGACTCATCATTTATTGGTCAATGCCTTGGAAGCCTTAGAATGAGAATTGAGAAGATGCCCATCAATTGAGGAATGGCTAACAAGTTGTGGCATATGAATGTGATGGAATCTTATTGCACTGTAAAAAATGATGAGCAGATTACATTTTTTTTTTTTAGAAACCTGGAAAGACCTACATAAAATTATGAAGAACAAAATGAGTAGAACTAAGAGAACTTTACACACAGCAACAGAAATACTATTTGAAGAATAACATGTGGTGGCAAGTAGGTGGCTCAGTAGATTGAGTGCCAGGTCTGGAGTCAGGCAGTCCTGGGTTCAAATCTGCCTTCAGACACTTCCTAGCTGTGTGATCCTGGGCACCTCATTTGACCCCAACTACCTAGCCCTTACCACTCTTCTGCCTTGGAAGCAATACTTGTATCAGTTCTAGATAGGTGAGGGTTTTTTAAAGAAAAGAATAACTTGTATATATTCACCTTCAGAGAAAGAACCGATAAACAGTAACAATCAAGGCATAGTTTCATATATACACATATCTCTTTGTTAAACAATGTCTGTTCTTGTGCAGGGAAGATGGGACAGGAAGGAGGAAGAAACCTAAAAATTTTAATGTAACAAACAAACAAACAGATAAGGAGGGAAAAAAGAAAAATGCATGCAATTTATCAATCTAAACTCTTCTTTATTTTCAGTGGTGGGCCATCCGATTTGAGAGCAATTAATATAGCTTTAATGTAGCCAGGTGGCACAATGGATAGAGCACTGAGCTTGGAGTCAGGAAGACAGTGTTCAAATTGGCCTCAGATACTTCCTAGTTACGTGATCCTGGGCAAGTCATTTAATCCCAATTGCCTAGCCCTTACTATTCTGCCTTGGAATTGATATTTAGTGTTGATTTTAAGACAGAAGGTAAGGGGTTAAAATTAAAAAGATTTATTGGAACATAGCCACACTCACTCATTTCTATATTGTCTGTGGCTGTTTTTGTGCCACGAAGGCAGAGTTGAATAATTTTGGGACTCTCATTCTTGGCACCCACCAGATGGTAATGATGCAGTTATAACTCAACCACATTTTGAGTCCCATGTGTGTCACTGTGCTGCAACATTTTGCTTGTTTTTATTGCCAGAGCATACTCATCAAATTATTGGAATCATCCTGAAGATTTGTTGAGCTTTTGGGATCATGAGTCTGTTATCCAATTAGCTGTCTCTGCCAGGTTTGTATAATTTGCTAATTTGATTAGTATGCCATCCATGTTTTTATCCAAGCCATTTATAAAAAATATTAAAGAGAATAGGACCATGCACAGATCTCCTGGTACATTCTCCTAAGGGTCTCCTTCCAAGCTGGTTTGAAATCATAAATTACTCTGGCCATTCAGCTTGTTCCAATTCCACCTAACTGAACCATTGCTTAGCACACATCTTTCCATTAGAAAGAGAAAGACACACACATAGAGACAGACAGACAGACAGTTTGTGAATGCTTTGCTAACTGAATTCTGCTAATCTAACCTAATTTTAAAAAACAAAAATGAGTTTATTTTAACATGATCTGTTCTAGAGAGAGTCATCCTGGCTCAAAATCTTCACTATGTATGCTTTCTAGTTTTTAGCTAACCATCGTATATATCAGAAAACTGTAGCTAGAGAGGATCTAAGAAATCATTTGTTCCAATGTACTTATTTTCTAATTGAGGAAACTGAAGCAGAGGGCGATTAAGTGACTTAACTAGGGTCACATAGTAGTGTTTGAGGTGGGATTTGAACTCATGTCTTCCTGATTCCAAGTCTGGCTCTCTATTCACTATACAACATAGCTACCTAAGGGAATTTGTGATATTTAGCCTGGAAGAGTTATATATAATTTTTTTTGGCAGGGTATGTATGTGGAAATCTGTCACAAGAAAGTGAGATAAGACTTTTTTCTGCTTGGCCCCAGAGAAGAAAACTAGGAGCAATGTTGCTGAGACAGATTCACATATGCCAGAAGATAAAACTTCCTAACAATGAGAGCTCTCCAAAAGTGGAATGGGTTGGCTCAGGAGGCAGTAGGTTCTCCCTTACTAGAGGTCTTTATTCTGAGGTTGGATAAATGGTTAGGGATATTGTGTGTGGGGGTAATTCTTAGCCAAGTACAAGTAAGTTTCTTGTAGCTAACATTCTGTGCTTCTGAAGTCATTGCTAACAATTGCAACGTACTCGTGAGTATTAGCTAGTACATGGCTAAGAAGGAGGAATGCCTTGACTTGAGTATTCTGGCCCTGGATACAGTATTCTTTGCACTCCACCACACCAGCTGCTTAAGGCCAACACAGGACGCTGGGCACAGTCCATGGATTTCCTAGGGCAAAACAAGTGTCTAGTGATAAGGCCAACAGCACCATATATTCCTCCACCTATGCACAGAATCAGTCCTTAACATCTGACTCAGAGGAACAGAAAAGGGAGGACTAAGTTAATGACACATTGGACAAGTAACGTATTTAAGTCGAGAAAGGCTTGTTGGTTCCTTTCCAAGGTGGTAGCAGAAGCTCTAACTGGTACTTTCTGCCTTCCTTATTACAAAACTTTCCTCACAACTACCTTTTAAAGCAAGCCATGCCCTTCTTTTCACAGAGAAAGGTACTGACAGCTCAGGGACTTGCCCAGTCATTCTCCTGAGCAAAGAAAGCCAAGACTCAAACCTCTGTTAACACTGTCTAGTGCCCTCAACCACTGTACATAACTACTGCTTTTCTATAGGTGTGATGTATAATTTGGGCAGAAAATCTCAATCTTACCTATGTATGTCTCCTTTATTACTCTGAATTAATTGTGTCCAGAACACAGTTAAATATCTACATGAGACAACCCAGGATGCTGGTATTCATGAGGGGACAACATCTCCACTTCACTCCACAACAGTTGCTTCTTCTGCTGCTGATGTTTTTGGAATGAAAAAAGTCATTGCAACTGGCCATGAGGTCCTTGATGGGCACAGTTGCCAAAAGGTTCGAAAAGAAAAGAAAAGAAAAAAAGAGAAAGAAGCAAGAGAAATTAAAACACTGATCCCGATGGCAGAGTGAGAGATGGGAATTAGATAGTCAGTGCTTATTACTAAGCTTATACTCTTATCACTGGTACTTGTGTACTGTGGAGTCATATTTGTGATTGCCTTTAATAAAAAATGACTCACGACTACCTATACTGGACAGAAATAGGGTCTTGAAGAGGCCCAGCTTGCATGCAAAAAGAACCACATGTCTGACACTTATTATTAGTATTAATAAAAGTTTAGTTAGTACAGTATAGTAATAATGCCTAATTTAATTTTTCTATTAATGGCACCACCATCTTCCTAGTAACAAGGATGGAAGCCTCAAAACCACCTTGAAGTTTCTATATTTAAAAATGAATATGTTCAATATTCTATATCCAATCCAGTACCTCAACAATATCTCTTGAATCTATCCTTTCCTCTCACACTGTCAAACCTACTGTATGTCCAATAAAACCACTATCCTAGACTACTGTAATAGTCTCCTAAAATTGGTCTATCTGCCCCTAGTCTTTCTTCTTTATATCACATGTCTGCCAAAACAATTTTTTCGAAGACACAGGTTTGTAGGTGGGTTTTTATTCCAGGAATGCAGGGATGGTTCAACATTAGGAAAACTGGTTGCATAATTGACCTATCGATAACAAAACCAACAGAAACCAAAAACTTTTGACAAAATCCAACTCCGATTCCTATTTAAAATACTTGCAAGGCAGCTAGTTAGTTCAGGGATAGAAAGCCAGACCTGGAGATGGGAAGTTCTGGGTTTAAATCTGGCCTCAGATACTCCCTCGCTGTGTGTCCCTGGGCAAGTCATTTAACCCCAATTGCCTAGCCCTTACCACTCTTCTGCCTTGGAACCAATACTTAGTATTGATTCTAATTCAGAAGGTCAGGGTTTTAAAAAACACTTGAGAACATTGGAATAAATGGAACATTTCTCAAAATGATAAATAGCATCTATCTAAAACTATCAGCAAACATTATCTGTAATGGGGATAAATTAGAAACCTTTCCAATAAGATCAGGATTGAAGCAAGAATGTTCATTATCACCCCTATCATTCAATATTGTATTAGAAGTGCTAACTATAGCAATAAGAAAAGAAAAAGAAATCTAAGGAATTGAAATAGGCAATGGGCAAATAAAGCTATCACTCTTTTGCAGATGATACTTAGAAAATCCTAGAGAATCAACCAAAAAAATAATCAAAACAATTAACAACTTCAGCAAAATTGCAGGATATAAAATAAACCCACATAAATTTTCAGTATTTCTCTTTACTACCAATAAAGTCAACAGCAAGAGATAAAAATAAAAATCACATTTAAAATAACTTAAGACAATATAAAATATCTGGAAGTCTACCTGCCAAGACAAACCCCGGAACTATATGATCACAACTACAAAACACTTTTCACACAAATAAAGTTGGATCTAAACAATTGGAAAAACATTAATTACTCATGGACAGGATGAGCCAATATAATAAAATGACAATTCTACCTAAATTAATTTATCTATTCAGTGCCATACCAATTGAACTACCCCCAAATTATTTTATAATTCATTTGGAAGAACAAATGGTTAAGAATATCAAGGGATTTAATGAAATAATGTATGAAGGAAGGTGGCTTAGCTGTACTAGATCTCAAACTGTATTATAAAGTGGCAACCATTAAAACAATCTGGTACTGGCTGCAAAATAAGTAGTGGATCAGTGGAATGGATTAGCATTCAACATGAAGTAGTAAATGATTATAGTAACCTAGTGTTTTAGAAATCCAAAGATCTAAGCTTTTGGAAGAACTCATTAATCCAACAAAAACTGCTAGGAAAATAGTATTGCAGAAACTATGGATAGGTTAATACCTTAGACCAGAAAAATGCTCCAAAATAACTTTTAGAGAAATGCAAATCAAAACAACTCTATGGTACTACCCCACACCTATCAGACTGACTAACATGACAAAAAAGGAAAATGATAAATGTTGGAAGGAATGTGGAAAAATTGGGAAATTAAGACACTGATGGCAGAGTTGTGATCTGATACAACCATTCTGGAGAACAATTTGGAACTATGCTCTAAAAGGCCATAAAACTATGTATACCCTTTGACTCAGCAATACCATCATTAGGTGTGTATCTCAAAAAGATCAAAGATCATGGAAAAAGACCTACCTTACAAAATTATTTATAGCAGCTCCTTTTGTGGTGGTAAAGGGCTGGAAACAAAGGGATATCTGAGGAATTGAGGAATGGCTGAACAAATTGTGGTACATGATTGTAATGGAATATTATTTTGCCATAAGAAATGATGAACAAGATGATCACAAGAACAAACACGAAAAGACTTATATGAATGCTGCAAAGTGAAATGAGCAAAACCAGGAGAACACTGAACATAGTAACAGCAATAATATATGATGATGAACTGTGAATGACAACTACTATCAGCAATACAAGGATCCAGGACAATACCAACAGACTCTTGACAAAAAAGGCTATCCATCGCCATAAAAGGATCTGATGAAATCTGAATGAAGATTGAAGTGTCATTCTTCATTTTATTTCCTCCATGAATTTTTCTCTAGCAGTACGTGTCTTCTTTAACAATATAATAAATATGGAAATATGTGTTATATCATAACATATGTACAACCTATATCATATTTCCTGCCACCTTATAGAGGAGGGAAGGGTGGGAGGGAGAGAACATGGATTGCAACATGTCAGAAAATGAATATTAAAAATTGTATCAACCTATAATCTGGAAAAAATTAAAAATTAAAAAACAAAACAAAACCAAAGGCATAGGTCTGAAAAACTTTATGTGGTGCCCTATTACCTACAGGATACATACAAACAGCCTCCCACTTCTTTCCTTCTGTGGATAAAGTGATGAACTTGGAGTCAGGAAGACCTAAGTTTAAATCTGGTTTCAGACACTTATTAGCTGTATGACTCTGGGCAAATCACTTAACCCTGTGTGTTTCTCTTGCTTCCTCTGTAAAACAGTAATATTATAGCACCTACCTTGCAGGGCTGTTGTGAAGATCAAATAAGATAACTGTGAAGTGCTTAGCACAGTAAATGAAAAATATTATATGTAAGTGTCAACTATTATTTTTATTATTGTTTGTATATAGTTGTTTGCATATTGTTTCCTCCAATAGGCTGAGATCCTTGAGAACAAGAATTGTTTTTTTCTTTATATCTTTAGAGTTTAGAATGCCTGGCACACTACAGGCACTTAATAAATGTGTTTGATGGACTGAGAGGCTTTAAGGAAACCCTCCACAATCTGCTTCAAGCTACTGTCCTAGCAGCTATGTACTATTATTCTCCTTTAGACATTGTTCTCAGTTCTACTGCTGCTCCTGTTCCCTCCTGATTTATCAACACTTATTCACAAAGTGACTGAGAACACTCTCTTCACAACTCCCTGCTTGTCAGTCAGCAAGCATCTCTTAAGTACAGTCTAATGCAAAAGGGTTAAAATCCTTTTCCTTCAGATCCACCATGAAGTTCTCCCAATCCCTCAGGCTCTTTCTCAAACATTCAAGAGGAATTCATCTCCTCTCTTTTCTATCATTTTTCTATTACTCTACCTTGGATTTTACCCTTCCTTCCTTCCTTCCTTCCTTCCTTCCTTCCTTCCTTCCTTCCTTCCTTCCTTCCTTCCTTCCTTCCTTCCTTCCTTC